>NC_136498.1:120418381-120693381 GCF_053919585.1 Euprymna scolopes | reverse complement strand
ATGGGACTGGGTGGGTTAGAGGTATTACGATTAGTATTTTGGTTTGGATTATATATTAGACTGGTTCATTGTTATTGATAGCGGCAGATCTTGTGATTTGAACTGGTTTCTTGCGAGTCATATTGTGTATGATTACAGATTTAAGGCGGCCAGCAGGATGGGCATAATGGTTGTATTTAATCTTTTCCTGGTGTCCTGAATTCCTTAAGGCAATTATTGAAGAAAGTAGCATTTTGATTAAAAGTTTTTTATCAGCAGAAAGAGCAGAAATTCTTCTAGAGATGGATGGTACTATAGATTTTATAATTGGGGTGGTTAGAAGATTTATGGACGTATAAAAGTGTAAAGTTGGGTTTATGATAGGGACTGTGAGTTTCGGTGTTAAGATTAAGTGTAACGTCTAGAAATTTTGAAGTGTTTTTGTTTGGTTCGATAATTATAGAAAGGTCAAAGTTATTGAAGAAGTTAAGTAATTTTTTAATTGTATTGTTGTACTCTCTTGGCCTGGCTGTTGTAGTAAAAAGGGCATCATCTCTATAAAGGCCCCCTTGGATATGTTTAAAGTGGTATTTAAGTTCTTTCAGTAAGAAGAGTCCCACTAAATTGGTAACTTCTGCAGAGTCGGAAGCATCCATCAAGATGTCAAAATTATTAGGGTGTCCTTTCTAGTCCAAAACTTATTGTTAAATTGTATAAGGGACTTTCTCACTAGGAGAATTAATTTAATTTCTAAATTAGTTAAGTCAGAATTTCTTTTAGCAAAGATTAGAGCCTTATTTAAAAGAATCGGAGAGATTGATTGATAATAATTTTGGATGTCAAAGGTTATAAAGTTAAGGAGGTGTTTATTTTTAAGGGAGATAAACCAATTAATTACGGAATCTGAATTTAGCCAAAGAGGGAAACTTATTTTTTCTTTAATAGAAGGGATGATTCTCTCTGAGATGTTTTTGCTTACAGCACCTAAGTCAGTTAGATGGGCAGATCAATCTGATGAAGGGGTTGTCATAGAAATTAGGTTTATGATCCTTGAGGGTGAATCTAGGGGTACCCGGAGAAATTATTTCAGTGAAGTTATGAATATTCATAGAAATCAGTAAATGTTTAGCTTCAGAATCAATGGAATATAAAGTCTTATAAGGGACTGTTTTATAAGATTTATTAAGTTCTTTATACAAAAGTCTTTTATATGTAGGATATTCAAGTTTATAATAATTTTTTGTCTTATCAGCAGGGACGAATATATGTTTATTCTTTTTAATTTTCTTGGCAAAATTATTTATTTTTCGAGTAACCGGATTATAATCGCGTTTTTGTTTCTTAAATTTAATTTTTTTTTTTTACTAAATTTAACATGGAATTCTCAAACTCCTCAAGGTAAGGGTTGTATTTGGGGTGGGCAGTGATTTTTAATCCGTAAAATTTGGCAGCAATTCTTTCGATTTTCTTTTGTTCTCTATGAGAGTTGATAGGGAGTTCATTTGTTAAGATTTCTGTGTGAGGTTGGTCTTCAGAGAAAATAGGCGCTTTAAGTTTATTTTTAATGCTTAAGTCATGGTGATAAGCCTTCCACCTTATATTTTTTAAGAAAGTGTTCAAAGCGAGAACAAATTTGTGGATATATTCTTGTTGGGTAGGAATAGGGATATTTTTGGCAGACAGGAATGTGTTCCTTTTCAAACATATCTGGAGAGAAGAAAAAAGCTCAACCAAGCGGGAGCTTATAATATAATTTTATATATATATATATAAAACGTTTTGATAGTAAAAGATATATACTTTTGATGGATTTATTTAAGTTATTTTTAAAATTGCTACATTTACTTGAGCTCAATAAAAAAATATTTTTCTTATGGATTTATATGGATCTCTGATGAGTTGTTTAGTCAAACTATACCATTCAATGAAACATGTGTAAGGCGTACTATACAACCCATAAAATAATATGAATGTTATATAAATATACTTGTGGTACTGGAATTGTTTACTAATATATATATATATATATATATATATATATATATCTTATAATATTCCGAATTTTATGTTTATATAATTGAGAATTCGGGAATCGTTCATATACCAATAAATTTTAAGTCAATATAAGGTGACTTAATTTGTAAGCTTCAAAATTACCAGTTTTTGTAATCGAACATTCATATTTTTTCACAAAATGGAGACAACAAAGGTTGGATTGATAGCAACAAGTAGTGTATTTTCATTGTTTGTTACAAATGTTTTGTGACCATTCGGACAATTTCAAACTTTATATCGTTTGAAAATATTCACAAGAACGGCCTCTCTTCAGATGTTGAAAATGGAAAAACCTCTGAAAGAAGAAATGTAGGTAAATCTTTTATCACATAATTTTCCTTAAAAGGGAAATGGATTCCATATTGTTCATTAAAAAAGTGTTTTTTCTTCAACGTCTGAAGAGACGCCATTCTTGTGAATATTTTCAAACGATATAATGTTTGAAATTATCCGAATGGTCGCAAAACATTTGTAACGAACAATGAAAATACACTACTTGTTGCTATCAATCCAACCTTTGTTGTCTTGATTTTGTGAAAATAATATATATTAAGTTCACACAAAGGTTCATCTAGTAGCCCAATAGAGCCCTTAATTTAATATACGGTAGTTATGCAGAAAACATTCCATTTTTTTTGCATCCCAAAACACTTTATCATCAAACAATTGTTTTCGCCTATTTAAAAAATATATATTTTCATGATATACAAAATATCATAAAAGCTTCATCAATGTACATTGACCACAATCAGGTTGTTAGAAAATTTAAAATGCAACCATATTCATTTAGTGTATGTATATTGTTTTCTTTGTTTGTATTTAAAAGTTCATAGTATATTATGTTTATCATATGCATGTCACTTTTTGTTTAAAATGTTCATATTTAATAAAAACACAAAACAAACCACCATATGCTAATCTCCACACATAAAATAATTCCCCCCAACCCCATGAATTTAAACAATATAGTTGAGAAAATAAATTAAAAAAAATGAACAGCAAATTAACTATTTCAAAATGGATGAAATATTTTCTGAATAATTATCACAGGTATTCCATATTTAACGGTTGGAAGAAGTCAATTTGGATTGAATGCTTCTTTTGACTGCCTTCATATGTAATTGGCCGATGGTCGGAAATAAGTTAAAAGAATGACTCATCCAAAGAAATAACAATCTTTCACCAATTCTGTGTTAAATACAGAAGTAATCAAACATCTCAACAAAAATAACCTTCTTAGTGACACTCAATATGGTTTCCGTTCTGCTAGATCTACAGCAGATGTCCTTACAGTTATATCGCATAGGATTAGCAAATCTCTTGACGGTGGCAATGTAAAAAAAAAAAATTCTGTAGTTTAAAGTAATGGCTTTCTGATTTTTAACATGGTGCAGTTCTTGGCAATCAGTTTCTGTGAAAAGTGAGCTCTTCAGGAAGACAATAAATTTTGCAGTAATTTTGTTTTCCAATTTTGACTTTTTTTTTATTACATTAGAGCTTGTCATATGATGAGAACCAACAATTTTAACTTCTTTGGAAATTCAATAATCAAACATTTAATGAATTTTTTTTTTCTTAGAATATCTGAAAAGAAATAATTTTAGCCAAAAAACATTAAACAACACTAATATTTAACGAAAATAAAACATTAAACACTAATAATGAACAAAAAAAAATTAAACACTAATAATAAACGAAAAAACACTAATAATAAACGAAAAAACACTAATAATAAACAAAAAAAACACTAATAATAAACGAAAAAAACACTAATAATAAACGAAAAAACACTAATAATAAACGAAAAAAACACTAATAATAAACGAAAAAAACACTAATAATAAACGAAAAAAACACTAATAATAAACGAAAAAACACTAATAATAAACAAAAAAACACTAATAATAAACGAAAAAACACTAATAATAAACAAAAAAACACTAATAATAAACAAAAAAACACTAATAATAAACAAAAAACACTAATAATAAACAAAAAACACTAATAATAAACGAAAAAACACTAATAATAAACAAAAAAACACTAATAATAAACAAAAACACTAATAATAAACGAAAAAAACACTAATAAACAAAAAACACTAATAATAAACAAAAAACACTAATAATAAACAAAAACACTAATAATAAACAAAAAACACTAATAATAAACAAAAAACACTAATAATAAACGAAAAAAACACTAATAATAAACGAAAAAAATACTAATAATAAACAAAAAAAACACTAATAATAAACAAAAAACACTAATAATAAACAAAAAACACTAATAATAAACAAAAAACACTAATAATAAACAAAAAACACTAATAATAAACAAAAAACACTAATAATAAACAAAAAACACTAATAATAAACAAAAAAACACTAATAATAAACAAAAACACTAATAATAAACAAAAAACACTAATAATAAACCAAAAAAACATTAAACACTAATAATACCCCCCCCCAAAAAAAAGTAAACACTAATAAACCTAAAAAACATTAAACAATATTAATAAACCCAAAAAACATTAAACAATATTAATAATAAACCTAAAAAACATTAAAAACATTAATAATAAACCAAAAAACAAACAAGATTTTGACTGTTATAATGCAAGGTGTTCCTATTATTTTTCCAACATGTATGTAGTCATCTACAGACACTGTTTCACCATAGTGCTCGAGAAAGCTCGAATTGCTATAATAATTGTATCTGTTGTCATGTTATTAGGAGAGAGTTCTCAATATCTATAATAGAGCTTATGCAGATCTAAAATTTGTTGATATTTAGTCAACAGTGCATGGTAAAAATAGTTTCTTACCTCTTGTTGTTCAGATCATGTGACTTGCTCTATTTATGTATTTGTGGTCGGAGTTATTTTTTTTTATGATTTCCTTTTTGAAGTGATTAATAGGGCTAGGACAACAGCATATTCTTTTCATTGTAGAGTGATGTGGTTCTCGGTTGATTAACTGTGTCGGATATATACTCGAGAGTCAAAACAATGAAAAGAATATGCACTTGTCATAGCCATAGTGATTAATTTATAGTTTATTTTCGGAAGCTATTTTTTTTCTTTCTCAACTCTATTGTTTGAATTTATTTATTACTTATTAGCTGTATTTACCCAGAGTTGGCTAGTTAGATATATTGAATTTTTTTTTTTTTTTATCTATATATAAAAGGCAAAATGTGTGTTAGCGTGTGTGTTTGTATGTCTCGCAAATGTTTCGACAGAAGCGACGGATTTTCGGCAGATCAATATCATTTTGAAGCTCGAACCTTCCGACAACAAATATCGAAAAATTGGCTAAAAACATTGATTCCTTCACCCTCAACGGGTCACTTTTCTACAGGTAGGGGTAGCAAAAAATCGTTCCTTCATTTTTCCTTTTCTACTACTACTACTACGACTATGGCTTGATGTTTGCCTAGAAAATGTTGACGTTAGTTTAACCACCTGCTGTTTTTTTTAAACGTTTAATTTCGTCAGTTCTCACTTCTCTGTCTCTTTAGTGTCGGGGTAACGTGTCACACTGTTTTTTCCTCCTTAGCCTCAAGGCTTCGGGTTCGAGCCTACCTCTCTATTAAAACTTTGCTTTTTTTTTTTCTTTTACACTTCCAAACACCCGGGCAACGTTTTTTTTTTTTTTTTAAAACAGGGTTATTACTTCGCCCATTTTGTTTGGACCCCCCCCCCTCCCAACACACATACACACCTCCAAACACCCGGCAACGCTGCACACCCACTCTAGTCTTTTATAAATACCACCAAATACATTAATAATTTTAAATGTCAAGAATTTAAAGTTTTTTGCATAAATTATGAATAAAATAATGATTTAATGTAAACATAAAACAAGATTTAAAAAAATTAATTTTTAAACAATTGAAAAAAAAAAAGTCTTGTTTACGTGGCATGCAATGCATTATGGTTATTTAAATTTCAAATAGAAAAAAAAAACATGGCTACTCATGAGCCATGCACAAGAACTTTTGATAATCGTTCAAAAACCGAAAATTAAACAAAATACCAGTAGAACATATTTTAACACAATGATGTTTGGTATTTCTGGAGAAATACTCAACATAATTAGATTCTTCCTGGATAAGAGAAAAATCCAAATTGTCCTCGATGGCTGTATGGCCAATGCAGATATGCTCCAAAGGTCAATCCTTGGACCTTTATCATTCCTGATATTCATAAACAACCTCCCAAATAAAATTGTCTTTTTTTTTTTTTTTTTTTTTTTTTACAAGGTGGTCACCACTTATCAAGGCCCGGAAGCCACTCATGGATAAGGGTTATTGTAGGTACAGTAAGTTAGTGTGGATATTTTAGAGTGTACTTAAGGGGGCGGTTCATCAGGAATTTGTTTAGGTTGGACTTGAAGACATCCAAATTGTAGTCAGGAGGGAAGCAGGCAGACGGAACAGAGTTCCACAGGCATGCAGTTCTAAGAAAGAAGCTTTGTTCATGGAATCTGTTTTGATTTAGGCATAGATAAAGAGTGGGGAAAGTTTTTGATAGTGGATTTAGCTAGACTGGTGTTTTTTGTAAAAGATTGGTGAGGGGGGGCAGAGATTGGAACTCAGACGAGCACTTGCCATGGAAATAATAAAACAGAGACAGGCTCACAACGTCTCTTCTGTGGGAGAGAGGTTGCAAGGAATAGAAAAGGGCATCCCCGACTAAGCCACGAAGTCTATTTTGTACTCTGTCAAGGCAGGATAGGCTGTTTTTAGCAGCTCCTTCCCAGATATGGCAGCAGTACTCCATCCTTGGACGTACTTGGCTTTTATGAGATGGGTATATTTGCTGATAACACTACACTCTATAATAGAGTAAAACGAATGTACAAATATCCAAGGCAATTGCAGAAATGCTAGAAAATGATCTTTAGTTAGTAGTGGAATAGGACCGTTAAGTGGATGGTAATATTTAATGCTACTAAGATTGAACTCCTTTCTTTTAACAACTACAAAAACCCTTTTCAGTCATAGATTACCATGACGAATAACACTCTATCGAGCACACATCTTTCAAACTCTTCACCCTAACATTCACAGGCAACCTTAATTGGAACAAATACATTAAAGATGTTTCCAAGGCTGCTGCAAAGAAGGTGGGCTCCCTCTACCATGCAAGAAAATTACTCCCACAAGAGATCATCTTATATCTTTACAAAGCCACAATTCACCCATGCATGGAGTATCATTGCTACATCTGGGTTGATGCATCTACCACTAGTTTCTCACTCTTACACAGGGTTCAAAAAAGAGTCTCAAATCTAATAGGTCCCACACTATTAGCCAAGCTCCAACCCCTGTCCCATCATTGCAATGTTGCATCCCTGTGCCTGTTTTATAATGTAAATGTGCTCTTAGTGAATTCATTGCACCTGTGCGCCTTCGATGTACATGCTCCTGACAAGCAGCAAAATCCCACCCCCTTCACTGTTGAGGTTCCTAAATGCCTTCTACTCTAATAGTTTCTTCCCTCAGATTGCTGGATTTTGGAATTCCCCCTCTGGTTCCTGCTCTCTGACTGTACTAATATGCAGGTTTAAATGTAATGTGAACAAACATCTCGCTGCTCCCCCCCCCATTCTTCTGCTAGACACCATTCCAAATAGTAGCCCCTTACTTCCAAGTGGCAATAAACCTTGTTTCAAATGAAAATGAATAATAATAAAATTACATTGTCTTTGGTAACAAGAGACGAATAACTCGTTTACTTAATTATATATTGCAGCTCAGTAAAGCAATTGCAATTCAAACAGAATTTTTTTTTATTTTTCAAACCTAACTCAATCCCAGAACTAAAGTCTATTTTAGCAAGTATTTTGTGTTATTAAATTAGAAAAAAGTTCCAAGGAAAATAAACAGTGATTAACTCTCATTTAGTATGATAGATGTCCAACATATTTGATACCCAACTAACACTGGGTACATTCACTAGTTTCTAATAAACTTAATTTTCGTTTTGAAACGGGCAACGATATACTTCCAGATATCCATTCTTTATGAGACCAGATTTGATAAATTCCAATTCAAGAGACATTTTGTTGTCTGAAATGGATTTCGTGACAATTTCGTTTTTTCTTATAATTTTATTCAGTGCAAGAATTTTTATTCAATCTTTTTGAATAGACATTTTTCATTTGATGATATTTGGAATCTTGTCGCTAGTCATCACTATAGAAACGTTTACGCACGACGCTGAAGTATAATTAAATGTTGTGAAATATGTGTGTAACCATGCGGAATATGCTGTACGCCTGATAATCTTCAACGGATTGAGGAAAAATCTATCCTCTGAAATGTGTCTGTCAGTATATTTAACAAAGTTATTGAATTAAAATAAAATATCGTGTGCTTTTTTTTTTTTTTTAACTTAATTTTGTAAGCAAAAACTAAATCACATTAACATATGAGGAGCATTCCAAAAGTCATATCTCCTATATTTTTATTTCACCCGAAGAGGGGATTACAAATTGCATTGTTATAAATTAAAAAAAAAAAAAAAAAAAATCTTCGAATATTTTTTTTATTTTTTATTTCATCTCCGTTTCTTCATCTGATAGTTTCTTGACATTTTCTTTTCTTTTTTTATGCTCATAGTTAAAAGGGAGAGAACTCAGTTTAAGCCATTCGTGTCTATAAAAGTCTGATTCTTGTGAATGCTTGTAATGTCGTTGCATTAAAGAAAGTATTTGATGCATTATTAATAGCAGAAAAGAGACCCCCCCCAGTTTATTTTTTTGTAAATTATTCAGCTTCGTTTTTATCTCTCACAAACACACATAGTGAATGACATAAAAAGAAAAGATGTTTCACCCAATGAAGCTTGAAATTGGTGGCTATCATTGGATCCATTCAGATGGGATTAATTTATCTTTCTCTTTCTTTCTTTCTTTCTCTCTCTCTCTCTCTTTTAGTGCCTTCGTCTTTTTTTCTCTCTTTGTCATTGTGTCTCTGTCTTTGTTTCGTTCTGTGTCTGTATTTTTCTCCCTCTCTCTCTCTTTCTATCTGTGTATATTGTGTGCATGTATCTTTCTTTCTCTGCTCTCTCTCTATATGTTCCTTCTCAATCTATACCTTCTTAATCTATACTCCTCCTATCACCCCCTCTCTCTCTTTAACCCCTTCCATCTCTGCATATTGTAACAGCTTTTCTACCAACAATGAATCCTACCTCAAACTTTTTTTTGGAAGGCCGTTTACAAAACAATAAAACCATTTTGTTATTCATATCTCATTCTGCTTGGTTGCCTCTTACACCAATAATTTGATTCGCTGCTCGGTTATATTTTATCAACCAATCAACAGCACTTTACCACCATTGTGCCAACACAGATTTATAACAATCAGGTTCTTATAGCTATGGATGGTCCAATTAACATAATGCTCCAATGAACTACAAGCACTTGTACCCCCTCAATGTAAATATCCTCGACAAACCTGACAAGCAGCAAAGTCCCACCCCTTCTCAGTAGAAATCCCTAGATGTAAGAAAACCTTCTACTCTAATAGTTTCTTCCCCAGAACTGCTAGACTTTGGAATTCCCTTCTGGGTTCCTGCTTCCCCAAGTGTACTGGCATGCAGAAGTTCAAGTGTAACATGAACAGACATCTTGCTGCTCATCTCCATACATAGTATCCCTACAGTTTATGTCCCTGATAGTAGCCCCCTACATCAAAGTGGCACTGTGCCTTTTTTTTGGGTGAAAATGTAATTAACCCCCCCCCAAAAAAAAACCTTCATCACTCCTGAAAACTAACCCAGTCTAATTGTGATACTATAAAGTGGACCTGAGGTGGACTTGAGTCACTAAGTGCTGAGAGGGAAGGGGCAATAGACAAAGAAATAGGAAATGTCCTACAATCAACAATAGATAGGAAGTAGTAAACAATGAATCTGTAGGTATTTTTAGATCGATCTTTTTAGAGTTGACAATGACAATAGAAACCTACAGATAAAACAGGGAAGGGCAGCTTCCGGTAGCCGGGGTGGGGTGGGTTTTTAGAGTTTACTGTGAATCAGAAATAGAGACGAATTGTGACTGACAGACGAACGTAACATAGATAGAACGGGGAGAAGACACACACAAGTCCAACAGTCAATTATATGTGAACCATTGGCGTTTGTGATTTTCCTTTCTTTGTTCCACGACTTATTATATTTCTACTTTTGTGAAACCACCTGTATTCCCATCGACAGTCGCCAGCGAGAAAATGACGATCCGGCCAAAAGAGGAATAGTCGAACGAAAAAAATGTATGATACACAGCGTTGGGAGTCAGTGATTTGTCAGGCCGCACACGTCCGGTCACATAATAATACCAAGCCAGCTGTAACAAGAGGGTTAGGTTTATAATATAAAATAGATTTGAATAAATGATGCTGTGATAGGAGTCTGTACCTGTTGGATATTAAAACAGAAACAAATGTCCATATTATTTGTTTTCTTTGTATTACTGCTCTCATCTTGATAGGACAGCATTTCTTCCCTCAAACTACTAGACTTTGGAATTCCCTTTCTGCTTCGCTGACTGTTCTGATATGCAGAAGTTCAAATGTAATGTGAACAGACCTCTGACTACTCAACTCCCCACAATCCCCTGTTGAACATGTTCCCAAATAGTAGCCACTTATAAAGTGTCTTCAATAAGTTTCCAGACTTTTTTTGTGTATGCAATTTTGTTGATAGTACACACATGAAACTCTTCAAAATAGCCCCCTTTAAAATAATCTCCTCCGGCTGCAATGCACTTGTACCATTCCGACAACTTCTGGAAGGTCCCATAGTTTGTTTGAGCGTGTCAATGACCCTCTTTCATCTCCTCAATTGTCTTATTATGACAGCCTCTAAACTTTTCCTTGAGCTTAGGGAATAACGAAAAGTCAGTTAGCAAGGTCTGGGCTATAGGAAGGGTGAGAAACTGTCTTGATGCCCGTCTTGGTCAAATAGTCTGTGACAAGGATGAAGTTGTGGACTGGTGCATTGTCTTGGTGGAAATGCCACTGACCTGATTTGAAGAGCGCTGGCCTCTTCCAACTGGATCTCTTCCTGAACTCCCTTAAAACCTCAACATAGTATTCCTTGTTGACTGTCCAGTGGAAACC
The DNA here is from genome assembly GCF_053919585.1 of Euprymna scolopes. Classification (NCBI taxonomy): domain Eukaryota; kingdom Metazoa; phylum Mollusca; class Cephalopoda; order Sepiida; family Sepiolidae; genus Euprymna; species Euprymna scolopes. The sequence goes on along the minus strand of NC_136498.1, from coordinate 120,682,209 downwards.
CAGTGCATGTAGATCATGCCCAGGCTGTTAAAAAAAAGTTTCTGAGTGGATTTGCTCTGTGTGTCCTTCTTGGGTCTGGGAGAGCCGGCATGCTTCCATTGGGAATTGTCTTTTGGTCATAGCAGTAGATCCAGCTTTCATTGCAGGTCACCAGAGCATAAGGAACTGAATTGATCAGTTCGACTATCTCCTTGCTGTCATCACCTCTTGGTCTTTTTTGAGCACCCTTGGGACAAACTTTGCGCAAATCTTCTGCATCGTAAGTTCCTCACGAACAACTGTGTGTACAGTTTCCACACTGACATCAAACTGTGCACTTATTGATTGTATAGACACGCCTTATCCATGAAATTCTTTATTTGGCCAATCAATTCTGGTGTTCTAACTTCTTTACTCCTCCCACATCTCTTGTCATCTGTCACAGACTCCCTGCTTTCCTTGAATCTCTTCTGCCACTCAAAAGTTGATGCTGAATTCATGCAAGGTGGTCCAAAAGCAGTCTGAAGCATTCCATACATTTCTTTGGCATTTTTTCCAAGTTTAGAACAGAATTTTATTGCATAGCATTCTCCTAAAGTGTTCTCACATCTCGATTGCATTTTTGAAATTCATCAACTGTGACAATCAGGCTTACGTAGGATGTATTCCAATTCCTATTGTAGCTGTTCATTTGAATCTGAAATCATAAAATTTGGCCAGTCATTTCATAGTATGTATAGCAATAACATACTGAATTTTCCAGAGTCTACAACAATTTTAAATGCCTGTGCAAAAAAGTCTGGAAACTTATTGAAGGTACCTCGTACATCCAAGTGGCAATATGCCTTGTTTTGGCTGAATATATATATATATATATATATATATATATATGCCATCAAAGCCATTAGGGAATTAAAATGAATGTTTAAAAAAATATGCAAATTAACTAGATTTTTTTGCAGATGAATGCAATTCCACGACGCATATATAACAAAATTGTTTTTTCTTTTTAAATAAATAGAAAAAGGGTTTTTAATATGAATATCAAGACATGAAAAAAAAAATTACAAGAGTATGTATATATATATATATATATATATATATATATAAGGATTCAAATATATTAATTAGGATTCAAATTTGATCATGGGGATTTACAGCCATTTTGTAATTTTGTTCGAAAAATATGTTCCGGATTTTAAAGGAAATTAAAAGTGTGTGTGTGTGTGTATATATATATATATATATATATATATATATATATATATATATATATATATATATATATATAAACAAATAAATGGCAAAAGTCTATAATCCAATTTTTATGATGTTGACCATCTAAAAATTTATTCCTTTAATTACGTTGACATTCATTGCATACATTGTTTTGTATCACAAAATCATTCATTTAATTATATCAATCAAATGATTGATTTTGTGCTACGGAACAGGTGCTGTTTAGAATTGTGAATATCAACATAATTAAAGGAATAAATTGTAAGATGGTCAACATCATGAAATTTGGAATATAGACGTTTTTCATTCTTATATGCTCTGTAATTATATTGAGCTTCATAAATTAAGGATTGGTATAAATAAAAGGTGAAATATAATTAAAAAATATATATTTCCACAGGAATATGAATATATATATATATATATATATATATTGAATCTGCCAAATATGAACCATCTTGTCTAACACGTGTGGACAAGCATACAAAATCAGAACACATGATTTTCAGAAACATTTTTTTTTTCATGCTCATAGTTAATGAAGCTTGGAATGAACTGCATTCTTTAAAACTTCGTTTCTTGAAATTCGCCCGAACTCTACCTGATTTCTACCCTCCCCTATACGCATGCACACATTTATATGCACTTTTGGTGAATTATAGTGCACCTACCCAGCACTGTACACAATGGTAAATCTTTTGATTTTTATTGCTTTCACTGAACTTGAAAATGACATTGCAATGCTTGTAGCATCAATTGTCCATTCCCTGATGTACTCAAACTTCACCCGAGCCAGGTGGGTTTGTGATTTACCAGCAGGTACTACTTAATGTTTGCTTAGTCTTAAATCAAGCCAGACAAGAATGTGAGAAATTGTCTTGCTTAGTGGCTGTGATATCCAAGCTACAAGATAGCTTCCCTTACCACTCCTTAAACTAGACTAAATTCAATATAACCTAAATTTCCACCTGCAAAAAGGGGTTGGGATACAATCTTATTGATTTTGGAATATTATACCAGTCTTCCTGATGGCCTTTTTTTTTTTTTTTATATGTTTTCTTAATCTGTTTTGCATATTCCATTAAATACTGACACCTCTTTCCTTATACAATGAACTATTCCCAATAGCATATCAAAAACAGAAATGCTAGCCTTTCTGAATTTTTGAGATGAGGATTGATTATTTTGATTATTTGGACTACTGTTCACATCTTTCTGTCGAACTTTGGAATATGCACAGGATTTCATAAAGAACCCTTTATTTAACCCACAGTGGTAACATGTTCTCATTCCTAAGTAATTCGCAGTTGTATTTTGAGTGTTGCCTACACTGAGGATTGAACCTTCAACCTCCAAAAGAGTAACTTTACAACTGAATTTTAATCAAAGTACTTGATCCATTATGCCACAGGTTTTTGTAAAGTTACTTTTCTGGGGGTTGGAGGTTCAATTCTCAGTGCAGGCGACACTTAAAATGCAGTTAAGAATAAAGACTTCTATCGATTCATGGCTGATGGAACAAGAACATGCTATCTCTGTGGATTAAATAAAGGGTTCTATTCAAAATTCCATGCAGATTCCAGAGTTCAACAAGATAGACGTGAAGAAGGTAAGAGGTTACATTGGCTAAACGTTGTGAAAATAACACGCAAGATGAGAACCGTAGTCGAAAGAATCCAAATATGAAAAATGCTAGCTTACAGTAATAAGAGTACATCTTGGCCATTCCTCGTATACATTACAAGCCAGTTACTGAATTCATAACTACGTATTGCATTGTTCATTTGGATTAATACAAACTCATATATAAGGGTAAAAAGAAAAAAGCCAACACAAACTAGGTCCAATCTCATAATTTTGACTTTGTGGGCCTCCTCAGACAAGATGACCTAGTCAGGTCTGTAGTTGACTTAGAACCTTTCTAAGTCAGTTACAGACCTGGACTGCATAGGAAGATGTGTGCAGAAAAGGAAACTTTGATTGGATACTTATGTTGAAAGAATGGATTAGAGTTCTTGGATTAGCGGATGTAAAACAATTAGGGTATTTAGAAGTTCAGTTGACAAGCGGGATGGGGAAGAAAAAGATGACAGAATGGTGTTGAGAAAAAGAGGGATAAATAAAGATCTCGTCAGAGATAGGTTAATTTTGGAGTCAATTTTTAAAAGCCTTGCAACACATACCAGCATGTAAAATGGATGTTAAACCAAACATAATGATGGTGATAATTTTATTTTTACCAACTCTTGTGCATCGCGAGTAAAAAAAAAAAAAAAAAAAAAAAAAAACGGACGAGGAGGGGTATGTGTTAGTATATCAAATTCTGTACTGCTGTAATTTTAGGTAAATTGGTTACACTTATGAAATATTTAATAGATAAGTAACACAGCATGCACCAATTAAAATGTGAAATACCAAATTCAAACTATTAATCATGAAGTGTTGCAATATTTGATATTCTATTTCTATGCTTTCATAGCGACCATCTGATTGGGTTTCTTTTCAAACAGGTGGTTGCCATTTTGTTATTGTGGCTAACACATAATGCAATGTAAAACTAAAATTGATGACTTGCATGAAATCTGTTTCTAAAGTTGTTGGAAAAATGGTTGGATTTCTCTACCGCTCCAGAAAATATCTCCCTCCCGACATAATCTTCTATCTGTATAAGCCAAAATACTGCTATCTAATGGAAGAATGATCTCTTGTCCCTACAGCCTTTTTCATACAGGGGATATATGGCTAGCCTATGTTCATGGACTGAGCTCAAATACCTGACCCCCCCCCCCCATAAAATATTCATAGCAAGAACTCTACCTCTATTGTTATTTTTATAGCAAGTGCTCATTTGAGTTCCAATATATGGTCCCTCATTGCCAAAGTTTCATTAAAAACACTCGACTAGCTATAACCACCATCAACAATTCCCCCCACTTTCTATCTGTGCCTGAATCTAAATGCAATTTTCGTGTACAAAGCTTCTTACATAGAATTGCCCGCCTGTGGAACTTTGTTCTGCTGGCCTGATTTCTGGCTAACTACAATATAATAGTCTTCAAGTCTAATGTAAACGAGTTCTTGTTATGCCCTTAAATGATCAAATTTTATCCAATTTCCACCATTAACAATTACTGCGCAATCATCGTACACTCATTAATCCTTACCCTTGAGTGGTCTTCAGGCCTTGATAAGTGGTGACTTTCTTGTAAAAAAAAAATAGTAAATTAAAAAAAAAAAAAAAATGATTTCCCTTTTCTCTCGTTCAGTCCAAAAACCTCATGAACCAGCTTTCTTTCTCCGTGGAATAAAATATCATGTGATTGCTTCCCAACCAACTACAGCATAGTTGTTTTCAAGTATAATGTAAACAAATACTTGTTGAGTTATCCTCTTTTGCCCATCCTCCTTATTGTTTCCAATCCTTTTGTGATCATTGTCCAACTACTCATCTCTTTAAGTGCCCCCAGACTTTGATAGGTGATGAATTATCAATTGAAAAAACTCAACCTCCATCTTTCACTACTCTTGCTTGACATACTACGACCACTGACAGGTAAAATAATAATGAAATAAAACGTTTTGTTATAAGACTATCTCTGTGTTTGATTGCCAAAACGACTGTTAACAAGCCAGTGTATATATTTATTAGTAGCATGCATCTTTGTAGAACTTGAACAAACATGATTATGTATGTCACACCGATAAACCGTTATAGAGAGAAGAGACTTTACAACGATATTCTGGATGCCTGATCCTGCAACCAGAATCAAAGAAGTCTAAAGCTACTTAAACTTGTATTAGTGAAAGACCTGCCCAGATTGGCAGCCCATTGGACGTAAGCATTCAAACTAGAAATTCGCACATAAGAAATTTTTTTTCTACAGAAATAGGAGAGTGCATTCTTTATTAGCTAGTAATGGATCAGGGGTGATAACTTGGATCTGATCCAAGGGAAATTATTGAATAATTCTGAAACCATCAAAATGTTGTTTGGAATAAAATCTGTTGTGGCTTGTATTGTTATTACCGATCTTAGTTACCTTGCAAGCCGAGGGTTGATTTCAAGTGAACACAATACTCCTAGGTTATTTGTTGTGATCTGTGCCAATCAGATACTTGCTGACGATGACCGGTTGATTTCAGATTATTATTAATCATGTGATGTTTGTCTTGACCGTTTCTCTTTACATTATTTCGCTCCCTCCATTACTGCCAAATTATGCTTCAGTCGGTCTTGTAAACAGTACCCGACGCCTGTCCCACCTCCCAACTCTGTCAAGTGTCTTTTTTTCTTTTATTTTTCTAGGTGACCTCTTGTTTGGTTGGGGGTGGGGGCAGATGCCAATAGAAATGACAACCATTTGTGTTGTGCAAACCTTTCAGCACTTTTCTGTTGTCAGGTGCTATGCAGTAGGGTTGGAGAGCAACACGAACAATGCAATCTAAAAAAGAAAACAAAATGCAATTAAATGTCTGGTTTTTCTTTACTTTTTTTCTTCTTCTCTTTCTCACCTCCATCAACCTGTCCAGCAAGTTCTTAATTTATGCAGTAAATAATTCCGGTATATTATCCAGAAGGGGTTTTTCTCTAAAAAGAAAAAAAAAAAAAAAAAAAAAAAAATGAACCACACGTTTTCGGGAGGAATGTTTTGTCATTTCCTGGAATGCTTTTACTTTCGCACACAATAACTTATTTGCACACACACACACACACACTCAAATTACATTTGCTGGTGTGTTTAATTAGTTCCATGTTCGGCTCTGTGCCACATTAGGGTTTAGGGTACCTACTCTGTGCCACACGAGGGTTTGATGGTACCTACTTTGTGCCACACGATGGTTTGAAGGTGCCTACTTTGTGCCACACAATGGTTTGATGGTACCTGTTCTGTGCCACACGAGGGTTTGAGGGTGCCTGCTCTGTACCACACGAGGGTTTGAAGGTGCCTGCTCTCTGCCACAGGAGGACTGTAGGGTGCCTGCTCTGTGCCGCACGAGGGTTTGAGGGTGTCTGCTCTGTGCCAATTTAGGGTGTTTCTCATGCACACATACAAATTTTTTTTTGTGTAAAAAAAATTAGGCGCAACCTCGACTTGAGCCCTCTTTTCACATCTTAATTTCACTTCTATTTCGTTTCATGCATTGTGTATTTGTGTTATTTCTTTTCAGTACTAAAACGGTTTCTATTTAACATCTTCTCACGAGGGCTGGGTGTGATACAAGTTTGGTTTAGTAGGAAAAATTCATCTTCCCCCATGAAGGGCACCCAGGATTTGGGACAAAAAAATTGTCTAGAAATACTTTTCCTCCTACAAACGAGGACAGAAGAGATACTAATATAATGTTTGTTACTTTGTTAGATTTTCATTTGATATATGGGGTTCCATTTTATCATGGGCCCCTTTTGTCATTGGATTGGCTGGTACTGTGGCCAGATCAGTGCGAGGTATTTTTTTTTTAAGATAAGTCAACTCTATTGATGATTCCTGGTAACTTCTGCACAACTAGTGTATCAGATATGGCCTGTTGTGTTTATAAGGTTAAAATATTTTTTGTGAAATCAAGACCAATGAACAATGGCCGTACATTGATATTCCAAACCATTGTTCTCTTTCAGCCGACCTCTTTATCTCAGTCATAATCGGTTTTGTTTTATCAGAATCAAAGTTTGATATTTGTTCTTGTTGACCCAGTTAAAAGAAGAAAAAAAAGATAGTTTGATCAATGAAGATGTTAGATTTGAAATTTGATCTTTTATATATATATATATATATATATATATATTTTTTTTTTATTTAAAAAATAAAGTAAAATTTTATATCCTTGAACCTTGTGAGATTTTTTCCTATGTCTATCTGTAACACTTAAGCCTTTTTTTTCTTTTTTTTTTTTTAAAAATTGTATCTAGAAATTAAACTTTATGAATATTAGTGTGTCAGTTGTGGTAAAATTTAAATACGTGGTTACAATTTGGGTTGGATTGAATTGAGACTTTTAATGTTATTTAAAAAAAAAAAAAAAGTATATATATATATATATATTTTTTTTTTTTTATAAGCTTGGTTTAGAATTCAATTTTCAAATGTGCAGATTGAATGAGCACATCTTACAAAAATGTTAATTAATAAAATAACGGGTTTTTTAAATCCAAGGATTATAGTGCATCTTTTCAGTGCTGAACTTCATGCATTCTAGGATGATGCGCTTTCAAAATAAAACTTTTGTCTTAACAACATAAAAAAAAAGCAATTAACACATTCAAATCGTGTGTATGTTCGCTTTCGAGCTTCATAAAAACATTTTAAGAGAACAAAAACAAAAAAATGCCAATAAAATTGAATAATAATTCCTAGATTTAACATGAAAAAACTTGTTTCTGATAGCAAGAATGTCAATCTTGTCTAAAATATTCTGTTTTGTTTTAATTCTTTAGACGACTATTCTCATCTTGAGTGTTATTTTTGCAACGTTTCGGTTGATGTAACCTCTGACCTTCTTCAGGTCTATCTTGTTTAAACTCTGAGAAGTTTTCTGCCAAGCTCGAGAATCTGCACACAATTACAAATTAAGCCTTTATTTAATCCACGGGGGTAGCATGCTCTTGTTCCATCAGCTATGACTGAGTAGAAATCCTCCAGAAAAATGTGAATTACAACTGAATTTACCAAATACTTTATCCACTGTGCTTTACTTGACAACAACCACCAACCCCAATGTTGTGTGCTGTGGATTTTGTTTCATTTTCTGGTCATGTCGTCTTTTATGCATTGACGACTGCAGGGGGAGTGCAATTGCTCACAAGTATAAAAAACAAATGCAGAGATAAACAGAGACCACATACAGCACCTAGAATTCCCAAATGGTCACCCATCTGATACTAACCAGGCTCAACGTTGCTTAACTTCGGTGATCTGATGAGAACCGGTGTGTCAATGCGATTATGCCGTATTGTGTATATGACACCATCGTGGGAAACAACCCTCTACACGCTAACGTCCATATCTACTGTCGAGTTGATCCAATTCATTTCCCTATCTGCTCTAAGCCTTCGACTTTGTCCAACTTGCGTAAACTACGACTTTTATAAATCATTAGCTGGAGTACCCAGCGTTGCCCAGGTGTCAAGGTGGTATAGTAAGGCTATTGAGCAACCAACCTCCAGCTCAAAAAAAAAAAAAAATTAGCCGCTGTAGCCAGGCTTGAACCTGTAACGCGAAAGAGGAAAAAGGAGATGAAAAAAAAGCAAATGTGTTAGCCATTTCGGCCATAGTGTACTTATGACATCATGGGCCTTTGAAATAATGTCTTTTAAACATATGTTGAGATCGCTAGGCATGAATAATTTGCAAAAATGTTGGTGCAAAAACTGACCCCTCCTTGCAAAAAAAAAAAGCCCAGTCAAAGAATTAACGTTTTTGGCCAATTTTTGGATATTTGTCGACTGAGAGATCGATCTTTCTAACAATACCAATTTTGTCAGTGTTTATTGCACATACACACACACACACACTAACATGCATGTTGCCTTTTATATAATAGATCACATATCCAATCATTGTAAAATCCATTGCCACAAAACCCACAGACATTCCCAATCACTTGTGGGCCTGATAGTATGGTCAAGTCGTGCTTAATTGTTGTCACCTAGGTCTTCAGTTAACCCTAACCAACACGTTTGTACCAGCTAATGTGGCCTTAGAAGAGAATGACAACTGGCCCCTCTGGTTTATTTTTGGGGACAGCAAGGCTCATCATATTAGGTCGACATTGTATCACATTCAGTATTGGCGTGACCGGTGACTAAACATTATTATTGATTACTAAGAGGAAATTTATCACCTTTCGCTCAAATTTTAAAGGCAAACAATTTCGTTTCGAAACTGTATTTTTATCTACGCAAACTTTGGTCGTGTTTTGTCAGTTATCTTTTGTTTCTTTTAATTACCTCCCCCGTCTCTCTTCGGTAAAATGTTGCCTCTGAAAAAACAGGTGGTTTTAGACCGTTTTGAATAGGTAATCCTTTAAAAAAAAAAAAAAAAAAAAAAACGAAAACAAGCTAAAGTAATTGTTCATAGACATGAAGGCATATGTTTGTGTGTCAAACTTTCAGATTCTTATTATGCAAGAAATGTGTTCACTTTCACTCGAAAATGATACAGTTTAGTCACCATCATCAACACCATCACCATCAGTTTAATGTTGGCATGTCTTGGCTGGCTTTAAGAAATTGACTTCCACAACTATCTTTGGCCAGGTCTTTATATCTCTCTCTCTTTCTCTCCAGTCCATTTTCATCACTTCCTCTCCTGTTTCCTTGGCCTTCCCCTGTGAACTAGACCTGCTTTCTCAACTGTTCTACAACTACAGGGTGAAACGATAAAGTTGTTGCACTCAAGAAAACAACACTACAGTTTTATTTTTAAAACTTTTATTGAAAAAAATCAATTGATTATGTAGTAGAGCTGACATCTATTCAACGTAGCTGCCAGAACTGGGGGAGTGCCTTTTCCACAAGTGCTGGTGGAAGCTTGGTGAATACCTTGCGGATGGTGGTGATCAGGCTAACTTTGGTGTTGTGCGAGGTCATGTTGGTGGTATTCTCAACGTATGACCAAACAAAGTAGTCCAGAAGGTTTAGGTCAGGTGAGGAGGAGGGCCAGTGAGAGAAGGGTACAAAGTCGTAGCACTCCTTCTAAAGCCAAGCCTGGATCTCTTTGATGTTGTGGGCTAGCGCTGAGTTCAGCAGCAACCTGATTGTACCAGGGGATCACCACACTCTTCAGCACATCCAGGTACACTTTGGTGTTGACTTTCAAGCCGACTTTGAAGATATGAGGTGGTATGATGTGGCCCTCACTTGAAACCACACCAAAGACCATAACCATGGCCGGAAACTTTGTTTTCATCACCCTGGGCACGTCTCTGTTATTCATGGCAATCCAGTGATGTATTATGAGGGTGTTGGCAATGGTCCTGTTGTTATAACTTGGATCGGTAAAGAGCATGAGTTGTACAGCAACACATCTCCGATCTTGCTCGTTGAACATTGTGTCACTTTCAGACATGACAGAAGGCTCCTATCGCTCTTGGGATTTGTACACAACTGTCCAATTAGTAGATGATCTGCAAAAAAAAAAAAATAAAATAAAATAAAACCTGTTATCATTAAACGGAAATGGAATCATGTAGTCTTTACAAAGGCGATAATTTTATCATTCTACTCTGTATTATAATTATTAAAAAGTGGTCATCACTTCTAAATGCATTGATCTATCTAATATTACTAGTTGTCTCCCCTGCACTAATCACTTATAAGTTATATAAAAGTTTTAATAATGTCATATGTAGATAAAGAGCTTTCTCATAATCATAACTACCATAACATTCAAAACACACTAAAACATAAAATCACAAAGTGAATACCACATATATTAATTCCTGACTTTGATCTTTGTTCTCAGTGTATTAGAACCAATACTCTGCAGCCTCTGTTCTTGCATTTTTTAGTTTTTACCGTTTATATCAAAAACTAACCCTATGCCTCAGGATTTTCCTCTTAAATACATCTACTATAAAAAAAGAAAGAACCTCCTCTCCTAATATCCTGTTTCAAAGGACACTTCCTCCCAATTTCTACTCCCTATTGTGCAAATTGAGCTCTCACTGTTCTCCCCAGGTCTGACTAGCACTAAATTCAAAGCCAGTTTTCACTCCATATACATAGACTTCTGTTCACTTTGTCCTCATAAACAATGAGGTTGATTACATACTGTTATTAGAAAAATGAAAAAACCTGTTTGACCAGAATGAGATTTTTCATGTTCAACAGTAAAATAAACATTGAATCAATCAATACCAGTAGATTCAGTCTTTTTTCTTTTTTGTCACTAAACTGATCCAGCATTTCTATCAGGTCAAGCAGTTTATAATATAACTAGTTGTACTTACCCGGCGTTGTTCAGGAGTGTTTTTACTTCCATTTTATTATGCTGTTTTTTTTTTGATTCTTCGGACTACTGTTCTCATCTTGAGTTTTATTTTCACAACGTTTCGGTCAATGTAACCTAAGACCTTCTTCAGATGTATCTTGTCGAACTTGGGAATCTTTCTATCAGACTCAAAAATTTGCACTAAATTTCAAATGAAACTGTTTTAATCCACAGTGGTAGGTAGCATGCTCTTGTTCCATCAGCCATGACTGGATAGAAGTCCTAAACAACTCGCAATTATATTTTAAGTGCCGCCTGCATTGAGTATTGAACTTTCAACCTCTGGAAGAGTGAATTTTACCAAGTACTTTACTTGTTATGCCATGGGTCCTTGTAGAAAAGTTCTCGTATTTGACAAAGGTTTTCGAATGCAACAATACACACATAAAGAAGGTCGGATGTTAGATCAACCAAAACGTTGTGGAAATAACACTCAAGATGAGAACAGTAATCTTCTTTTTTTTTTCTTTTTTTTTTTGTTAAACTATGCCGGTTTTTCAAAAATATTTTATTTGAAATGTAAACTTGAAAGTTCTAGTTAATTTGCACAACAGTGTTTGGCTATTAATTGAATCGAATTGTTATCTCTACTTATATATAAAAAAAAAAAAGGCACTTTCTGTATTTTTGTTTGTTCTTTATGAACTCCGAAACAACTAGGCCGATTTTTATTTCAGTCAAATGTACTTCATGTGTCTGGAAATGTTCTTTGGTAGGTTTTGTATCAGAATGCCTCCAATAAGTATCAATAATCGAAAAAAAATCCACTTAAAGAAGCAGTCTGATTTTGGCAAAAGTTAACATCCTTAAACAGCCTAACAGCAAAAGTATATTGAAGGTAGATAAAATCAACCGTAGATTCTTTGATAAGACAGGGACGTGTTCAGAATGAATGTTCCTGTTTACAGCACAATTAAACCATGATGTTGTACTTTTGCATTTTAAACTCAAGTTCAAGCCATTAAATAAAATACTTTTTTAAAATCAACAATAGTTTCTCTACAGTGCAATGTAGACTACAATGTTTTGAGGACTAAGTTACTAAGGGGAGACATGTGAAGCTTTCTTCAGGTGCACCATGGTGGGTTTCTGAATAGAGCAGGCACTCAATCAATTTGATTGAAAAATGGGTGATTTCACCGATTTCAGTGACAATAAAAATATTCAAAATCAGTAATGTTCATTGATCCTCATTCAGTCCTGGACAACATTGGATTTTCCTACTAGTAAAACAAGAAATATTTTTTGGGTTAGGTAATGTTGTTTTTATGTCTATTGGGAGGAATGTAAATTGCCTCGGTTTAGAAGGATTTCTCCTTCATTGAAAGAAAACAGCAAATATGAAGTGTAATATTAAAACAGGTATGAATGGGAAAGCATAAACGTTTAATTTTAGATGCATCCACAATATCATTAACCTTGAAAAGTTTATTTTCGAAAATTTACAATGATCGAAAGATAAGTTAGGCACAAGGCCATTCAAGAGTGTATGAGGTTGGGTTCTATGGTCATCTTTGTCACTTTACCTATGTTTTCTCTCATGTTCCGAGCTAGAATTCCCAATCACCATAATACCACATTTATACCAGGGGGTCATCTTAAGATTCCCAAATCGATTTCTTTTTCTTTTTTTCTTTTTTCATTCTTTTTTCTTTTTTCTTTTTTCATTCTTTTTTCTTTTTTCATTCTTTTTTTCTTTTCTCTTTTTTTTTCATTGTATCTTTTTTCTTTCGTTTTCTATCTTTTTTCTTTTTTTTTCCCCCTTTTTTTTCTTTTCTATTTTTTAAAATTATTATTTCATTAACTTTGATGTCCCTGGAGCCGATAACATGCAGTAGGACTTGAAACAACATAGGTTAACAGAAGCATTTGCAATGAATTGAATTGAGTGGAGAGAAGCCATTTGACCAAAATCGAACCCTTGAACCCGAGGAAACAAGCGACACACAGTAGTGGTGGTAGTAATATTCAAAAAAAAAAAAAAAAAAGAAAAAAAAGAAAATTGTATCTAAGCACCCTAGATGTTAAAATAAAAAAATAAAAAAAATTGATAAAACTTAACTGTTTAGATGCAAAGAGGTCAGTTGGTTATGTACGCTTGATGTAATGATATGAGGTCACATAGTCTTGTGCATGGTATTAATTTACGTTAAACTGACATGGTAAACTGAACCCACTCCATGATTTAAGTAGGTAAAATTTTAAATGTTTTAGAAACTTAAATGTCGTTGAATCAAGTGTAGCATAAAAAAAGCCTGCCATATATGCATGTGTGTAATGATTTTCAGCATAAAATTTGCTAAAAAAATTTTTTTTTAATGACTACCCATGTCAACGTTTTTGAATTTTTGAGATGTGGATTCATTATTTGTATTATTTGGATTCATCAAACTACTGTTCTCATCTTGAGTGTGATTTTCATGATCTTTCAGTCAATGTAACCTCCGACCTTCTTCAGGTGTATCTTGTCGAACTTGAGGATGTTTCTGTCAAACTCGGGGAATCTGGACAAATTTTCAAACAGAACCATTTATTTACTTCATGGAGGTAGCATACTCTCGTTCTGTCAGCCATGACTGGGTACAGGTCCAAAGTAATTCGCAATTATATTTTCCGGTCATCGACACTGAGGATTGAACCTTCCGGAGAATATCACTTTATAATTGATTTTTTGGTTTCATAATTTATCGGAGAGGGACCTATGTTTTCAGTGGAGTCTCTGCGTCCATTAGTCCGGATTATTGCCAGATAACCGTCCATTAGTTTTCCTGAAATTTTGCCACAAATTGTATTTCGTTAAATAGATGTGCACAGTAAAAACCTTTTTTTACAAAAATTCCCGTTGCGCCCCCAGGGGCTCAAAGGAGGTAAAAAATGCCCCAAAATAGCCGAAAATGACACATTTTGCCCCATAACTTTTGATCCATCCATTAGATTTTTTACAAACAGCCAAAATGTGGAGCCCATTGTTCTTAATATAAATCCAGTATGGCTGACCCTGGCAAAATTCTGGTTTACGTCCCCGGGGACTTTCAATGCTAAAAATGCCTCTTTTTGTGGCTCTTTTTTCATATTACTCAACAAAAACTTGATATGTTTGACTATCTAGTGGTTTTTCACGTTGGTCAACTCAAATATACGTGTTAAGGCCTGAAACTGCACCGTTATCCATTTACATTAGGATTTGGCATCCCCAGGCGCTCAAAAGAGGTATAAAAAAAATAAAATGGCCAAAAATTACACTTTTTACACCATAGTGTTTGATCCATCCATTAGATTTTCCTGAAACTTCGCCAAAATGTGGAGGCCATTGTTAATATAAATTCAGTATGGGTGACCCTGACAAAATTCAGGTTCACATCCCTCTGGGACTTTTAGAGCTAAAAAAAAGTGCTTTTTGGACGTCTTTTTTCATATTACTCGAGAACTTGATATGTATGTCTATATAGTAGTTTTCTAAGTTCAGTAGTTTTCTAAGTTCAGTAGTTTTCTAAGTTCAGTAGTTTTCTAAGTTCAGTAGTTTTCTAAGTTCAGTAGTTTTCTAAGTTCAGTAGTTTTCTAAGTTCAGTAGTTTTCTAAGTTCAGTAGTTTTCTAAGTTCAGTAGTTTTCTAAGTTCAGTAGTTTTCTAAGTTCAGTAGTTTTCTAAGTTCAGTAGTTTTCTAAGTTCAGTAGTTTTCTAAGTTCAGTAGTTTTCTAAGTTCAGTAGTTTTCTAAGTTCAGTAGTTTTCTAAGTTCAGTAGTTTTCTAAGTTCAGTAGTTTTCTAAGTTCAGTAGTTTTCTAAGTTCAGTAGTTTTCTAAGTTCAGTAGTTTTCTAAGTTCAGTAGTTTTCTAAGTTCAGTAGTTTTCAGGGTTCGCACAAGCTTGAAAAGTCCTTGAATTTTGACTTTTTGCCTAGAAATGGCCTTATTTCTATTATTACCTTGAAAAATCTTTGAAAATATGGAAAATTTCTTGAAAATCGTATTTTTTTTTTTTTTTTTTTTAATTACATTTTCACCCCAAACAAGGCACATTGCCACTCAGGTGTAGGGGGCTACTATCAGGGTCAGCAACTACGGGGGCACTATGTAGGGATTTGGGCAGCAAGATGTCGGTTCACGTTGCACTTGAACTTCTGCATGTCAGTACAGTTAGGGAAGCATGATCCTGGAATGGAATTCCAGAGTCTAGCGGTTCTGGGGAAGAAACTACTGGAGTAGAAGGATCTTTTGCATCTAGGGATCTCTACTGTGTGGGGGTGGGATTTAGCTGCCTGTCGGGTTTGTCGAGGGTGTCTGCGACGTGGGGGCACAAGTGTCTGCAGTTCATCAGAGCACTCACCATTAAAATACTTGTAGAACAAGCAGAGGGATGCAACGTTTCGTCGATGGGACAGAGGCTGAAGCTTAGATGCCAATTCAGGGCCTATCAGATTGGCGACTCTTTTTTTAACCTTGTCTAGGAGCGAGAGACTAGTAGTAGACGCACCAGCCCAGATGTGACAACAATACTCCATACATGGGCGAATGGTGGCCTTATAGAGATACAGGATACTTTCAGGTGTCAGTAGTTTTCTAGCATGGTAGAGAGAGCATACCTTTTTTGCAGCGGCCCTAGCAATATTTTCAATATAATTGTTCCAGCTCATGTTTTCTGTGAACGTTAGGCCAAGCAGTTTGAAAGATGTACTCTCAGACAGGGAGTCACTGGCCATTGCTATTGGTGGCAGAAAAGGTTTCTTGTAGTTATTGAAGGAAACCAGTTTGGTTTTGGCAGCATTGAATGTGACCATCCATTTATGTCCCCATTCCACTACAGATTGGAGGTCATCCTCTAGTGTTTTTGCCATTTCTTTAGATACGTGTTCATTTGTTTTCCTGTCATGCCTTTTATAGAGTGTAGTGTCATCATCATATATACCCATCTCAGAGGCAGTTTTGTCGGGGAGGTCATTAATAAATATCAGGAACAATAGAGGTCCAAGAATAGACCCCTGAGGCACTCCCGCATTTATATCACACTGTTTAGATGTTCGACCGTCGAGGACAACCTGGATTTTTCTATTGTCTAAGAAGGATTCAATTATGCTAAGTATTCTACCAGTGATACCGTATGATTTAATTTTCCTGAGGAGACCCTTGTGCCATACCCTGTCAAAAGTCTTAGATATATCTAGAGCTACCGCTCTGCCCTCCCCCGCTTTATCCAGTGAATGGTATATACGTTCAGAGATTACAGTGAGAATGTCAGCTGTGGAACGGGCTTGTCTAAATCCATATTGTTGGTCAGTCAGAAGTTTAGCGTCTGTAAGGTGCCGGACTAGAGCATGGTTAATTATGGTCTCAAATATTTTGGCGAAAAGTGGGAGGAGGCTAATGGGGCGATAATTTGATGGGTCAGTTCTTTCGCCAGAATTCTTGAATACTGGTACCACAGAAGCGGTTTTCCAACAGCCCGGAAAGCATGATTCATTAAGGCATTTGTTGAAGAGTTTGGAGAGAACTGGAGCTACTTCGGCTGAGCACTTTTTTAATAGCACAGCTGGGATGAGATCAGGTCCGCATGCTTTGGAAGTGTCAAGATTTATTATGATAGCATGTACCTGAGCAGGGGTGATTTTTAGATCGTCTAGCGTGGCGTCTGTCCGCAAAGGAAAGTCAGGCAGGGGGTGGTTGGTAGGGTCCAGTGTGGAGTTCGAGGCAAACCGGCTGGCAAGCATATTAGCTTTGTCGGTTGCTGAGCAAATAACCTCGTGATTTTATGCCCAGTACAGTAAAAGTTTGTGTTGAAATATTAAAAATAAAATCGAGATAATATTAAATTATTTAAGTATTACTAAAAATACTATTAAAATATTGAAAATAAAATCGAAATACATCGTTCTGAAACTATCTGATGTGTTTCATATAATTACATTAAGTAGTTTTGTAATAAGGGGATGTAACTCTTGTATCCACTATACCGGAAATTCAAAATTTGAAAGTAAAACAAACACAGCGTAGACCAATCCACATTGGGGAAAATCACATTTAATCAAGCTTGATTGGTCAAATATAAATGGGTTGAGAATGTAAATAGGATTGTCAGCAGGCATATCGTTGTGTATGTAAAAAGACATTTGTTTTGAGCAAAATGAGTGAAAGTGCCTTGAAATCGCACATGGCTGGCACTAAACGCAAAATAAACGAAAGCTGTAAATAAGTGCCCAGTTTCGTTGCACGTTAAAAACTTCGTGTATATAACATATAACTGTGTGACCTTTTAAAACTACTTCATGAAAATAACTTTTTCTCTCGTCAATTAAGTTTTTTGGTTTATTATATCATTGTTTATATATCAAATTTTGTTTTGAAAACTTGAATTTTGCCTGGACCAAGGCCTTGAAAAGCCTTGAAAATGGGCATTGAAACTGGTTTATGAAAAGTTTCAAATGACATTTTTTTTTCAACTTATGATGAAGTACTGCAAAGCGGCTTAGTTTTAAAAGAGAAATAAATATTTAGTTTCTTCATTATTTTCAATGTAGTTAGATCTACTGGTGTAATGCAGTTTATATTTAATTTAGTTTTAATATAGTTTATATTTAACGAAGGTTGAATGAAATAAAATATTTACAGTTACTTAAGGGTACTACATGTACTCACTAAAGAACAAGAACATGGTCTTGGTGATTGCAATAAATATAATTTATGGTGTAAGTTGCAATCTTATTATCTTTCACTCCTATCTGTCTCATTGAAAATACAAACATGGTTTTAGTCAGTTCGAAGATCTTGAAAGAACAAGAAACTTCTTTATAAGATGATAATTTTAACTGACCTATTTTCAAAAGCTGTTACTATTTTAAGGAGTGCTTTTATAACCTTCATCCCAATGAGATTTGTCTTTTGTCAGTTGGCATGTGAAGCATAAGTTTTAAAAGTCCTATTCACAAAGTTAAATCCCTATATACTAAACTAGCGGGGGAGAGGGGAACCCTGCTTTGTCTGGGCAAAAAATATGCTTAAATACGATATTTTAATTTCTCCAGATTTCACATATATTATAGTCGTGATTTCAAAAGTGAAAAAAAAAAACAAAAACATATTTAGATGCCATCTGCTAGAATCGAAACCAAAACTAGCATTCAAAGCTGGTGACGTTACCACTGTACCAACGTGACACGCATATACACCGATTTAAAATTATAAATAAACTAAGATGAATGTACAAAATGTTCAACGATTTTTTAAAATTGTAACCAATTTTTGACTCATTTAAAAACAATTTTAACCAGCTAAAGACCCATAAAATAACGGCCCATAAAAAGTCCAATCAGTTGAGGCCCCTAGCGCCGCTCTGCAACTTTTAGTTTCGGAGGAGATGTAGTTTGAAAATATGGAGACAGACAGCAAACAGACCAACAGACATATAGCCGTTTATATATAAGACTTATTAATCTGTAAATCTAAACTTGTATCCACATGTAGGGGAGGCATCTGACATTGTCTGGGATTTTTTTTTTTTTTTTTTTTACATGGGAGTCACCACTTATCCTCAAGTGGCTTTTGACCTCGATAAGGGTTAATGAGTGTATGGTGGGCAGTGTGACAACAGCTCAATAATCGTTTTTATTGGGAATTGGGTAGAATTGGACTATTTATGGGGACGGGGGCCTTATATATTAAGTCCTGCATATGACCTTAAAAGACATCCAGTAGTTAGACCTAATTTGCGGAATGTGAAATTGCTCCTTTGCTCTCAGGTTAACTTTGACCCAGAGCGGTAATACCTGTTGAAGCATCTGGTGCTACCAGATCAGGCTGTTTCCTGACCAAAAATGCACCAAACATTGATATTGGGTTTTTTTCTTTCCCTTTGCATATGCCAAGTCAAGAACAAAAACAATTTTACAAAACAATCAAACCAAACACCATGAATAAATATTTAAAAATGTAAAAAACTGGAAGCCTAAAAACTTTTCCCAAAATTACTGGATTGATATACTCTGCAACCTTCTGTAAAACAATTTAAAAAAAAAAAAAAAAAAACTAAACCAGATATATTAGAAAACAAAAAAATATATAGAAATGTGTTATTTTAAAAAAAAAGTAAAAATTGCAAAATAGAAAAACATTTTCTTCTATTAATACCATCATCATTTTAGTAGATTTTCAAATCAAGTGTTCGGACTGAATAATATTAATCCGTATTGTTTGGACCATTCTATTCTCTTGAGTGTTATTAACACATTTCGACCAATGTTACCCCTGATCTTCTTCAGATGTATTTTGCCTAAATCTATAATCTGCGTCTCAAAAATCCATGAAAATATTAATCATTGTTGAATTTCTCATAAAATCTAAAAAAAAGTTTTAATTTTCTTACAAGATTATTTGATTATTGTTGTAAATAAAGTATCTGCACTTCCTTATACAACAAACTATTCAGAGTAATATTTCAATGACACAACGTTGACCTCAATGAGTACATTACGAACCAGTTACCCAACTTGTGACTATATGTTGCGTTGTTCAATTCCAGTAATAAAATTATTTGTATGTTGGCTGTTCAAGTCATCCATCCATCCAGCATGGCCCTAGCCGAGATTGAACTTGCTACATGAGTTTGCAGTGTAATTCAGATCTTGTTGGTAGCTGGATGCTTGATGCTTTGCCAGGGCTATCAGGGCTATTTTTAGTCGCGTGCAAGCGACTCTATAAGTCACGTCCATAACACTTTTGTGCTTGGCCTTTTTGGTTAAGATCAAAGGTCTGTTGTTAATAGATGCTGTTCTTAGCTTTTTAAGCTTTTCTTTTAATTTATTTTAATTTTACAATTTTGAATTATTTTGATTGTAATTTTCATTTTAACGAAATAAATTATATATCAAGATCAAAGTGTAGTATCTGCCGGAGCAGATATTGCAAGCAAAGACCATATGTGGGGGAAACCCCACATATAAGACCTTGGTCAATGTAGGGGCAACCTTTCATACCAATTGTCACTATTCAGCTCCCCTAATCCCCAGGGAGTTGGGCCCCATTTCCCTTTCACTCCTCACATTAAAAATCGGCCTTGTGCCTAATTTGCTTGGTGGGGGAGCAAATAAATACAGCTTTTCTTGGCCTTTTGGCCAAGATCAAAGTGTAGTATCTGTTCTTACTACATGCTGTACTTATGTTTGTAACTTTGTGATATAAAGTGGGGGATCACTTTTCTGTATTAATTTGATGTAAAATGATCACCCACTTTACAACCAGTCAGTCTCAAAGCCATTCAAGTTATTCTCCAGATCATTCAAGTTGTTTTTGAAGGATTCCAGTTATTTTTTAAACATTCAAATCATTCTTAAGGTCATTCAATTCATCCTTAAATTCATTAAAGTCATTCTAAGTCATTTACTTTTTATTTATTTAAGTCATTTCAGCCCATTTTTCGGTCATTTTAGTTTATCTTAAAGAATTTCATGTCAATCCTACATTCACACATTCATTCATTACACAAGAGCACGCGACTAATGGCTATCGGCCTTTTTTATCGTGACGCCATCACTAGACGGGGTGCCTACCACGGCTTAAAGTCCCATCTACCCTCGAGAGAAGGATAGGCCATGCCAGTTTCTCAACCTGGTATTTTACCTAGCAATACATACAGCGCCTTGCCTTCCCAAATGGTCACCCATCTGGTACTGGCCAGGCTCAACGTTGCTTAACTTCGGTGATCTGGCGAGAACCAGTGTGTCAACATGGTTGTGCCGTATATATATGGCGCAATCATGTTCAAGTTATAAAATTATTAAATACCTTTTAATAACATTATAAAAGTCTCACTAGATCAGTCAACATTTTTTCAAACTGTATCTCCTCCAGGACGGAATGTTGAAAAATTGCACAAGTGATTGCATTTTTTGTGGACCGTTTTTTTGTATGGGTTAAAATAGTTAAAGTAGTTTAAGGGGTTAAAATTGAAAGAAATAAGAAACGTAAGTCAACTCAAACTGCTTTTTTACGTATGCGTAAATATACATTTGTATGTTAATCTTAGTTTATTTTTAGCTATTTCTTATCCAACTGACAAGGGCTGATTTGGTAACATCTCCAGTTGGAGCATTATCAATTTTGGTTTTTAGTTGATGGCACCCAAGTCATTGTTTGCTGTTTATATATGTTGAATGTGGACGTGGACTTCCATAATACTGTGAAATACTCAAATAAAAAATTAATATGACTGTTGAATTCTTTGAAAGAATTTTACTTGGAAAATCGTTTTAGCTTCGTATAGGTCTTTGTTTTTAATTGCATTACTGAGAGAGAGAGAGACATCACAATTATATGTATACTAGCAGTACCTTTAAATTTATACAGAAAAAGCTTATCCTTGTAAGGGAGACCGCCATTTTATTTTTATTTTTTATTTATTTTATTTATTTTTTTTTTTTCAATAAAACAAAAGTAATTCCCTTCCCGTTTTTTGTTTTTTTTTCATCAGCAATCGAAAAATGTTTCCATCTTTCCAGGAAGAACTACATGACTTTAAATAGTGACAATCTTTTTTTTTATTATTATTATTAAAGTACCAATAATATTGTACAATAATAGCAAATAAAAATTGGCTTGTCAAAATCAAAGTTTAATATACCAGCTTAAATGTTATTTAGGTCAAACTTTTAGAATCTCACAAGGTAAGTTTATTTGTTAGAGGATCGATATAAAAATATTGTCAAAAGTTAAAATAAGATGGCTTGAAATAAGAGATGCTGAAAGAGGCCTCAAATAAATATTGAGGTTGATTTTGCTTTTGTCTCTTACGATTGACTTTTTTGGTTTCTTTGTGAAGAACTACCAGTATTGTCTATATTCTGTTTGACCTTTAACCTTTTCTTCAAAATCAATTTCAGGCTGTCCAGCTGTTTTGACAAACTCTTTAATTGTTATTCTTTCTTGTATTCAAGTGAAGAATTAATAGTTATTGTCTTGGAAGTGGAGGAGTTTCCACTGATCTACTTTTCTGAAATTGTCAGCAGACACATTTTGCCGTTTAAATCAGATTAATTTTTTTTTTCACTTGTAATTGTACATGCATCCACGCACTGTTAGAAGAAGCATTGCTTGTCTGTTATACTTGAATTGAAAAAAGCATTTTCATTGAAAGACATGCATTGAATAGAACTATTTTATTTTAGATGCATCCAAGAATTGTGATGTTTGAAATAAGATCTATTGATCTGTCATGT
Source organism: Euprymna scolopes (assembly GCF_053919585.1). NCBI lineage: Eukaryota > Metazoa > Mollusca > Cephalopoda > Sepiida > Sepiolidae > Euprymna > Euprymna scolopes. The sequence continues at coordinate 120,659,806 of NC_136498.1, read as the reverse complement.
CTCAGTTAGAAATAGCTTATTTGTTGTTCTGTAATGCTTAAGTTTGAAATAACATTCATTGGTCTGTCGGGTAGGTGGCAGTAGTGAAAAATGATTTTTGTTGGTCTGTTATGCTGTAATTTGAAAAAGGGTTTTCATTGCTCTGTTATGCTGCAATTTGAAAAAAAGGATTTTCATCGGTTTTATCTCAATATGCAGATTTAATGAATGCATCTTATGAAAATCTGTGTTTTCATTTATTGTCTGATGTGCTAAATCTGAACCAACTTTCACATAATTTGTACTGTTGCTGTTGTTGAACCATCTGTCGAGCAATATTTTCGATTGGAAAAAGATGGATTTTATTTTTAACTTGTAGATTCTTCCATACATCATGAGGATAGGATGGATGCATAAAAATAATAAATAATAACACTAGAATAAATTAGCCACACATCACAAAACATGGACTACACCAAGACACTCATCTAATCGCTAATAAATCCCTAGATGAAAACTAACTATATCAGCTTTCGGAGATTTAATTCAGGGTTGCCAATAACGTGTCTCCTCTTTCATAAGTTGAACCTTTTAAATGTTTATATATATATATATATATATATATATATATAATGTATATTTTCTACGTAATGTATAATTTTTCTTTTTTTAATTGAAATAAGAATTTTATCTGTGTTACTAATTTAAACCTGCTATGTCTTTGTTAGCTACAAAAATCTCCAGTGATGCATAAAATAAAATTATAAATACTGACTAATATATTACAATAAATCTATTCAATTTTTTTTTTTCAGTTATACGAGTGTAACTTATTAGCATTTGAGTTTGAAAATTGTGCAGATGTTCTGCCAGAATTTTTTCATTTTTTAATAAACTATATAATAGATTTTAAGATTGTTGAAGATATAAAAAACCGAATTTGTCTTTTTTTTCTTTTTTTTTTTTAAAGATGTTTTAATAAAATGTTTCATAATAAAATATATTTTCTTTAAACATTGTTTTTAACAAAATGTAGTTTATATAAAGCAGTTTTTGTTTTGAAAAATTTTTTTTTTTACAAAAACTTAAAAGGATGGTTTAGAATTGTTAGCTGAAATTACAGAATTGAAAAAAAAAAGCTCCCCCCCATACACATATTAAGAATGGTTTATTTAGGAAGCCATTCTTAATATGAAGAAGCGAGGCTTTTACATCATGAGAGGATGATTATGATTAATCAGAAGGGACCATATCTAGTTTGTCACTGTGTAAACAGCTGCAGAACAGAAACTAGAAGTCAAAATTAAATATAACCAATTAAAAAAATGACTTCACTAAATTCCGAGTAACACCGGGTAAAGGTGCTAATATTGTTTAGCAGGAAAGAAAAATTCAAAGACGTTTTTATTATTGGTGACTCCATGACATCCTACAAAGAAATTTCATCCTTGTTGTGTTTTGGAATTTCGTTAGACAAAAAGCAAAATAAATACAAAAAAACGTTTTTTTAACTTGCAAATAAATGTCTTCAGAGTTCATATGAAATAGTCTGCGTGCGTACTTCAAAGGCCGTTTGTTTGTAGCAGTCAGGATGTCTTAAATGAGCGGGTGGGAAAGTCATGTGTCACTGTATTTTAGCATGTATATGCTTGTATGCATGTGCACAAATAAAACCTTTAGCAAATGAATTGAATATTTCCTTCACCAAAATTTAGTTATCTTCAAATTTCGTCACCCCATATTTATAAAGGTTTTGCCTGAAAATGTCATCTGTAAAATGCAGTGAGTTTCATTTCTTTTTTTTTTTTTCAAATTGTATTTTTTAAAATAGCAAATGAAAAAAAAATTTGGTTATCAATTCTTTTGTTTTTGCTTATTTTAAAAAATACTATATGAAAAAAAAAACAACTTGTTTCATTTTGCAGACGACATTTTTGAGTAAAACCTTTGTAAATATTGGCTGACGAAACTTGAAGATAACCAACTTTTAACATTCATTATTTGTAAGGAGATTATAACAGTAATGCCAAAGTTGTGTTTGAGGCATTTCTTTGTTTAAAAATAAAATAAATTTGGGACAATCTGATGAAGAGAGCTAACTAAAGGAATTGGCCCTAAGATTATATATATATATATATATATATATATATATATATATATATATATATATATATATATATATAATTTCCCCAAAACCTGTGGCCTTGATGGAGGAGGGACTAAAACTTGCTGCTATGGTTTCAAATGATCTGAAATAACAGTAAGGGGAGAGTTGATTCCAAATATTTCTCATGTTATATCTCCCCTTTTGTGGAAATAGGGTACGATTATGAATATCTCTAGTATCAAATAATCCTTAGACACTGAAATTTATTTTATGTATGAAAATCAAAGAGGGGAGATATGAGAAATATTTGGAATACAGTCTTTTTTATTTATATATTTTATTTGCTGTTATTTCTGATCATTTGGAACCATAGCAGCCAGTTTTAGTCTTCCCTCCGTCAAGGCCAGAGGTTTTGGGGAAATAGCCAATATTTTGTAATTTATTTGCAAAACTAGGAAAACAAATGATTATGATTGAAACATTTTATGGCTGTAAAAAAGTGCCAAAATTAGACTCTGGATGATGAATGATCCCCTTAATGTGCAACCTTAAGGGAAAATGTCACATAGCCCACTACACAATTTAGGTCATTTGTTTTCCAGCGAGCCTTTGTTTAAATTCTGATCGATAGTCACTGAGATTTCAAACATGAAATTGCCAAAAAGGTGGTGTGTGTGTGTGTGTGTGTGTGTGTGTGTGTGTATATATATGTATATATATAATCAGACATGACTAAGATCTGCGTTTATAAGACCTGTGTGCTAACCACCCTATTGTATTCATCGGAGACATGGACATTGCATCAAAGGCACATTAAATGGCTTGAACGATTTTACCAAAAATGCTTGAGACGTATCTTAAACATCAAGTGGCAAGCACAAGTACCCAATACTGAAGTCCTTGTGAGAGCATGTTGCTCTAGTGTTGAGACCCTTGTAATCAGATCTCACATGCGTTGGGTGAGCCACTTGGTTTGAATGAAAGATTGAAGGCTGCCAAAACAATTTTTTACGGGGAGCTGAAAAATGGCAAGCGCCCTCAACACAAGCCTAGGAAGAGGTTCAGGGACTCTACAAAGAATAATTTGAAAGTCTTACAAATCGACACCAACACATGGGAAGAACTTACTCTGCAAAGGCCGAAGTGGCGAAAAGCTTGTACGTGAAAGTTGTGATGATCTAGAGAAAAGAAAGCAGGCCCACAGCAATCTGAAGCGAGAGCTTCGCAAAGGTTTAATTGATTGTCCTAACCATGACACACAGAGCTGGAAATGCGACACTTGTGAACGAGTGCTTTTGTCAAAAGCTGGCTGCGTCAACCACCTTAAGTCGTACAAAACTCCTGTTCAGGACAACTTTGCACCTATTGGTCCAAATCAAACGATCTGTTTAACATGCAGCAAAGTTTACAAGTCTATTGCTGGTTTGAGGAGACATGTGATTGTTCATAGGAATACCCTTCGATCTCCAGAGGACGTCAACTTGATGGAAATTGCTCAATTTGTATGTCACATCTACTTCAAGATGTGCAAATCTGCAGCGGGAGTGCAAAGTCATCTGAGATGGCATAGACAACAAGATTGGGAAACTCAATGTGACGGCGATCATCTGGAAAAGATGCAGCAATCATCATATATAAATTTGCATGTGAGGACAATGACTGCTGTGGAAAAAAAATGAAAGGGAAAGCACAGGACAGTTTCTCTTTGGACAGGTGAGAGACAGTGAGTGCGGTCAGTGAAGATTACAGTTGAAGTCAGGAGTTGGCAAGGAGTTTGGATGAATATCTATTATTTTTAAATCTCAATTTCACTTCACATACTAGTGGTTGGAGATGCTTATAGAAAACAAGTTATGCTATAATATTTGCAAGCATAATGTTTTTTATTTTCATTGAAAAATTTATATTTCAAAATTATATCTTAAACAAAAAAAATTGTTATAATATTAACTCCAAAGTCTTTAAACTTTATCATCGCACCCAAATATCTAATATACTTTATTTCTACTCGGTGTGCGTGCTTTTTTAATAAAAGGAATCTTTTTATATTTTGAATCATGGTACAATCTCTTTAAATAAAACACAAATAGAAGCGAGACAATATAAAGAGAAGGTAAAACCTGATAGGACAGGACTGTATACACTTCTCCTTAGTTAAAGGCATTTTAAAATATTTAAATAATTTGAAAAATTTGTTAATTGTTGTATTCAATATTTTTATTTTAAAAAATAATCTTGTTGCTTTTTAATATTATTTTAAGGTAAATTATACCTTAATCAAAAAGTCAGTTATTTTACAAAAAAAAAAATATGTAGCACAAACTTTTGTTTAGTACTGTTTCAATATAACTTTAGTTAATGTCAATAAATCTAGTATTGAGTTGATTGCAATAGAAAAAAATCTGTGAAGACATTTAGAAATGTTTGTTAAATATTATGACATGAGTAATCATTTCGAGTTAATATTTATTTTATTTTAAGCATCTAAATACGATAAATACACAACTTAAATATGTTAACATTGCTTAAAAATTTAAATCGTGTATTTCTTATATTTTAGATGTTTAAGATAAAATAAATATTAACTCGAAATGACTCCACGTAATATTTATTTTAACATGAAAAGCATTTTGTGTTGATATTATGGTAAGCATATTAACACGAGAAATACGATTTAAAAAAAAATTGTTATAATATTAATTCCAAAGTCTTTAAACTTTATCATTGCTTCCAAATATCTAATATACCTTATTTCTGATCAGTGTGTATGGTTTTTTAATAAAAAGAATTCTTTTAGATTTTGAATCGTGGTACAATATCTTCTATAAATATAAAAGCGAAAATGTTTGTGTGCGTTTTCATGTATGTCCAAGAAAAGTTTCTTTCCGAGAACCGATCGGTCGCCTCACAACTTCTTAAAACTTTTTATATCGCGCCTAAATGATAATATCTACGAGTTAACAACGGGGGTCGCCTGTCTATTTAATTTGCCCGACTTTGAAAAGATAAATATTCAATATTTTTCGATCGCCGCATGTGCATTAAGCTTTTTCGTATAATAATAAAAGCAAAACGGAGCTTAAGACATAGTTCCCGGTGCGATCGCCGGGAATGTCCAAAAGCAATCAGCTTTGATCAATGTGGAGTTTCTCCTTATATCAGACAATTGCTATTCAATTTGGACAATCCCCTTTTTATGGGGAGCTGGTTTCTTGGGGAAACCAAAAAAAATTTGTTAAAAGCGTTCCCGCAGTAAATAAAATACTACCCCGCAGTCAAAATTGACCTGATTAAGTCATTAAAACGGGCACCTGCCAATTCTAAATACTTAAATAAATTCAAACGTGTTTCTGTTAGTATTTTGTGGTGGCCCAGTGGTTAACGTCGCATATTTTTTTTCACACTTTAATTTCCAACTTTGCCTCAAGGGTTCGGGTTCAATCCTTCATACTTACTTACCTACCAAAACTTTTTTTATTATAACTCCCCCCCCCCCCGGGACACAAACACCCGGGTGACCACACACACTTCCAAACACCCGGGCAACGTCGGGTACCCCGCCTGCTAGTCTTTAAATAAAACACAAATAAGAAGCAAGAAAATATAAAGAGAAGATAAAACATGTGCTAGGACTGTATAGAAACATTCCTCCTTTGTTAAAGGCATGTTAAAATATTTATGGTAAGCATATAAACACAAGAAATACACGATTTAAATACATAAACATTGCTTAAAACTAACATGGCCGATATGAGCATCTGCAAGACGGCCATGTTAGTTTTTAAGCAATTTTTACATATTTAAATTGTATATTTATTATATTTATCATGTTTAGATGCTTAAAATAAATATAAACTCAAAATAACTCCATGTAATAATATTTATTTTAACATAAAAAACACTTTTTAATAATTACAGGGCTTTTTTTTTCTCGCAATCAACTGAATAAGATTTAGCGACATTACCTAAATTTTAGCCCCACAAAAAAAGCATGCTAAAATTAGGGAGTTAATAAATTTGAATAGAATGAAGATTCAAAATTTCATTCTTCATAAATCTTCCAGGAAATTGGTCATCATGGTCACTGTTTTAAGGAATTCATTGTCAAAAATGAATCATGGAAAGTTGTAATTGAAGAATGATTGAGTCACAAATTTTATCTTTATTGTAATATTGGCATAGTTCAAGATGTATGCTGATATGAACTAATCAGCACACAAGAAAATGAATGGCTTCCTGAGAAAGGAAAATATTAAATAAGAAATGAAACTGAACGGAAAACCAAGATATGAAGCAAAAAAAAAAAAAAAATTCTGAAATCAATACCACTGGAACTAAAATTGGCATACTGTCCAACTGTTATTAATAAATTATCTGGGGAGGGTGTTGGTGGGACAGGTTAAAAAAAATAAAATCAACAAAGTGCAAAAATAGAAAAGCTGAAACATAATTAAATAAAAAGGAAAAAAAAATTCTTGTATCAGTAAAGTTGGTTGATTTTGGTGTTTATTATTTAATTTTGGTCATTTCTTATTTATTTATTTATTTTTTTTTTTTTTACACAGTGATCACTACTTATCAAGGCCCGGAAGCCACTCAGGGATAAGGGTTATTGCAAGTACATTACGTTAGTGTGGAGATTTGATGAAGTGTTTAATTAAGGGGGCGGTTCATTAGGAATTTGTTTACATTGGACTTGAAGACATCCAAGTTGTAGTCCGGAGGGAAGCAGGCAGACGGAACAGAGTTTTTTGGTCATTTCTTATCTTAATTTTGGTCATTTCTTATTTTAATGGAAAAAATCTTATATTATTTGGACATGTTTATCAAATTCTGAATATTTCATAAAAAAGACCCAAAAAGTCCTTGTATTTTTTTTTATAACTATTATTTCTGAATACGTACGATTTATTCTTAATAATTCTTCAGATTATGCAATTTCTTCTGAAAATGTCTTCCATTAGAAAATATAATTTGGTTTTGTTTTTGAAATCTTTCATTATATTCAGTTTAACATCTGCTTTACATGCTAACATGTTGGACAGCTTTTTAAAATTGATGTTCAAACTAACCTATCTTCGGCCAGGTCTTTATCCCTCTTTCTCTAAAATCCATTCTTATCACTTCCTCATGTTTTCCTTGTCTTTCACCTGCATACTAACCCTTCTGCATCTATTAAACCAAGAATTTAATCCACTCCTTCAGTGTGGCCATACCATCTAAGTCTACTCTTGTGTACACTGTCCAAATTTAATGTTATGACAATTTCCTTGAAAGGCATCTCTGTGCTTATCATGCTATTTAAAAAAAAAAAAAATAGTATTTTCAAGTTAAATTCAAGTTTTATGTCTTTTTTTATTTAATTGTTAGGTAAAAGTACCAAATAGCTACAAAACTCTCTCCCTTCCCCATAGGTCCTGGATATGACCTTAAACTATATCCAGTGGTGAGGCTCCAGCTTGCGGGCTTTGGGGAGTGTGGAGCCACTCTTTAATTACCATTGCTCCCCGGTCCACTCTGACCCGGAGTGGTAGTACCTGTTAGGGTTCCAACTATGGGTTAAATAGAAACCGACTTGAAAACAACAAATATATTCTATTAAAAATTTTTTCTTCAAAATCTTTGGATTCGGCATTAAATAACCCGAAAAGGGTTGATATGCCGTAAAACAAAAACAACCAACCATTCCCTATATTTATTATGGCTTTCTAAATAATAATGCTTTTGTCTGGTTGACAAGAAAATTCTTGCGGGTTTTTTTTATTTTTTTTTTACTTTTACATAGGCATCACCACATTATCAAGGCCAAGAGGCCACTCAAGGATAAGGGTTAAAGAGTGTACAGTAGAAATTGGACATTATAGTAATCATTAGTAATGAAAATTTGGTAAAGTTGATAACTTATATGGAACGGCTCATCAAGAACTTATTTACGTTAGACTTGAAGACAACCATATTGTAGTCAGCCGGAAAGCAGGAAAACGGAAGACAATTCCACAGGCGTGCAGTTCTAAGAAAGAAGCTTTGTTCATGGAATCTACGTTTAGGTTTAGGCACAGATAAAGAGTGGGGGGAATTATTGATAGTGTTTACAGCTAGACGAGTGTTTCTTGTGAAAGTTTGGCGAGGGGGGACCATAGATTGAAGCTCATTCGAACACTTTCCATGAAAATAACGATACATCAGAGACAAACTCGCAACATCTCTTCTGTGAGATAAAGGTTGCAAGGAAGAGAAAAGGACATCTCCTATTAGGCTACGAAGTCTATTTTGAACTCTATCAAGGCAAGCCAAGTCCTTTCTAGTAGCTCCTGCCCAGATGTGGCAACAGTATTCCATCCTTGGACGTACCTGGCTCTTATATAGATAGAGAATAGCATCAACAGTGAGATATCTACCGGATCGATAGAAAGATCCCACCATTTTTTCAGCGGCCTTGGCAACAGATTTGATGTACATGGTCAAGCCAAGAAGCTTGTCAAAACTTGAGGCCTCCTCAAGACGAGAGCCATTCATTTCAATTGATGCCAGATGTGGATCAGAATGTTGATGTAAAGAGAGAAGCTTGGTTTTAGATGCATTAAAAGTAACCAGCCACTCCTTACCCCATTGTACTACGTGCTCAAGATCAGAGGAGAGAGAATTGGAGAGAACTTGGTTGTTTACTGTCTTAGATGTGCTACCATAAATAGTAGTGTCGTCAGCATAGATGTCTACAAATGATGTAAGGATGTAATTTGGAAGATCATTAATGTAGATCAGGAAAAGAGTTGGGCCCAGGATGGACCCCGGCATTAATACTGTGAGCTTCTGATTTTTGCCCCTCAACTACTACTCTTATGAACCTATCAGAAAGAAATGATTTAATAATTGAGAAGACTTTTCCAGCAATACCATAGCTAGAGATCTTGTGAAGTAAACCTTTATGCCATACCCTATCAAAGGCCTTTGATATGTCAAGAGCAATTGCGCTAGAAAGGTTGCCTCCGTCGAGAGATTTGCTAATCCTATGGGATATAACTGTAAGCACATCTGCTGTAGATCTAGCAGAATGGAAACCATATTGAGTGTCACTAAGAAGGTGATTTTTGTTGAGATGGTTGATTACTTCTGTATTTAACACAGATTCCAGTAACTTACTCATGACGCACAGGAGACTTATTGGCCTGTACTGAGAGGGGGATGAGCGATCACCTGAATTCTTAAATACAGGGCATACTGATGAAATTTTCCAGGGAGATGGGAAACTATTCTCCTTAAGACAACGTTTAAACAGTTTTGTAAGTATGGGCGCTAGTTCAGGTTGAAGTTTTTTGAGTACTATAATTGGAATACCGTCAGGGCCAGTTGCTTTACTGGGATCAAGGTTTTTGATTAGCTTGGCAACATCACGTACAGATATATGTATATCACATAGCGTGTTTTCTGATACAGGAGGAAATATTGGGGGTTGGCAGCCTTGATCGCAAAAGGTAGAATTAGCTGCAAAGTTCTTGACAAAGAGTTTGGCTTTGTCTGATGCTGACGAGATTACCTCAGGTCCATTGATAATAGTTGGGATGGAGCACACGCTTCTGTTCATGATTCTGTTTGCTATTTGCCAAAACTGGTGGGAACCAAGCCGCTGCTCAGCTACTTTGGACAACAGATTGAGCATACAACTCTCTTGCATTCTTTATTACTTTCTTACAATGGTTGCTGGCAGTCCTGAAAGCGGCTTTAGTTTTCATACATCTATTACATTGGAAACAGTGGAAAAAGTGATTTCTGTGCGCAATGGCAGCAGCACATTCTGGAGAGAACCATGGCTGGCTGTTAGGTTTTTGCTGAAACTTTTTAGAGGGTATGAAACGGTCAATACCTACAATTAACCATTCCGTCAGGTCTATTACTATAGAGGACACATCCTTTTTAAACATGGAATGCAGAGGTAGATCAGATATAAATGTACGGAAGCTATCCCAGTCAGCCTTAGTGTATCGATATACTGTACGATGGAGAGGTACGTCTGGGGACTTATTACATTTCATTTTTATCTTAATTGATACAACAGAGTGGTCGGAAGAGCCAAGAGGCGACAGAACAGAAACTGAACATAGTTCAGGGCAAGTTGTGAGAAAAAGGTCTAGTAGGCTCGCATACTGGCCATCATTGTCGGGCACACGGGTGGGTTCCTGAACAATCTGAGTGAGGTCATAGGCAATGGAGAAATCATGACAGAACCTTCCCTCATCATCGGGTTTTTACCTTTTTAAATTCAGGTGCACATATCTTAAACAAAAATTTATTGATCGAAATAAGCACTATCAGAATTAACACACTTTCACCAACGCAAAATAAATGTATTCATGCAAATAATGTAAAAATCTTGTGTTCTGGTGGCGACAAAGTCATTGAAGGTGTTTTTGATATCACTTCGGTCTTTTAAGCATTTCTTATGCAAAAAAGTGGTAGTCAGAGATGAGAGGTCTGGAGAGTATAGCAGATGAGGCAGAGTTTCATAGTCCAATTCGTTCAACTTCTGTGAAGGAATTAATGTTTTTAGCCAATTTTTCGATATTTGTTCAAAGGTCGGAGCTTCAAAACAATACCAATCTCGTGAAACCCTGTGTCTGTCGAAAGTTTTAGGCATACATACAAACAAACATACATATATACATTTAAACAGACAGGTGAGATTTATATTATAGATGGTTACGGTTGTGACATCACAAACCTGATCATCTTCCCAAGCGTCATTCATGCCTCTAACGTAATTTCGAACATTATTTCTTGTCTCTAACGTGATTTCCTTTTTAAAATCTTTATTTTTCCCTACCGGTGACGTCATTTTACGTGCATTTGCATGTGCGGGTCCGTGCGCTGTTCTAATAGGTTTTTCTTTTTATTTTCTACTCATCTTGATTCACTCTCCTTTTTCTTTCTAAACGGCAATAAGCATAAGAAAAGACAAGTGAGATGTACTTACAACCATTGCTTATAATTATGTCCTAAAAAAATAAACTCGCATCACATGGCCAGAATTAAAAAGTAAAATAATATTGATTAGCCCCGTGTGATTTATCGAAACTAGTTTGAATTTAGATGAGAGATTGCTGATAAAGAGTTTTTTTTCCAGCTGACATCAGAGTGTGTACATAACTGAGTGCCAAAGAAAAACCAGTTATTGAACTGTCACGTCGATCAGAATACTAAACACAACAGCAGTCTTTCCGATGACAAATTGGCTTGAGTGCTTCCAAACACGAGAAAAGATGTAGTTGAATGAACATCCACACATGTTGAACTTACGCAGCCATCAACAGTTTAAAAATATTTTTTACCACACTAGGGATCTTTACACTGTCAAGTAAGTTGGTGGAACGTTGCGTAAAAAAAGACCATTCAAAATAAACAGGGCAAAAAAAAAACATTGTTTACCTAGAGGTGTTGAACTGAAGGATTAAATTAAAGATTGTCTCTTACAATGTAATTTTGTTATTTGTGTTGAACTATGTAGCACAATATTATAGTATTTATTAATTTCTCATTTGGGTAAGTTCCATACTTAAAATACAATGGACACTATTTTCCTAGAAATGTTGATAAACTCATATTTCCTTCTTTTTTTTTTTTAATTACATTTTCACCCCAAACAAGGCAAATTGCCACTTTGGTGTAGGGGGCTACTATCAGGGGCAACAACTACTGGGGTGCTATGTAGGGATTTGGGCAGCAAGATGTCGGTTCACGTTACACTTGAATTTCTGCATGTCAGTACTGTTGGGGAAGCAGGGACCTGGAATGGAATTCCAAAGTCTAGCGGTTCTGGGGAAGAAACTATTGGAGTAGAAAGATCTTTCACATCTAGGGATCTCTACAGTGTGGGAGGTGGGATTTAGCAGCCTGTCGGGTTTGTCGAGGGTGCTCACGTCGTGGGAGCACAAATAATTGCAGTTCGTCAAAGCATTCACCATTAAAATACTTGTAGAACAGGCAGAGGGATGCAACGTTTCGTCGATGGGACAGAGGCTGAAGCTTAGATGCCAGTTCAGGGCCTATCAGATTGGCAACTCTCTTTTGAACCTTGTCAAGGAGCGAGAGACTAGTAGCAGATGCACCAGCCCAAATGTGAGAGCAGTACTCCATACATGGGCGAATGGTAGCCTTATAGAAGTACAGGATACTTTCGGGTGTTAGTAGTTGTCTAGCACGGTAGAGAGAGCCCACCTTTCTTGCAGCGGCCCTGGCAATGCCTTCAATGTAATTGTTCCAACTCATGTTTCCTGTGAATGTTAGGCCAAGGAGTTTGAAAGATGTACTCTCAGATAAAGAGTCGTTGGCCATTGCTATAGGTGGTAGAGAAGGTTTCTTGTAATTATTGAATGAAACTAGTTTAGTCTTGGCAGCATTGAATGTGACCAACCATCTTTGACCCCATTCCACTACAGATCGGAGGTCATCCTCTAGTGTTTCTGCCATTTCTTTAGAAATGTGTTCATTCGTCTTCCTGTCGTGCCTGTTATAGAGTGTAGTGTCATCAGCATATATACCCATCTCAGAGGCAATTTTGTCGGGGAGGTAATTTATGAATATTAGGAACAATAGAGGTCCAAGGATAGACCCCTGGGGCACTCCCGTATTTATATATGCATGTTATTGGTTTTTCTGTGCAAAAAAAAAAAAATTTTTTTGCGCTATCCAGAAAAAATATTAAATGGGATCTTTACACTGTTGAGATCCCTAGATGCTGGAAAGCCTTCTTAGTTTCTTTCCTCAAATCACTAGACTTTGGAATTCCTTCCCAGATCCTTGCTTCCCTGACTGTACGGACATACAGAAGTTCAAGTGTAATGTGGAGAGACATCTATCTGCTCAACTTTCTATGTAGTGTCCCTGTAGCTTTGGTCTTAAATGTTAGTGTTAACTGAGTATGGCGGCTATATGACAATGTTGAGCCATGTGCGAAGTGATGTCGCCGCAAGGAAAAAGAAAAGGACTATAAAAAGAACGTGTGCACAGACCAATTAGGACAAAAATCAGAAAGAAGGAGCACGATCGCATTTTATTTAGGAAAGTACCTGGAAGTAAATGTTGTTACAAAAAAAAAGGGAGTCAAGCTATTACTTGTCTTCTGTTAATTGCGACGTACTCTGCTACAACATGTTGGGTCCCAAGGGTCTACATGTTAGCACGTGTGTAAACGTGTGCTACATTACATTAGCTTCTTATATCTGAGTGTTGATGTGTCTTGGTTGGGATGAAAATCAGTAGAAAAAGAAAAAAAATTTAATCTATGTATGTATGTACGCTTTTCCTCGATGTCCACAAAAGGCTTCTTTCAGAGAAGCGCTTGCTCGGTTCACAACTTCTTAAAACTTTTTGTATCATCTATAAATTGTAATATCTCAGAGTTATCCACGGAGCTCGCCTGTCTAGTTAATTTTATTGACTTTCAAACGTTAATTATTCCACATTTCCCGCATTGGCACGTGTTACATTTGGTTTTCGATATAATTTGCTCAGTGGGGAAGCAAATAAATACAACAGGCCGAAAGCCAGTTGTCTCAAGAGAGCAAAGTAACGTTTGTTCAATGTCGACTTCGTCATATCAGACTGTAGCTTTCATTTCGCTCCTCCTAATAAACAGGGAGCGGGTTTTTAAAAACAAACAAACCGATTTATTCCCCTCATTCAAAACTGTCCTGCACAAAATGCTTACTGCTGAATACCTATCTCCGTCACGTCAATCAAAAACACGCACCTGTTTTTTTTTTTTTTTTAACACTTTACTATTTTCCAACATTTTCGGTTTTTTTTCACATACCCCGAAAAACACCCGGGCAACGCCGGGTACCCCTCTCTAGTAAACAAATAAAAAAGAAAAATTACCCATAAAACTATGTAGATCTCAGCTCATGTTAACTTCATTGTTTATTGGTACAGTGTGTCCAAAAAGTCACTGAAGGATTTTGAACTTAAATAGATTATTTTTGATGATATCTTCTGTGTAATTTTAACACAATCTGACTAAGACCTTGAGAAATTTTTAAAAGATGCAAAATTCAAAGAATCTTTATGAAAAATAGTCTTTTAAAACCCATTTCTTAGCTTTGCATATTTGTGCTCTTTCCAAAACAGACAGATTGCAGAATCTCTGGATTGCAATTTAACTCCCTTATTTCATTCCTGATGTTTTCCTTCAATTCTTGCAGGGTTTGATGTTTTGAGGTCTGCCAGCTTGCGGAACGAAATAAGGAAGTTAAATTACAATCCATCCAGAGATTCTGAAAACTGTCATGAATGTTTTGGAAAGAGTACAAATATGCGAAGTTGAAAATATGCAACATTTAAGACATTATTTTTCATAAATAAAAATTGTTTGAATTTTACATTTTTTTTTTTTAAATTTCCCATGTCTTAGATTGTGTTAAAATTAAGAAAGAAATCATTAAAAATAAAAAATCTATTTAAGTTTAAAACCCTTCAGTGACTTTTTGGACACGCTCTACTTTATATTCTCTTTCATCCCTTCAACATCTTTCACATATTTAAAAACAACTTTTAGTGCTACTCCAGAAGAGACCCGTGGTAATTTGTTTGCATCACTGACTTTGACCAACTTTTCAGTTTTAAGCTCTAAACTCTTTAGCAAAGTTTAAATGAATCGATTTTGTTGCCAATAAGTTCCTAGTTTGAGAAGGAGATATAAAAAAAAAAAAAAAAAAATTGTTTTGTATTAGGAAATCACATTATTTTACACGTTTTAATTAAACAACGCCTCATTCTAAGTGTCGGCCTTAGTTTATCTTTTGAGTCATAATTTATTTCTTTTCCTTTTTTTTGTTTTCCAAAGATGTAACCAAGTATCAAGGCTCAAAGGCCACTTGAGGATGAGTTAATGAGTATACGGTAGTCACTGAGGCAACAGCGTGGTGATCATTAGTAGTGGAAATTTAAGGAGAGGGCTCAACAAGAACTTGTTTACATTATACTTGAAAACAACCATGTTGTAATCAGCTGGAAATAAGACCTACGGAACAGACTTCCACAGGTGGGCAGTTCTAGGGAAGGAGTTTTGTTCATGGAATTTGCATTTAAATTTAGGAACAGATAGTGGAGGAAGTTGTTTATAGTGGTTGCAGTTAGAAAAGTGTTTTTGTGAAAATTTGGCAGGGAGGGGTATTGAAGTTCAGATGAGCACTTGCCATGAAAATAATGATAGAGCAGAGGTATGCTCGCAACGTCTCTTCTGTGGGAAAGAGATTTCAGGGAAGAGAAAAGGGCATCACCTAAGTTTCAGTGACAGCCTTGAACTCTGTCAATACAGGATAGTTGCTCCGAGCAACTCCTCACGAGATGTGACAACAATACTCCATTTTAGGACATATTTAGTTCTTATACAAATAAAGGATTTCATCAAGAGTAAGATTATTTTTGAAATGGTAGAATGATGCAACCATTTTTCCAACAATTAAACATCTATTTTACATGCTGGCATAATTTGACATCCACACTAACATATCTCTGGACATGTCTTTATTCATCCCTCTTTCCCTCAGGTTCATTTTTATAACCTCCTCCCACATTTTCCTTGGTTTTCCCCAATGAACTGACCCTGCTACCTCAACTGTTCTATCTTTATCCATTCTTTTAACATGACTATTGCATTTGAGAAGCTGTTTTTTTTTGTTTTTAAAAAATGTTTGGGTTGCTGATGAAGAAATTCTGATGATTTAAGATCCGAAGCCATTAACGAAAGTAGATCATTGATAATGACCATTATCGAAGCATTGACGAGATGCATTTATGTTTATAAATTCTATCAGTGCAATTACAACATTATTGGCCTTGTTTTTCAGGTTGCGGTCAGCAACATAATTGGTTAATTATGTTAGCATGTGAGAACGAGATCAAATAACCACATATGACACGTGAATGTTGATTTTTGACAGTAACACAACATTTGGTGGATGTCCCCCCCCTCTCCTTTTTTTTTTAAACTAATAAGTCATCGCTTATCAAGACTACAAACAACTCTCGAGCATAAAGGTTGACGAGATCGATAGCTTGACCCTTGAATGATGTGGAATACTATGAGAGAATTGAAAATATCCATCTATCATTCACTCCAAACAGCCGACAAAGAAAACATCAATCCTCTCCCTTTGTCAGAAACATTGCTGATAGAATATGAGGACTAATAATGGAAAAAGGAGAAGGGAGTAATGAGGTTGCCGGAAGTACTTAAAATCTCCAATTTTTGCTCTAGAATGAGTATATGCTACAATGTCATATAGAGGCCTTCGGGACAAGATCAAAGTGTAGTATCTTTTCTTCAGATGCTGCGCTTCTATTTCTTGTTCTCTTTCGGTGGAGGAGAAATCCTTCACGACTGTGACAATTTTTATTTTTGTACCTTTTCTCCACGTTAAAAAACGACCCTGGTGTCTAACTCTGTCCCGTGGGGAGGCATAGTAAATAGGTACAATGTCATATAGAGGATCATTTTAAGGTCAATATTTTTAAATAAAAAATCTGTATTATTTGGGTTCTTCAAATTATTTTCAGTGTTTTGGTTAATGTAACCTCTGACCTTTTTTCAGGAGAAGGTTGGAAGTTACATCACCTGAAGCATACAAATAACACTTGAGATGCGAACGGTAGTCCAAAGAATCAATCTTCATCTTAAAAATTCAGAAACATAAAAATCTTATGATTGTCCATTTGTAAAAGAAAATTCTTTTTTTCTTTTTTCCCTTTTTTCTTTTTTCTTTTTTTATTTTTTTTATTTTTGAGAGCCATTTTCTTTATTTTTTTATTTTTCTTTCTTTATTTTTTTTGCAGCCAAGGAACAAATACTTCATCTGCTTTGCCACTTCCAAAGTCTGGAACAGAGTTTGTAGAGGCTGATAAACATTTCCTACCTTTTGAGCTTGCCTGCCAGTCAAAATGCAACCGTATCGTCAATACAGCTTTAGACTGTCTGCAGGTAAGATGGATGTTTGTTGGGTAAAGTTTTTGCTTTTTCAGCATTAAACGATAAGGAATTGATTTAAGAGTTGGGACAGTGTTCGATTATCGATTGAAAATATTGAATATCGATGTTTAATTATGTTTAAATTTCACTTTATTCATCAGATTATTACCGTATATTTTGGTGTATAAGATGACCCTCAAATTTAAAAAATCGTCTTTAAAAAGCAATATTTCATAAGATACCGGATGTTGCAATCTCTAGCCTAGACTAAACAAATATGGTTTTGTGATTTGGCAGTCCTATACAACCGATATATGATAAATTTATGAAAATTTGATCCAATTTTGTACCTCGTCTCATCTGACGGTCGCCTTATATGCCGAAGTATATGGTACTTAATTCAAATAATTTTATAACAAATCATTGTCTAGGGTATAATGCATGAGTGTAGTAGTCAGTTGTACTAAAACTCATCATTAGTGCATGGGATAATATATAATTGTCAGGGAAATGAGTGACGTATGAATCATGATATGATGCACGAGTGTATGGAAGGAGGGCACCAGGTATACTCTTGGTGGATTTCAACAAGCATGAGGACTTTAAAGGAAGTAATGTTTCGATAACCAATGTAGGTTGCTCCATACCTCAACAATAAATCTCCCTCTCAATACAAACCAATCACTCTCTTGTGCATCATGAGTAAGTTGCTGGAATCTGTGATAAACAGAAGTGGTCAACCACCTCAGCAAAAATAACCTGCTCAGCAGCATGCAATATGGTTTCCGTTCTGTGAGATCTTCAGCTAGTGTACTAACTGTTATATCACACAAGATTAGTAAATCTCTCGGCAGGGGCGTTGTCTCTACAGCAACAGATCTTCACATATCAAAGGCTTCTGATAAAGTGTGACATAAAGGTCTACTTCACAAGATCGCCAATTATGGAATAGCTGGGAATGTCCCCTCAGTTATTAAATCCTTTCTCTCTGACAGGCTTATAAGAGTCGTCATTGATGAGAAGAAATCAGAAACTCGTAGTATTAACACTGCCAACCCTCAAGGTTCCATCGTGGGCCCAACTCTCTTCCTGATCTTCATCAATGATCTCCCAAATCACATCTCAGATCATTCGTAGACATTTATGCAGACGACACCACAATCTATGGCAACACTTCAAAGGCTAGCAATGACCAAGATCTTTTTGATTCCCTCTCTTCTGATCTTGAGAACGTGGTGCAATGAGGAAAAAGGTGGCTGGTTAATTTTAATGCATTGAAAACCAAGCTTCTCTCGTTTCATCATAATTGCTCTGACCCCCATCACGTCTCAACTGAAATGAATGACTCTTGTCTTGGGAAGTTTCATGTATTGACAAGCTTCTGGAACTGACCTTCATTCCTGGTCTGAAATGGAGCACATACATCAAATCTGTTGCCAAGATCGCTGGAAAAATGGTTGGATCACTCTATCACTCCAGTAAGTATCTCACTGCCGATGCAATCCTATCTCTATAAGAGCCAGATATGCTCTAAAATGGAGTACTCTTGCTTGGCGCGTCTTATCCAACTTTGATAGAGTTCAAAACTGGCTTAGAAATTTAATAGGTGATGCCTTTTTCTCTTCTCTACAGCCTCTTTCCCCTAGGAGGAGCTATCATCATTTTCATGGCAAGTGCTCGACTGAACTCCAATCTATGGTCACTTCCCCTGCCAAATTTTCACAAAAAAACACTCTACTAGCTACAACCACTCTACATGATTTTCCCCACTCTTTGCCTAAATTTAAATGCAGATTCCATGAACAAGGCTGCTTTACCATAACAGCCCACTTTTGGAAACTGTTTCGCTGGCATGCTTCCTGTCAGAATACAACATGGTAGCCTTCAAATCCAATATAAATAAGTTCCTGTTCAGCTATCCCCATAAATAATCAAATTCTACCCAATTTACACCATTAACAATTACTACACTACCACCTTACATTCATTAACCCTTATCCTCGAGTGACCTTTGAGCCTTGATAAGTGGTGACTCTCAAGTAAAAAAAAAAAAAAATCTGAGTGTGAAAAGTTATTTCTGAAAGTCATGATAGCTGTGTTGTTTTCTGATTTTGTATCCGTGTACTAATGTCACATGTAAAAAAAAACAAAAAAAACATCCTCTCTGTTGTTGTTGGCGAGATGCTTAATAATTTTGTGAATGGTTACCAAGTTAGTTGCTAGATGTTGGACATTCAATCAATCCGAGTCCAGGAAAACCGTGTTTAGAGTAATGGTGGCTGTGCTGTTTTCTGATTTTGTAAGCCATGTGTATAATGCATATGGAGATCAAAAAGATGTTCCGGTTGTTGTTGGCGAGATAGTTAATATTTTTGTGGGTGCTCACCACTTTCTTGTGCCCATACGAATATTGAAATCAAGAGATAAAGATGCTAAACCTTATGTCTAGAATTCTTATTCCAATTTTAATCAAAATCCATTAACTGATTTGGATTATATATAAATTATACATAGAAAATGTTAAAAATGTAAGACTTAAGCTCAAGGGGTTTTAAGAAAAAATTGAAATTTAGGGAATCTTGTTTGGTGGCTAATAACTACAAATCAAATTTAATGTAAATCTAAAATATGATAATTTTCAAATGTGACGTAGGTAAGTCCTTATGCCTCCTAAAAACCCTCTAAAATTAAAGAAATTGAAATTTTGAGAATAATTAATTGATGTCTAATGCCTTTTGTTAAAATTTCAACAGTATCTGAACTTTTACAAATGGTTTCTACCTCCTCTTTGCTGCTTTAAACTAAACATAGCCCATATTATCCATTCTTGCGTCAAGGCAGCTGCATTTCAAAATTTGTAATGATTGGTTAATTAGTTTAGGAGTGAATCCTATGCATAGAAATATATAAACATACATATAACTAAGTTTATATACATGAACTCAAGAAATGTTGAAATTCACCCCCAAAAATGATGTGTTCATGTTCCTCACCGTGTTGCTAAGAATATATATATATATATATATTCCAAAATTTATAATGATCAGTTCATTAGTTTAGGAGATTATCTTTTACATAGAAATATATAGATTTATACACACACGCACAAACAAATATTTCGAAGAGAACTTAAATGCCTGCAAGACACTGTCCTTGAATATCTAAGCTCTCTGTACAAGTGTTTGTCAAAACAACCTGGTATGAGGATACTTGGAATAATAAACCATGACCAAATATTCAAAATCTTATCGTATTCGAAGCCCAAATAAAATATCAGTATGGCCAATTAACACTGGCTTTTACGAAGAATGGTGAACCTTTTCCAAGTAATTTTTACCTCAAGTAACAACACGAAGCTGGACACTCCACCAGACTAGACGAATTGTTGTTGTGAAATCTAATAAGAGCAAGAGATCGCAAAAAAGATATCCTATAACATTAAAATGGTCAATTGGCGAGAGGAAAACTATGTTCTCGACTTTTTTACTTTTTCAGGATTTGAGAGGTAAAGGAGGAACGGTAATAGAATATTTGAATATCGATGAGCCTCATAAAGATGTCGGGTTAGCCCAGAAAGGGGGGCCTCTTTGATTTCGGAAACATTCGACTGAAGTAAAATGAAACAAAAAACAGAAGGGATATATATTTAGGCAACATTCTTTCTTTTGAGCATATTTTGTTGAATAAAATAGGAACCAAACCAGAATTAGTAGACATGAAATATCTAATTTATTCAATTATATATATATATATATATATATATATATATATAAGGCATATTTCATTAAATAAAATAGACGTTTTTGTCTATTAATTCTATTTTCGATCCTTTCCAACTTCCAAATGACAGCCCTCACTTCTGGCAGGAACAGGCTAATGTAAAGAAGTGAGAGTTGCTAATTGGGTGTTGGAAAGGATTGAAAATAGAATTAATAGACAAAAAAATGTCTATTTTATTTAATGAAATATGCCTAAAAAAAAAATGCTGCCTATATATATATATATATATATATATATATATATATATATATAATCATGTTAATACACCAGCTTCAGTTGAACCATTGAACAAATGTTGAGATTAGCCAGTACTAAAATGGGTGACTATTTTTAGAATACCAGATGCTGTATATGCATCATCATTTCCAGTCATCCAAGATGTCTGATTGCCTCTGGAATCAATCGGTGCCAACTGTGGAAAGGTTTGAATGGAGATTGTGCAACCCTTGCTCCATAATTTCATGCACAGGCACTCATACAGTGAGTATCCATTGTCTCTTAATATTGAACAGAGACCTTAATATATACATACACAAAACAGTCATTCCAAAAATAAAGCCTTCTATTTTTTTTAACTTGAGAAGTTGAAGAGCTCCAAAGATGTGAGTGGTACCATTAAAACGAGCAACCTCTTATACTCCAAAATTTATTTTTCTACATAGTCACCACAATTTTCAATGCACTTTTGCCAGCCAGGAATTCAATGACGCATCTCTGCTTTTGACGCACTCCATGACAGGGGTTACTTTCTTAGTCTAACACCATCAATATCTGCAACAAAGAGATGAAATTTTCAGGTCAATAATGCATAAGTTCAGTCATCATAACAATGCGATTTGCATTCCTTTCTGATCCATTTAGGCAGAATGAAAGAAATAGGAGGGACAACTTTTGGAACGCCTCTTGTGTGTGTGTGTATATATATATATATATATATAATGGAAGACTCCGGTTAGTCTCAAAAGACGATAGATATCCCCTGTAAGGGTAACTACACATGTAATTGTGAGGCAAGTGTTGCGCATTCTCCAACCACACCTCTTCTTGAATCAGAACTGCTTGAGTCCAGGATGACTGGAAACAACTATGTTCAGTTTCTGTTGTCTCCTCTTGGATCTCCGACCACTCTGTTGTATTGATTAAGATAAAAATGAAATGTAATAAGTCCCTAGACGTACCTCTCCATCCTACAGTATATCGATACACTAATGCTGATTGGGATAGCTTCCATACATTTATATCCGATCTACCTCTGAGTTCCATGTTTAAAAAGGATGTGTCCTCTATAGTATCAGACCTGACGGAATGGTTAATTGTAGGTATAGACCGTTTCATACCCTCAAAAAAGTTCCAGTAAAAACCTAACAGTCAGCTATAGTTCTCTCCAGAATGTGCTGCTGCCATTACGCACAGAAATCAATTTTTCCATTGCTTGCAACGTAATAGATGTATGGAAACTAAAGCCGCTTTCAGGACTGCGAGCAACCATTGTAAGAAAGTAATAAAGAATGCAAGAGAGTTGTATACTCAGTCTGTCAAGTCCAAAGTAGCTGAGAAGCAGCTTGGTTCCCACCAGTTTTGGCAAATAGCAAACAGAATCCTGAACAGAAGCATGTGCTCTATCCCAACTATCATCAATGGACCTGAGGTAATCTCGTCAGCATCAGACAAGCCAAACTCCTTGCCAAGAACTTTGCAGCTAATTCTACCCTTTGCGATCAAGGCCGCCAACCCCCAATATTTCCTCCTGTATCAGAAAACACGCTATGTTATATACGTATATCTGTACGTGATGTTGCCAAGCTAATCAAAAACCTTGATTCCAGTAAAGCAACTGGCCCTGATGGTATTCCAATTATAGTACTCAAAAAACTTCAACCAGAGCTAGCGCCCATACTTACAAAACTGTTTAAACGTTGTCTTAAGGAAAATTGCTTCCCATCTCCCTGGAAAATCTCATCAGTATACCCTATATTTAAGAATTCAGGTGATCGCTCATCCCCCTCTCAGTACAGGCCAATAAGTCTCCTGTGCGTCATGAGTAAGTTGCTGGAATCTGTGTTAAATACAGAAGTAATCAACCATCTCAACAAAAATAACCTTCTTAGTGACACACAATATGGTTTCCATTCTGCTAGATCTACAGCAGATGTGCTTACAGTTATATCTCATAGGATTAGCAAATCTCTCGACGGAGGCAACCTTTCTAGGGCAGTTGCTCTTGACATGTCTAAGGCCTTTCATAGGGTATAGCATAAAGGTTTACTTCACAAGATCTCTAGCTATGGTATAGCTGGAAATGTCTTCTCAATTATTAAATCATTTCTTTCTGATAGGTTCATAAGAGTAGTAGTTGATAGGCAAAAATCAGAAGCTCACGGTGTTAATGCTGGAGTCCCTCAGGGGTCCATCCTGGGCCCAACTCTTTTCCTGATCTACATTAATGATCTTGCAAATCACATCCTTACATCATTCGTAGACATTTATGCTGATGACACTACTATTTATGGTAGCACATCTAAGACAGTAAACGACCAAGTTCTCTCTGATTCTCTCTCCTCTGATCTTGAGCACGTGGTGCAATGGGGAAAGGAGTGGCTGGTTACTTTTAATGCATCTTAAACCAAGCTTCTCTCTTTACATCATCAACATTCTGATCCACATCTGGCATCAATTGAAATGAATGGCTTGCGTCTTGAGGAGGCCTCAAGTTTCGACAAGCTTAAATGGAACTCGTACATCAAATCTGTTGCCAGGGCCGCTGGAAAAATGGTGGGATCCTTCTATCGATCCAGTAGATATCTCACTGTTGATGCAATTCTCTATCTATATAAGAGCCAAGTGCATCCAAGGATGGAGTACTGTTACCACATCTGGGCAGGAGCTGCTAGAAAGGACTTGTCTTGCCTTGACAGAGTTCAAAATAGACTTCGTAGCCTCGTAGATGTCCTTTTCTCTTCCCTGCAACCTCTATCTCACAGAAGAGGTGTTGTGAGTTTGTCTCTGCTGTATCGTTATTTTCATATATATATATACTAGACTACTCGTGACCCGTTATGTCAGTATGTTATACTAGCTATGGAATTAATGTATGAGCGTCATATTTGTGACGTAAAGAAAATAGTTTTTTTGTGACATTACAGAAACATTTCTATGAAAGTATATTAAAATGAAAAATTTCTATGCGACGTTCTGTTTATAATTGTTTATTTTTGAAAAAAAACAAACTTACAGCCATTGAATTATAAATGGTTTGCCATACTTATAGGTAAATGTGCACTGAACATATGCCATAATACTTAAAGTTAAATTCAAGTTTTGGTATATCTTTTAATTTAAATACGAAAAAAAAAAACAATTAGGATGCTGAAAATGTACAAAGTAAAACAATTCAGTTTATTGTCCCGTTGATTATTTATTTGTAACTCAAATTGAAAAAACATTTTCGGGGTTATTTATGTTGGTAGTGTAGAAGAAATATATGAATGTTTTTTAAGAAAGGTGTATTAAAAAATGGAGAATAAATTTTAAAAAAAATGAAGGCGGTGGGTAAATCGCCATTGTAAAATGCTCTTATGGTTGTCAACGGGTTAAAGTAGATTTATTTGTCAGAAAATTGCATTAAAATAAGTTAAACGAAATATGGAAATGAACGATGTAAAAAAATAAATAAATATGCAGGAAGTATTAACAATTGTTTATTTTTTAAACGCAAAAAAAAACAATTGGGATGCTGAAAACATACACAGTAAAACAATACGTTTTATTGTCGCGTTGATTATTTATTTGTAAATATGTCTTTTTTAATTTGCATTACAAATAAATAATTAACGTGACAATAAAAGGTATTGTTTTACTGTGTACGTTTTCAGCGTCCCAATATGTTTTTGCGTTTAAATTATCCAAATAAACAATTGTTAATACTTTCTACTTTTTTTTTTTTTTTTTTACATCATTCATTTCCGTATTACATTATGGGTTTATGTTTATGTACGCATGCGCAACCGGAAATCGTAAACCGGATGTTGGGTTACAACACACATTACAAGGTCATTTGAGTTTTATAATTATATCGATTGTGCCATTATCATCTAGATATCTATCTCCTATCCTTGGGATTTGGTTTCAAGACACATTATATATGTGTGTTTGTGCATATGTGTATATTTTTTTTTTATTCTTTCTCTTTCTTAAACATTATCGTGTTGTAATGTCTAATTATAATATTTCTGCTGGTGGATATCTAAAAGGACACATTTTACTACAGTGATTCATACGAGTCTGAAAATCATTTTTGAATAAATGATGTCTCATTTTGTATTCATTAGTATGTAGCGATCGAAGACTTTGAAACCTTTTCTTTTTTATTTATTTCTTTTTGTTGTTGTTAGGAACATGCTTATTCATGCTTATGGAAATAAACCACGCGTTCTTACTCTCCTTCTGGTAATGATGCAGCAATTTGTGGAGCTTTGGAAAGTTACCCTCTCCTCATCGTTTTATGATTATTACCAGGTCTATTCTGTTCGGATTCCTATCTATGAGTGCTTAAATAGAATCTGTTTTGTTAGTGGAATGAAACTTCATCTTGTCGTATGCTTATAGATTTATATCATGAATATTTACATTCACTGACAGAATAGTTTATCAAAGACAGAATAATTGGCAGAGGGCGTGGGGGGGGGTCCTTTGCCAGCCACAATGATAATGAAAGCATTACACTGCACTAACACCAGTGTGATGTGCTACATGAGTCACTCTGCTTTGTAAAGCGCATGCTTTAAAGTATCTGTTTTGCATATTTTTTATTATTTCAATAAAAGTAAATTGATACTAATACGAAATGAAAATCATTCAATATGTAATACTCAGTCTCATAGTTGCAATGAAAACACGCACGCAAACAAAGTTGGCTTTTAATTATATTAATATAAAGATTAAACATTTTTTTTATTAAAGTGTTGCATTGGTGAGGAGTCTAAATACTCCAAGAAGGCGACCGTGACAAAAGCCACCATTAGACACTTCCAACTCCAGTCAAGTCTAGATAAAATGGATGCAAACTGGAAAATGGAAGTGATCTTTGTAAAGTCCAGTTATGCTGTCATCTCCTTCTGACACAGTCGTGGAAACATTCTTTGCTTACAATATCTAGCATTATGTGTAGCGGACAATGAATGTGGAACGTTTGGATCACTCTTGATTATGATTGATTGAAGACGTTGACATTCGGGATTTTGAAACCTTTAAATGTCAGAAAGTGATTCTTTTAATTCCGAAATAGTTTGTCTTTTTAGGTGGGGGGGGGGGTGGAGGATAAAGGTTCAAGGGTTCTGTGGTTCAACAAGAACATCAATATTTTCCTTTGGTTTAGAAGCACAAAACAACCAGAAAACCCATAAAAAAAATGGTCCACAAAAAATGCAATCATTTGTGCAATTCTGCAACCTTCCGTCTTGGAGGAGATACAGTTTGAAAAAAATGTTAACAGACAGTGATTTTTATGAGACTTTTATAATGTTATTAAAAGGTATTTAATAATTTTAGAACGTGAACAGCCAACATACAAATAATTTTATTACTGGAATTGAACAACGCAACAGATAGTCACAAGTTTGGTAACTGGTTCGTAATGTACTCATTGAGGTCAACGTTGTGTCATTGAAATATTACTCTGAATAGTTTGTTGTATAAAGAAGTGCAGATACTTTATTTACAACAATAATCAAATAATCTTGTAAGAAAATTAAAACTTTTTTTAGATTTTATGAGAAATTCAACAATGATTAATATTTTCATGGATTTTTGAGACGCAGATTATAGATTTAGGCAAAATACATCTGAAGAAGATCAGGGGTAACATTGGTCGAAATGTGTTAATAACACTCAAGAGAATATAATGGTCCAAACAATACGGATTAATATTATTCAGTCCGAACACTTGATTTGAAAATCTACTAAAATGATGATGGTATTAATAGAAGAAAATGTTTTTCTATTTTGCAATTTTTACTTTTTTTTAAAATAACACATTTCTATATATTTTTTTTGTTGTTTTCTAATATATATGGTTTAGTTTTTTTGTTTTTTTTATGCAGTATATCAATCCTTTTTGGATTATTTAATGCCAGTAATCATGGAAAATGTTTTTAAGCTTCCAGTTTTTTATATTTTCAAATATTTATTCATGGTGTTTGGTTTGATTGTTTTGTAAAAGAAAATTGTTTTGTTTTTGACTTTGCACATGATTGAGTTTTGCAAAACGTTAAAAAACAAAAAAAAATAATATCAATTACTTTGGTCTTATGCTTCAACTGGACCATGTTCTCATGCACTGACAGTGATGATCATTTTCCAGTTCATCTTTAATTCAAACGACATTGAGCATTCTAAAAGAAACTGCTCTGAAAATGAAATGCGTGACGACACAGATTAAGTTTACTAGTGTTTTGCAGCACTTTGGAAAACCAAGTTCAATAAACCGTGGTTGTTGTTAGTACTCCAGAGAGGGAGGGAGGGGGTTCACCAACAACCTGGACCTGTGCCACTGGCAGACATGTCAGATTTTTAAGTTCAAATACAAAGGAAGTAAAAAAAAAATGGAAAAAAAGTCACCTTACCTCCAGCTATGATGTCATCCTCTCCTGACGCATATGTGGAAAAGTAGACAACCGGTGCTCTTCCTTGCTTACAATATCCAAAACAATAGTTGCATTCATGACACGTTTTTCCATTTTCAACAATTTCAGTGTATTATTAATGTAGACCCCCCACCCCCACCCCACCCCCGATCATCTCAGCTTTTCACTTCTCAAGGGTCACTTTGTGTTTGGATCACAATTTTCTTTTTCCATCCTTATGGCCGAAAAGTGTCTTGTATGTAAAATATATAATTCAAGCTTAGGTTCATTAGCAAATCACAAAAATCATACGTGTGTCCTTTACATTAGTTGCTTTGTTTAGAAATTGTTAACTACTTACTATCACTCTTGATTCTAAGCATAGCTCTGTCACCTAAATCGGATCAAATTTGAGATGTGTAGGAATTTATATAATAAAGGCTTGATTTTAGATTAGCAGAGGATGTCCGGTGTTGTCCAGTTGTAAAATATGCTTAAATATGATATTTAAATTTATACAGATTTTGTATATATTGTTAAGAGTCAATTATATATTGACTATTTCATATTATATTTTACCCAATATATAGGCGTGATTTCAAAAGAAAAAAAAAAATGATTTTTTTTTTTTTTTTTTTTTTTTTATTATTCAATTTTCACCCCAAACAAGGCACAGTGCCACTTTGAAGTAGGGGGCTACTATTGGGGACATAAGTTGCAAGGGATATTATGAAGAGAGATGAGTAGCAAGATGTCTGTTCACTTTACACTTTAACTTCTGCATGTCAGTACAGTTGGAAAAGCAGAATCCCAGGAGAGTTCCAAAGTCTAGCAGTTCTAGGGAATAACCTATTGGAGTAGAGGGCTTTCTTACACCTAGGGATTTCTACTGTGAAGGGGTGGGATTTAGCTGCTTGCCGGGTTTGTCGGGGGTATTCACGTCAAGGGGGTACGAGTGCTTGTATTTTGTCAGAGCATTCATCATTAAAATACTTGTAGAACAGGCAGAGGGATGCAACATTTTGTCGATAGAACAGAGGCTGAAGTTTAGCTGACAGTTCACGACCTATCAGGTTGGCGACTCTCTTTTGAACCCTGTCAAGGAGTGAGAGACAAGCAGCAGATGCACCAGCCGAAATGTGACAGCAACAGTACTTGGGTGCCATCAGCTAGAACCAAAACTGAAAGCAAGATTCGAGTTCCAGTGTGAGATGTTACCATGTGAGCCATCATTAGTCAGATAAGAAATAGCTAAAAATAAACTAACATTACGAGTAATGTACAAATCTAATATATAAAGTCGATATGCCTGTCTCCATATTTTCAAACTCCATCTCCTCCGAAACTAAAAGTTTCAGAGCGGTGCTAGGGGCTTCAAATGATTGGATTTTTTACAGATCGTTTTTTTATGGGTCTTTAGTCGGTTAAAGTAGTTTTTAATAAGGGGTCAAAAATGGGTCAAAATTGAAAAAAATGGATACACATTTTGTACATTTACCTTCGTTTATTTTTAATTTTTAATCAATTCATATGCGTGTCACGTTGGTACAGTGGTGACGACACCAGCTTTGAATGCTGCAGTTTCTGACGACACCTAAATACTTTTCTTTTTTTACTTTTTTTTTTGTTTTGTTTTGTTTTTGTTTTTTTTTTTTGACTTTTGAAATCATGGCTCTATAATAATATATATGAAATCTGGACAAATTAAAATACCATATTTAAGTGTATTTTACACTCGGGCAAAGCCACCCCCCCTCCTCTGCTATTCTAGCGTATATATATTTGAGCATGTGTAGAAGAGCAGTTTAAGTCTTTTTTTATTACATTTTCACCCCATACAAGGCAAATTGCCACTTTGGTGTAGGGGGCTACTATCAGGGGCAACAACTGCTGGGGTACTATGTAGGGATTTGGGCAGCAAGGTGTCGGTTCACGTTACACTTGAACTTCTGAACGTCAGTACTGTTGGGGAAGCAGGGACCTGGAATGGAATTCCAGAGTCTAGCGGTTCTGGGGAAGAAACTATTGGTGTAAAAAGATCTTTTACATCTAGGGATCTCTACAGTGTGGGGGTGGGATTTAGCAGCCTGTCGGGTTTGTCGAGGGTGCTCACGTCGTGGGGGCACAAGTGATTGCAGTTCGTCAGAGCATTCACCACTAAAATACTTGTAGAAAAGGCAGTCAACTTATATTTGCCTAATTTCTTTAAATTTTGACTCCTTAGCAACTATTTTAACCTGGTAAAGACCCTCAGAAAATGGTCCACAAAAAATGCAACTCTCTGCCTCAGAGGAGATACAGTTTGAAAAAAACAGAGACGGTCAGACATAGTGAGGTTTATAAATGAGATCAAAATATTCATGAACTTGATGTGTCTATAAAAGAGGTCAGTTTTCACATGAAGTCAGAGATGAAGCCATAGCGAGTAATAATCTAGGTACTTCAAGTGTTAGTTGTAAGAGGGTGCAAAGATTGGATTGCCAAAATTTAGGCTATCTCTTTATGGAAAACTCTGAGGACCGTGTATATCTTAAGTATAATAATAAAACAAAAATCTATATATGTTTGTATGAATGTCTTTATGCAAGTTATTTCCAGTGATGACTTGGCCAGAAACAAGCCCTTTTCCATGAAGAAGTCTCGATCAACAAAAGACGAAATAGCAAAGAAGAAAGGTATTCAATAACAAACAATATGGCATGCAGCATTTGCATAAAACATTGGGGGGACGAAATCAGTACTATTTAAGCTTTTGAGGAATGCTTAAATTGCTGATGTGGTGGGTCCGATGTTTTAAAAATTGAGACTTAACACTGAGATCAGTTTATCACTGATTATCAACCTTGAAGCATCTACAAGATATATTTTATTTAAACCTTTTTCTTTTTTTTTTTAAATCAGAAACTCATTGCTTATGGACACCTCACAGGAAACACAGCAGATTCCACGACTCCTGGGAAGCGATTGATCGACCGTATTGTGGAAACAATATGTGTCTGCTTCAATGGCCCACAAACAGATGAAGGTGTTCAGCTACAGATTATAAAGGTATTATTATTTTATTATATACATTATTATTATTTTATACAGGCTCCATCTACTAGCATTGTCTTTTTACTTTCATTTTTCTTTTCTTTTAACTATAATGTTTTGTTTTATCAATTTTTATAAAATGGATCTTCAAAGGTTTTAATTATTACGATATAGTTTGACCATAAAATTATCAGTTGGACACAATTGTGATAGAACCATGATTTTGATATGGTAATATTGTTTTAGCCTGTCTATAAAATAAAAAATAAAAAAACAAGTATTACAACAGAGATATTACATTTTCTATATTTTTCTTCATTTTAATCTTTGTTGTAACAGTTTTATTTTCTTAGTTTATCTGAAGAAGGTATTATATTTTGACATCTTGGATTACCAATTGAGTGAAAATGTGTTCTTTTGTTTAAAAAAAAAAAAAAAAAAAGCAAACGAACTATGAGTAAAAAAGTTTGTTTCAATCATATTCAATTGGCCGAAATCCATTTCATTTTTTTTTTTTTTTTACAAAAGAGTTACCACTTATCAAGACCGGAGACCACTCGAGCATAAAGGTTAATGAGTGTATGGTAGTCAATGGGAAAATATTGTAGTAATCGTTAGTAGTGGAAATTTGATAAATTAGTTTACTTAAGGGTACGGCTTATCAAAAACTTTTTCCCGTTGGACTTGAAGACGACTATATTGTAGTCAGTTGGAAAGCAGGAAAATGGAACAGATTTCTACAGGCGTGCAGTTCTAAGAAAGAAGTTTTCTTCATAGAATCTATGTTTAGGTTTAGGCACGGATAAAGAGTAGGGGACATTATTGATAATGGTTTCAGCTAGATGAGTGTTTTTCGTAAAATTCAAGCCATAGATTGGAACAGACGAGCACTTGCCATGAAAATAATGATAAAGCAGAAACAAGCTTGCAATGTCTCTTCTGTGGGAAAGAAATTGCAGGGAAAAGGAAAGGGCATCCCTCACTAGGCTACAAAGTCCATTTTGAATGCTGTCAAGGCAAGATGAGATACTTCTAGCAGCTTCTGCCCAGATGTGGCAACAGTACTCCATCCTCGGACATACTTGGCTTTTATACAGGTAGAGAATTGCATCAGCAATGAGATATCTACTGGAGCGATAGAAGGATCCCACCATTTTTCCAGCGACCTTGGCAACAGATTTGATGTATGTGTTCCATCTCAGATCAGGAGTACAAGTCAAATCCAGAAACCTGTCAAAACATGAAGCCTCCCCAAGACAAAAGCCGTTCATTTCAGTTGATGCCAGACAAGGATCAGAGCGTTGATGATGTAAAGCTTAGAAGAATGCATTAAAATTAACCAGCCACCTCTTTCCCCATAGCACCACGTGATCAAGATCAAAGGAGTGAGAATCCGAGAGAACTTGCTCGTTTACGGCCTTTGAAGTGTTGCCATAGACGATAGTGTCGTCAGCAGAAATGTCCACAAATGATCTAAGGATGTGATTTGGGAGATCATTGATGTAAATCAGGAAGAGAGTTGAGTCCAGGATGCATCCCTGAGAGACTCCAGCATTAATACTGTGAGCTTTTGATTTCTGCCCATCAACCACTTAACCTATCAGAGAGAAATGATTTAATAATTGAGAAGACATTTCCAGCTATACCGTAGCTGGAGATCTTGTAGAGTAGACCTTTATGCCATACCCTATCAAAGGCCTTTGACATGTCAAGAGCAATTGCCCTAGAAAGGAAGCCTTCCTCAAGAGATTCACTAATCCTATGAGATATAACTGTTAGCACATCTGCTGTAGATCTAACAGAAAGGAAACCATATTGCATGTCAGTGAGGAGGCTATTTTTGCTGAGATGGTTGACTACTTCTCTATTTAACACAGATTCCATCAACTTTCTCATGACGCACAGAAGTAATGATTGGTTTGTATTGAGGAGATGATCAATCACCTGAATTTTTAAATGAGACACACTGGTGAGGTTTTCCAGGGTGTTGGGAAGCAATTCTCCTTGAAACAATGCTTAAACAGCTTTGTAAGTATGGAAGCTAGTTCTAGTTGAAGCTTTTTCAGCACTATAGGAATACTATCAGGACTAATTGTTTTGCTGGAATCGAGGTTTCGATTAACTTGGCACCATCATGCACAGATATTTGTATGTCGCATAGCGTGTTTTCAGACACAGGAGGCCCTGACCGCAAAGAGTAGAATTAGCTGCAAAGTTTTTGGCAAAGAGTTTGGCTTTGTACGATGCTGAAAAGGTCCATTGATGATGGTTGAGATGAAGCACATGCTTTTGTTCGGGACCCTGCTTGTTATTTGCCAAAAGTGGTGGGAACCAAGCTGCTGCTCAGCTACTTGGACTTGACGGACTGAGCATTTTTATCAAGTTAGTGTAGGAGTTTGACGAAAAATCTATGTCTCATGAAATTCAACAAAAAAATGGTTCAATGATTTGTCAGATAAATTGATTGAAAAACTGTTACTCATTGCTGATGATGTAAAGCTGGGATCATCTAGAAGCAATTATGATCAACTTAAAGATAATCTCAATAAAATATAGTCTTCATCTTCAAGCTAGAGTCGATCTCTGAACTCTGCAAAATGCAATTATATTCCTCTCCTGCACTTCTGAAAAAAATTGGAGAAATTGTTAGTATCTGAATTCAACTTAAAGAAATTAATGTCTTTTAGATTTTTTTTTTTTTAATATGAAGCAAGACATTGCTTATTCTTAATCCTTTTGTAAGAAAAGCTTTTTTATTTTTAAGCAAAGACCTATTTTTGACAATATATATTTTAATGGTTTTGACTAAAGTAAATACACAAATGTCCTTTGTTAAATGATCATCTTGTCAATAAAATCTAAATGGATGACTTGCTCAGACAAGTTGTCTCTTATGCAACAGAAAGCAAAAAGCAGTCATCTAATACTTTCACCTTAGATGTGTGCCATTTATTTACAAAGCAATTTCAAACATTTGTCTTTCAAACGATTTTCATATAAGTTTGTTCGCTTCCTCACATATACAAGCAGGGATACCTAGCGTTGTCCAGGATTGAATGAGGACCCTTATACCTTTCTGCCCTCAGCTCATAAGACCACATTACCGACTATATATATATATATATACATACAAAAGCACATTCATCTTTTTTTAAATCCAAATTAATAAATTAAATAAAATATAATCTTAAAAAGATACAATACAAGTTAGAAAAGCATTTCATCCAAGGCATGAAAATTGTTGAACAAAATGTTTTTACTGTACGCTTTAAAAATAAAGGTACAAGCTTTAATTTGAAATTTATTTATCTTCAAAGTGCACTTTTATAAATTTTACAAAGTAAGGTATAAGAATTTAATACCTTACTTTGTAAAATGTATCGTATCTTTTTAAGATTATATTTTATTTAATTTATTAATTTGGATTTAAAAAAAGATGAATGTGCTTTTGTATGTATTTATAAAAACTCTCTGCCTCTCTATTTCAGATTGTATTTCTCCTCACACCACAACTCATTTTTGCAACCCCCTCTTTGTATTATTAAAGGTCTGAATATTCTCTCTGTTTCAGTTCGTAATTCTCCTCACACCACAACTCTTTTATGCAACTCCCTCTTTGTCATACATATCTGAATAATGAGAAAATCTGAATTTTTTTAACAAAAACTTTAAAATAACTTTTTTAGATTAAATTTTTTAAAACTTCTTTTAGAATAGAAAATCTTTACAATTTAATAAGGAGCATATTTCATATAGGTTTCATTAAAAATATTCAGTAGATAACGAGAAAAATAGAGATGAAAATTTAAAAAGGAGTGTATAACTGGTTATGCTCAATAGTAGTCCTCGCTAGCGAAAGACTTTATTGTTATTCTATTATTATTATTTAAAATATTTTGTGTCCTGCGCTTTCGCGCGAGGACTAATAAATTTTTGACATTTTATAATATTCATTTTGATATACCTCTATACAATAAAATATTGAGATCTTTATTTGTCCAAGATTTTCTGGCTTACAACCAACTTATGATATTAAGTGAGAAAGTTCTTTTGTTTGTGTATTTACACACACACACACACACACACACACACATATATATATATTGTGTGTATTTTAGCAGCATTTTTTCATTTAAGTAAACATTGTTAAAAATTACAATTTTCTGCTTAATTATATCTTTTTTTTTTTCGATTTTTCTTCTGATCTTGTGTTAAAACTAAAAAAACATTTCCATATGTATCACATACGTTTCTGATTCTTCGTTGAATTATCATCAGGTTAAAAAAACAAATGAACAAGAAAGGTTGGAGAAAAGGAGAGAATTTCAAAAGGTAGCTGTGAAACAATATTAGAGTAAAATTAATAACGGGAAATCTTTTCTGATCCAAAAAAGGTCTTATTCCATTGGTTTGAGTATAATTTTCTAGCAGAGAAACCCAGCGTTACTTGGGATTAAATGATGATCAACGAATGGTTCACACTCCCATATTTTTATCGTCATCAAAATAAGTGAAATCGCACATTTTTCAATCAAATCGATTGCTAAATTCACATTTCAGTTGCATAAATTATTAAAGTAAAAATAATCCTGGGCAATGCTGGATAGAGACAGCTAGTAAAAAAAAAAAAAAAAATAGAACTAATATTTAAATTGTGAGAAACACAAGTTACATGCATATGAAATGTAGCCACAATTTTATTAATATAGAGATTAGGGGGGAAAAAAAAAAAACTTTTCAGTTGGTTCATCGATGTAGATTTTAAAATCTGTCTTAATAATAATCATTGAAGTCGGCAAAACCTGTTTGCACAATAACTGGGTCACTTTTTTATTTATTTATTTATTATTTATTATTTTTTTTTTATTACATTTTCACCCCAAACAAGGCACATTGCCACTTTAGTGTAGGGGGCTACTATCAGGCACAACAACTACTGGGGTACTATGTAGGGATTTGGGAAGCAAGATGTTGGTTCACATTACACTTGAACTTCTGCATGTCAGTACAGTTGGGGAAGCAGGGACCTGGAATGGAATTCCAAAGTCTAGCAGTTCTGGGGAAGAAACTGCTGGAGTAGAAAGATCTTTTACATCTAGGGATCTCTACAGTGTGGGGGTGGGATTTTGCAACCTGTCGGGTCTGCCGAGTGTTTACGTCGTGGGGGCACAAGTGCTTGCAGTTCATCAGAGCATTCACCATTAAAATACTTGTAGAACAGACAGAGGGATGCAATGTTTCGTCAATGGGACAGAGGCTGAAGCTTAGATGCCAGTTCAGGGCCTATCAGATTGGTGACTATCTTTTGAACCTTGTCTAGGAGCAAGAGACTAGTAGCCGATGCACCAGTCCAAATGTGACAGCAATACTCCATACATAGGCGAATGGTTGCCTTATAGAGGTACAGGATACTTTTGGGTGTTAGTAGTTTTCTAGCACGGTAGAGAGAGCCTACCTTCCTTGCAGCGGCCCTGGCAATGCCCTCGATGTAATTGTTCCAACTCATGTTTCCTGTGAATGTTAGGCCAAGGGGCTTGAAAGACGTACTCTCAGATAAAGAGTCATTGGTCATTGCTATAGGTGGTAGAGAAGGTTTCTTGTAATTATTGAATGAAACTAGTTTAGTCTTGGCAGCATTGAACGTGACCATCATTTTTGTCCCCATTCTGCATTCTACTTTCAATTGTGCATCAACAGGGGAGAAAGAATAGCTAGCCACAAGTTGTCTAAAATATGTTGTCACCTAAACAGCTGATTACTGCCTCAAAGATTAGAGAGATAAAACTAACAATAATCTTTGAACATTTTAAAGTAATCATCTGATCTTTGGACGTGGACTCTTGTATTTAAAAAAAAAAAAAAAATTTTGTTGCTTTCTTTCATGGTGATCTCTTTTTGCGTGATATGTCACATGGGTCACAAATAATAAAAATACCATTACGAGGATTGTTTCAAAGTAAAGCCTCATATTTTTTTTAAACTCAAAGTTCAAGAACTATAGAGACAGAAGTGGTACATTAAAACAAGCAACTATTTGTGCTCTAGAACTAATTTTTCTACATAGTCGCCACCATTCTCAATGCACTTTTGCCAGGAATTCAATGACTCACCTCTGCTTCTAATGCACATCCATGTTTGTTGTAATTGTTTGAATTGTTCTATTTATAAATATTATGTAAAGTTGAGTTGCAGGTATTGATCTGCAACTCAACTTTAAATAATATTTATAAATAGAACACGTGAAACAATTACAACAAGCAATGAATAACAAGGAGATAATTCTTAAAATATATTTTCTTTAATGTAATATGCAAATGAGATTACTTCTTGGATGTAGATTTTCTTTGAATAAATGGTAGATATATATAGAAATAATTCTGCAATGAAAGTGTAGATGTTTGTTGTCATTATGAAATTTGTGTAACAGTGTACCTTTTATACATATTAACCAAATTGTCAACAGACAGAAATATGATTTTTTAATATATATATATATATATAAAGGAGATTAGAACAATAGTCTAAAGAGCTGAGTGTATTTCAATGTAACAGTGAAATTACTAGTTTAATTAAAATACAGGAAAGAGAAAGTGCTCGTTGTAATTTAGATATATAATAAGCTCGATAGGTAAATATCCTAGAGCTAATTCAATATTAAGTAATGTGATTGATAATTTAAAATTTGAAAATCAAATTATAATTAAATTAAAAATCCGTTTCATAAGAAGGAACAACAACAAAATCAATTATCTGTACGATCGTTTCGGAAAACAATGCTTTTTATTGTGGTAGACATCAAGCTACGTACAATAATTACATATAGTTTTTTAATAAGCAAGGTCTCCTCGTCAGCAAATTTTGAAGGGTTTTTATTAAATTTAAAAGACACCATAAATAAACCTAGCATTAAAAATAAGGCAGATGTATCTGAAAAAAATTGAAATAAAAGGTCTGGATTTAAAATTCATAAGAAAATTAATATGGGTTAGAGATAGAAAAGAAATAGAGTAAAATATAGATTTGAATTTAAATTATAAGTTTGCTTTAAGTACCACATTTCAAATATATATATGCATATATATGAAAAAATGGACACACACACACACATATATATATATACAGGTATATATATATATATATAAAAATATATAGAGAAATTTACCTTTTTTATATATATATATATATATATATATATATATAATGATCAATTCATTTCCATGACACAATTTTCCTGAATCATATTTAGAATGAATTCCAAATATTTTCATACCTCTTGTCACTTTATCAATTTCATTTTTTCAATATTTATGCGTCCTCTTTACCACTCTATCCTAGTTTAAAAGTTAGATGCTTCCTCCACACCCACCTAATCTCCCCCCTCTCGTCCAACTTTCATAAAAATGCTCTCACAAACAGATTAAAATATTTAAGTCAGTTAAGACTTGTTTACACTAGACCCCATCTAAAAAAACATTTCAAATCAATTTCATGCTGTTTAAATGCCCTTTTCATCTTGTACCTCATTTTCCTTTTTTTTCTCTCCTCCTCTCAATTATCTTTCCTTATTCATATTTGGTTTCTTTGATGTAAAAGCATATTTTTCTTTTCTCTTGTCATTTGCATATCTGATGAAGGTACATAATATATCCAAACGTATGGAATGAATAAAAGCCTTTCACGTGTGGAAAAAAGAAAAATTTCCTAACCATCTTTTACACCAATTATATATGTTGCGTTTTTCTAGGCCCTGCTAACTGTGGTGACTTCCAGCAACTGTGAGATACATGAAGGTACCGTACTCCAGGCAGTTCGTACCTGCTATAACATTTACCTTGCCAGCAAAAATTTGGTCAATCAGACAACTGCAAAAGCCACTCTCACTCAAATGCTCAATGTTATTTTCTCACGGATGGAAGCCCAGGCGGTAAGTATTTTTTCTCCGGCATGTACATATACATATACGGATGACTACGTATACCTCTTTCCTTTTGTGCGTTGAGCAACAATTCTAGTAATTGGAAATAATGCATAACTCTTTAAAAAAAAAAAAAAAAAAAAAAGATAGAGCACTCCCGGTTGCTGAAAAAGTGATTAATATAATCATCTTGATTTTGCTTACACTATCAGCACAGTAAAAGGTAAGATACTACCCATTTGTAAAAAGTTTTCAATCTCAGCTTGAAGTATTTGTTTGTCTATCCACACTAAAGCATTGTGATACATTGAAACAATTTGTCCATGGATGACAACATATATATCATTTGTGTGTGTATAATTGTAAATATATATATATATATATATATATATATATATATATATTCCATATATATACACACACAATAGTGTAAGGTAATGTGTATATGTTTTTAGCGTTTATTTCAACTCAATATGTGAGTAGAACTTAATATGGAAATATATATATGGCAAGTAAGTTACACAAACGTTTGTTTCATTTTTGTAGAAAATGATCAGGCGTAATATACATTCTACACCTTTGTTGATTAAATTAAAAACTAATGCATTCAACTTAAAAGCTAATGTGTTTAATTTAAAATCAATTTTCAATTTATAAACAATTTTTTTTCCGAACAATCATAATGAATCGAGGAGCAAAGAAAAACATGAAATAGGATAAATTCAAGGTGACCCAAAAAAAAGCAGAGGGCATTCGATTGTTTTTCTGAGCATTTTACAGTCAACGGAGAAAAAAAAGGCCAAAGACCCTAGTGTTTTGATGTGATGTTTTGAATATAATAAACTAGTTATGACCAAAGTTTCATTTCATTCGGACAAAACACTAAGAAACAGGGCCTAATTAAAGTTGGGGCCCGTTTTTTTTTTGGAGTCACCCTGTATAAGACAACACCAATTGATGCAAAATACGGTATTATCAAAGCTGCTTAAAATCATGAAGATTTGCATACCATAGCAAGAACAAATTGTAATAAAAATACAGCAAGAAAATGGGTTGTTGAGCGTGAAAAAAAGCATAACAAAATTTATTTAATAAAACAGAGGAAACTTGAAATATTTATCTAAAAAATTACGGAACCATTCAAATCCAGAAATAATAATAAATGTATCTACAAGTACGATCAAGCGACATCTTGATGGAACTTGTTTTATTCCGAAAAAGATTCTAGGCGTGCCTATTGCCTGCTAATAAATCTAAAAGAAAGATTTTTTTTTTTTTTTTTTTTTTTTTTTTTTTTAGAAAAAACATTTAAAGTTTACTTCAAATCATAAAGATGAAAGTAATTTAAATATGTTCTGTAGAAGACTGATTTCTACGTGGTCAACGATGCAGTATGTCACTACCCAATTCGTTCTGTCTGCCTGCTTTCCTCCAGACTACAACTTGGATGTCTTCAAGTCCAATGTCAACAAATTCCTAATGAACCACCCCCTTAATTAAACACTTCATCAAATCTCCACACTAACGTAATGTACTTGCAATAACCCTTATCCCTGAGTGGCTTCCGGGCCTTGATAAGTGGTGATCACTGTGTAAAAAAAAAAAAAAAAAAAAAGGGACCAAATGTACATTGTGTTGCTGCATCATATGACTGTCAAGGTATTATGAAATATTAGCCTGGGTGCCCGGTGTTGCCCGGGTGTTTGAAAGTGTGTGTTGAGCAAAAAAAAAAAAAAAAAAATGTGGTAGTAAGCAGGCAGGCTTGAACCCGTGACGCGAAGGCGGAAAAGAAAGTGAAAGATAACCTGACATTTTACCCCTACTTCATAACGTGACCAGAAGTTCGGAACGTTAAAATTAGGCGAAGTTAATCCAACTGATACGATGACTTGCAAAAATGGCTTGCAAAAAATCGACCTCTCCTTATAGAAAACTGCTCAGTTGAGGGTGAAGGAATTAACGTTTTTGGCCAATTTTTCAATATTTGTCGTCCGAGACATCAAGCTTAAAAATGACGCCGATCTCATGAAATCCGTCACCTCTGTCGAAAGTTTTAGGCAGATATACAAACATACATGCATGTCGAAAGTTTTAGGCAGATATACAAACATACATGCATACTTACATCCATATATTTAAACAGACAGATGAGATTTATATTATAGATGTGACGGCTGCATTAAAACGAATGACTTCATTCAATGGATGGTATGAGCATTGGAACATTTGGTTAAAACAGGAAATTTAAATGAAGTAGCGGTTGTCATAGGTAATGCACAATCTCATTCTTCTATAAAAATTCCTTGCTCACAAATCTACAAAGTATTGCAATTCTTCGGGTAGGACCATATTGCGCAATATTATCTCCGACAGAGCTGGTCTTCTGTCAAGTCAAAATCAAGAGGTACTGTCAGAAAGGTTAGTTGATGTATTGCAGATCCTCCTATTGGACTAACAAAATTCCAATATCCATTGAGTCATGTAAAAGAAGTTTTTAAGTTAACAGTCACCCAAGCTGATATTCTGCTTCATGCGATGCAGTATTTTTGACATGTTCAAAGGTAATATGCAACTGTAATTGCTGAAGAAGATTTCTATGGAGAAAGATTATAAAAATATTTTCTCCATACTTACTTGGTTATTTGCCATTTAAAAAAGCTCTGTATTGTGTCCAATCGCCCATTGGATTGATAAAAATTTATGGAAATATATAAAAAAAAATTTTTTTAATTTTAATATTGTATACGAAAAATTCAAAATATAAAAATCTTGTAAAATTCTAATTTGAAATACATAATTTGTGAACAAAAAATCAATTTAAATTTAATGCACTATTTTTTAATTTGAATGCCTTATTTTTAATTTGAATGCCTTATTTTTAATTTGAATGCACT
This sequence comes from Euprymna scolopes, assembly GCF_053919585.1. Classification (NCBI taxonomy): domain Eukaryota; kingdom Metazoa; phylum Mollusca; class Cephalopoda; order Sepiida; family Sepiolidae; genus Euprymna; species Euprymna scolopes. Next base: position 120,618,519 of record NC_136498.1, on the reverse strand, counting down.
AGTTTTTAATTTGAATGCCTTATTTTTAATTTGATCGACAAAAGGTGTACAGATCCAATGATAGCATAAGAACAACTGAATTTATTTGGTAAATACAGCACACCATTGGTGGTAATCCTAGAATAACTGTAAATAACAAAAGTTTGGTGTTGTTGACTCTTGTCTCCAAACTTAAATTACACCAGCTTATCTTTAGTCACCAAATAAATTCAGGTGTTCAATGCTATCCTTTTTTTCTATAATGTCTCTTGCATTTTGATAATGGTGATACTTTTTCCCTCTTAAACTTTTACAAACTTTGTAAATGAAAAATCAAGCATTTTTTTTTAAAAATGGTTCAATTTCTAAATTACTATTATCAACCTTTTTATAGTTAGAATAATTGTTTCTTCATTTGTTGTGTAATTATAGGAATTGTTATTGATAATTCTGAATTATTATAGAAAATAAATCAAATAATTGTTCTGCTATAGTCAAAATAATGTAAACAGTCAAATACCTTATGCACTCTCCCTCCCTCCCTCTCTCTCATATATACATTATATATATATATATATATATATATATATATATATATATATATATATATATAATTTTTTATTTCAATTTTTTTAGGACCAAGAACGCCAAAAAGAAAAGAATGCACTAAAATCTGTCACCAAATCTGAATCTGAGGGAGAAGTGAGTAATACATTCACAAATGCCACAGTTTTGTAACGTCCTATAAAATGTGTTGTTTTAATTTTGAAATGAATATTTTCACATTAAATTTAAATAACCTTTTATTTTTCAATATATTTTAATAAAATTTGATGTTTTACACTTTTTATGTTATACAAAATTAGCTGCGTCTACCTTGCATTGCCCGGGATGCAATAAAGTTGTTTTATTTTATATTTTTATCTTTTCTTTTTAATACTCATACAGGAATTGAGATAAGATCTTAGTTTTATTCAATTAAAAACTAGTTATTCCCCCGATTTTAATTTTTCAGGCATTATTACAAAATTTTGCCATATTATCAGTTGTCCAGGTAGAACTATGTAATTTACAATATAAACTGCAGCAAAATGTTGTTATAGTGTTAGCGAATGGATAGAGAGAGAGAGAGAGGGGGGGGATGTGTGAATTATAGTGTAGACACGTTGACCGGAAGTCAAGATCAGCTGATTGGATTGCGTGTGAGTCATGTGATCAGGTTAGCTGAATCGAGGAGATTTGCTTGGGACTTGGAAGAGAGCGGACAGCTTCGCCGTTATCTCCTCCCCTTCGCTAGGGGTGGGGAATGAACGCTGACGTGGTAGAAATAAGACCTAGAAGAAAAAAACAACACAGGCCAAATTCACTTTCCAATCTTCTGCGAACAAACTGGAAGGTGAATAAAAAAACTATAGAACCAATTTCTTGTCTTGGAGTGAAATAAATCTTTGTCCCCAAAAACAGGTATCAAGTCTCCCTCCCAGACGAGAATTTCCAGATGGACCAACAAAATGGCAGAAGGTATGTTCAAATGACATGTCACACACATATTCACACTTAACAGCATATGAACATATGTAATAGAAAGACCACTAGACGATCACACACACACAACGTCATTAACTCTGGCAAGATAATCAAACATTCAATCCTTTATAAATACACGTTTTAATATATCATCTCGATTCCAATTTCAACCAATATACAACAAACGCTCATTTTATGACACAACGTAACAATAGTATGGTATAATAAAATCAAAGTTTGATATGTTCGCTTAAATGCTGTTTAGATGCAACTCTTAATATATTATTAGATTTAGCTTTTTACTGTTATCGATCTATTGAAGAAAATGGTCAGCTGAAATCTAAATTTCTTTTTCCTTATAAACCTATAAAAATAAAATGATAATTTTAAAATTAATCTACAAATGCAAATATTAACATTGTAAAGAGAATTGTGATATAAAATAATGTTATCCCCCCCCCCTTGAAAAAAAAACAAAAAACGGTTGATCACTTGTACTAACTGAACCTTATTTATAGATATATAAATTATAAAATGGCGTTACTATAAATCGAGCCTCAGATGGATATATGATTTAAAATATATAATGTTGTGCCTGGATTTGCATTTACAGTAGAACCCCGGGATACGGCATTAAAATTTAGTAACAAAGTACAGTACCGTATAAAATACATGTATATAATCAAATAATAATTATAAATGACACTATAAGGCGGGGCAAATATCATAATCAGGGCCGAGAAAAACATTGTATTCTACATTGTTACCTGAAAAAAAACCTATCCTTGGGCCACCGTATCCCGGGGTTCTACTGTATAGGTGTTGAATTCCCTAAATTCTTATTGCGATTGTTAGTGGTCTGGAGGTAACATTTTAGCAAATGGAGTCAAGGTGACTTTGTAGCTGGGTTCGACTCTCCTGACCAGTAGGAATTGTCACTTCCTGCACTGATGATTGCAAAAGCATAGAACACTAATGTCTGTAGGTATGAAAATAATTATTATTTATAATATATGTATATTAGAGAAAATTGTAGTTTTAATTAATTTATTTGTAAATCAAAGTTTTAAAGAACAACTTAAATCAAAATTTGTTTGTATACAAAAGAAATTAAAATAGTTTTGAGAGAACCAAGGAAGAATTTATAATTTCATTTTTTTATAGTACAAAAAAATCCATTTATTTTCAAATCTTTAAAAATTATTTTTTATATTATGAAACAATCTATTTTGTAAAACTATTTTTATTTTTTAATTTTCATTTTAACTTTTTTTTTTTTTTTTTTTTAGAGTACGAAAGAATCTACTCCTGAAAATGATAAAGATACTCAGTTGACGTCTCCAACAGAAGATCCAAAGGATTCTGTGGATATTGAAAATGAAGAGGAAAAAAGTAAGTTTTTTTTCTGTCTTTTCTTTTTCTGTGGAAAATCGCTCCAGATAAGTCATGAAGCCACTTGATGTAAGAAGCTAAAACAAAATACTTCTATGTCAAAAACTAGTCAACAACAATGTGTTAGATGGATAGATTCTGACCCAGAAAACAGCAATTCTTACCCTTTTGTCAGAAACATCGCTTATGGAATGTGAGGAGTAAAAGACAAAATAAGAGAAGCAAGAGTTATGAGGCTGTTGCGAATAAACATGTACAATTTGATTTTAATTGTTTTTTTATTTTTTTTTTTTTTATTTTTTTTTTTTTATTATCAAGGCTACCCGGTGTTGTCCGGGCATCATTTGAAACTATTACAAGTGATGATCAAAAGATTATTAACATTAGTGAAAATAATTTGCGTCTAATTAACACAAATGAACAAATGCAGGATGAATTATTTGTAATTCAATTTCTTTACTACTCTGATTGATTTCAGACTTTCATCATCGGTCAGTGTCTGGTTGGTGGAGATCATAGCAAACAGTGAAGTATTTTTTTTTAAGTTGCAGGTGGTAACCGAACAACGGCTTGCAAGGTCATAAGAATATGGCTTTACATACACCACCTGACACTCCAAAATGATCACCCATCTTAAGTACTGAGCAGGCTCGACGTTGCTTAACTTTGCTGATCTGAGAGAAATGGTTGTGTTGATGTGATTAAAAACATTAAATATAAATTTAAGTATGGTGCCTCATGAGAAAACAAAAAAACAAATTTTAGATTTAAATCAACCGTATATATTTCTGCAGGTGTTTTATTATAACGTCAACAGCGAGAGAAGATGAACACATATGGTAAAAAGAATGAACAAAGACCAATACACTCAATGACGTTGTTGTCCGAGCCATAACTCCTGCCTTCATTGAACTAAACGAATGACCTTCAAAAAGTTAAGCACAATGAATTTTACTGTCTAGAGTTTACTGTTATATTGACTTCAGTTACAAAGGTGAGAGAGAGAGAGAGGTCACAGGCAGAAAATTCCTCCAAACTATTAATGGAAGCTTTCGACAGTATCCTGCTTGATATCATCCAAAGTTGACATGTCTACATCATTATGCAGCTTCTCACAGAAAATCATTGCATATCTTGTCTAACATTTATGTTTTTCTTCCATTTTAACAATAGTTTTAGTCTGTAGAAATAGAAGAGTGCATTCTCTCGTTGCTCCGTATAATAATTCAGAAGATAAATTGGAGATGGTTCAGGGGAGGTAACTCTTGAACATTCTGAACCACCAGTACCAACTACAGAAAAAATGAACTTATTTGTATTTCTGACGACATTCACCCAGGGTGTGTTAAGCTGACTCCAAATGAATTTGTTGCATCACAAATCGAGGCAGTCCATCCAAGTCTGTCCGTTCCTGACTCCTCAACATACTTCAGCCATTTGTGATTCCATTGACACACACCAAAGATGCAAGGGCCGATCATAGTTTCCAAGTCAGCTTTAACAGTTGTGGGCTACGTTCGCAGTTGACCACCCCTCTCCTTGCACCATCTCTGTAGTAGTGTTAGTCTTACTGCCTTCTGAATCAGGTCAGTTGATGGATGATGAAGGGTGTGCCCAAACCAGTCTCCTGATAAGTACTTCCTCAAGTCTAGGAAGCTTACATCATACATGGATTGTGGTGTTTTGGACATGGTCGAAAATAGGAATCCTGAGACTGCACCGGAGGCAGCACCGATCAAAGACTAGAAGTCTTTAAATGTAAGCTACTCGCATGTGCCAGGTTTTGCATTCGTAGAAAAGGTTTACTTCTACTTGCGCAACTGCCATTGCTCAAAGGCAGCATGCATACCGCAGATTTAACCGACATAAGTCGAGTTCAAACAGACATAAGTATATAGAAGCTAGAAGTAACGTTAAGAAAGAAATAGCGACAGCTAAGAGAGAATTTACTGAAACCACTAAAAAACGCATCGTAGCACAAAAATTAGGAACTCGTGACTTCTGGAAAATCTACAACAGTGTAGTAAATAATGGGCAATCAACAATTCCCCCACTAACCAACAATCACGAGGTTGTTTGCTCAGCAACCAACAAGGCTAATATGCTTGCCAGCCGGTTTGCCTCAAACTCCACACTGGACCCTTCCAACCACCCCCTGCTTGACTTCCTTTGCGGACAGATGCCATGCTAGACGATCTAAAAATCACCCCTGCTCAGGTACATGCTATCATAAAAAACCTTGACACTTCAAAAGCATGTGGACTTGATCTCATCCCAGCTGTGCTATTAAAAAAGTGTTCAGCCGAAGTAGCTCCAGTTCTCTCCAAACTGTACAACAAATGCCTTAATGAATCATGCTTTCCAGGCTGTTGGAAAACTGCTTCTGTGGTACCAGTATTCAAGAATTCTGGTGAAATTATCACCCCATTAACCTCCTCCCACTTTTCGCCAAAATATTTGAGACCATAATTAACCATGCTCTAGTCTGTCACCTTACAGATGCTAAACTTCTGACTTACAAACAATATGGATTTAGACAAGCCCGTTCCACAGCAGACATCCTCACTGTAATCTCTGAACGTATATACCATTCATTGGACAAAGCAGGGGAGGGCAGAGCTCTAGATATATCTAAGGCTTTTGACAGGGTATGGCATGAGGATCTCCTCAGGAAAATTAAATCATACAGTATCACTGGTAGAATATTTAACATAATTAAATCCTTCTTAGATAAGAGAAAAATCCAGGTTGTCCTCAACAGTCGTACATCTAAACAGTGTGATATAAATGTGGGAGTGCCTCAGAGATCTATCATTGGACCTCTATTGTTCCTAATATTTATTAATGACCTCCCCGATAAAACTGTCTCTGAGATGGGTATATATGCTGATGACACCGTACTCTATAACAGCCATGACAGGAAAACAAATGAACACATAACTAAAGAAATGGCAAAAACACTAGAGGATGACCTCCAATCTGTAGTGGAATGGGGACAAAAATGGATGGTCACATTCAATGCTACCAAGACTAAACTGGTTTCCTTCAATAATTACAAGAAACCTTCTCTGCCACCAATAGCAATGGCCAGTGACTCCCTGTCTGAGAGTAGATCTTTCAAAGTGGTTCGCCTAACGTTCACAGGAAACATGAGTTGGAACAATTATATTGAAAACATTGCCAGGGCCGCTGCGCAGAAGGTAGGCTCTCTCTACCGTGCTAGAAAACTACTGACACCTGAAAGTATCCTGTACCTCTATAAGGCCACCATTCGCTCATGTATGGAGTATTGTTGTCACATTTGGGCTGGTGCATCTGCTGCTAGTCTCTCGCTCCTAGACAAGGTTCAAAAGAGAGTCACCAATCTGATAGGCCCTGAACTGGCATCTAAGCTTCAGCCTCTGTCCCATTGACCAAACGTTGCATCCCTCTGCCTGTTCTACAAGTATTTTAATGGTGAATGCTCTGACGAACTGCAGACACTTGTGCCCCCACGACGTAGACACCCTCGACAAACCCAACAGGCAGCTAAATCCCACCCCCACACAGTAGAGATCCCTAGATGTAAAAGATCTTTCTACTCCAGTAGTTTCTTGCCTAGAACCGCTAGACTCTGGAATTCCATTCCAGGTCCCTGCTTCCCCAACTGTACTGACATGCAGAAGTTCAAGTGTAACATGAACCGACATCTTGCTACCCAAATCCCAACATAGTTCCCCAGTAGTTGCTGCCCCTGATAGTAGCCCCCTACACCACAGTGGCAATGTGCCTTGTTTGAGGTGAAAATGTAATAAAAAGAATTTAAAAAAAAAAAATGCCGTTCTTAATGTGGGGGTGGAGTTTATTCCGCAAGAAATGATGTTGAGTAAACGTTTGCATCTCGTAGACTCAACCACACACATCGCATGCTCACTATTAGAAATTACGATGTATAATACAGGTATTTATATCTCAAAAACTATTTGTCTGTGCTAATTTTACCTGCAATATTTAGTCAGCATAGCCGAAAACCTTTAAAAGTTGTCGATTTATTGAAAAATGTTGAGGCTTCTTCAGTTGGCGTAATGGTGAACTTTGACCAAAAATTCATACTAGAATAGTCCCATGATGATCTGTAGTATAAATGGATAAAGTACTAAGTAAAAGTCCATTCTAAATGACACTCTTCTGGAGGTTGAAGGTTCAATCCTCAGTGTGGGCGATACTCAGAAGAATACGATTGCAAATTACTTAAGACTTCTACCTGGTCATGGCTGATGAAACGAGAACATGCTACCCTTATGGATTAAATAAGAGTTTCATTCAAAATTCCTTACAGATTATGAGGTTGACAGAAAGATTCCAGAGTTTGACAAGATGCCTGAAGAAGGCCAGAAGTGACATTGGCCAAAATGTTGGTAAACTTCACTCAACAACTGAAATAACCTTTTTGTTTAAATTTATATTTTTTACAATTCATAATGGAAGGAAAATAATTTTTATCAGTCCTGACTGTATTACTTTTTGAAGTGCCGTCCTATTAATGTCTTTCCAGTCATACTGTTAAGTTTCATAGCAATTTGTCCATAAGTAAAGACATTCAAATGCAATTCATTTTTAAAAATTTTTTTAACTTTTTTTTTTTTTTTAAGTTCCTTGGAGGAAAAATTAAAATTTGGAAAATTCTTAACCGCATATCAAGAATTAAACATTAAAAGTAAAATAAAAGTGATTGTAAATTGTTTCGTAAAAATGTCAGAAAAAAAATCTGGGTGTGTTGGGGTACTTATGCTACATTAATATTCATTTGATTACAAGAGAAACAGAAATGTGAAAATAAAATTGGAAACAGCTGTTTTTTTTTTTTTGTTTTTTTTTTTTTTAAATTTCGCAAATGAAAGGTTTATTCAATTTAAAGTAAATGGATAAATGTTTGAAAACAATTACCACTTGTTTAAATGAAAAAGAAAACAGATATTAATGATACATGTGTATCATTTTTATCACAACTTGATATGAAGAAGTGGGTGGAAGAAAATGAAAGGTTAGGAAAAGGAGAGGAAGTAAGAAAATGCAGATGAAAAGGAAGTAAGAGGGGGAGAGAGAGAAGAGGATAAAAAGATGAATGAAAGCTAAAAAAAAAAAAACTTTTTTTTTTTTTTTTTTTTTTTTTTTTTTTACACAGTGATCACCACTTATCAAGGCCCGGAAGCCACTCAGGGATAAGGGTTATTGCAAGTACATTACGTTAGTGTGGAGATTTGATAAGTGTTTACTTAAGGGGGCGGTTCATTAGGAATTTGTTAACATTAGACTTGAAGACATCCAAGTTGTAGTCCGGAGGGAACCAGGCAGACGGAACAGAGTTCCACAGGCGTGCAGTTCTAAGAAAGAAGCTTTGTTCATGGAATCCGCGTTTTGATTTAGGCACAGATATAGAGTGGGGGAAATTTTTCACAGTGGATTCAGCTAGACGGGTGTTTTTCGTGAAAGATTGGCGAGGGGGGACTAGGGATTGGAGTTCAGACGAGCACCTGCCATGAAAATAACGATAAAACAAGGATAGGCTCGCAACGTCTCTTCTGTGGGAGAGGGGTTGCAGGGTAGAGAAAAGGGCATCCCCCACTAAACCACAAAGTCTATTTTGTACTCTGTCAAGACATGATAGGCTGTTTTTGGCAGCTCCTGCCCAGATATGGCAACAGTATTCCATCCTTGGCCGTACTTGGCTTTTATATAGATAGAGAATTGCATCAGTAGTGAGATATCTTCTGGAGCGGTAGAAGGATCCCACCATCTTTCCAGCGACCGAGTATATGTTTTAAATATGTATAAAGAAAGAAAAAAAAACTTATAAAGTAAAATGACTTTACTGCATCCCAGGCACCGTTGGGTATGGACAGCTAGTATTTTTATATATAAAGAAAAGTCAGCTGTATTCTCGACATTAGATCTACATAGTATTGCATCTGACGAATCGATATTTGATTCTAACTAGCCACTGATTCAGGAATTTTTCAGTATGCATTTGTTACATAAAATCGAAATAGCAATCAATTTATATTCCATTATATATTATATTCAATTAGTAAGGGGCTACTATTTGGGATAGTGTTAACAATGCACAATGCACTGTAGGGAGTTAAGCAGCGAGATATCTGTTCACATTACATTTAAACCTGCAGGTTAGTGAAATCAGGGAAGCCAAAAACAGGGAGGGAATTCCAAAGTCTAGCATTCTAAAAGAAGGAACTATTAGAGTAGAAAGCTTTTCAGCATCTAGGGACTTCAACAGCGAGGGGTGGGATTTTGTTGCTTGTTGGGTTAGTCGGAAATATGCATGCCGAGGAGGCACAACTGCTATGAGTTCGTCAGAGCACATTCCATTAAAGTACTTGTCAAACAGGCACAAGGATGTGACATTACAGCAATGGGACAGAAGATGGAACTTGGCTGATAATGTGGGACCCATTAGATTTGAGACTCTGTTTTGGATGCTATCTAAGAGTGAGAGACTGGTATAAGATGCTCCAGTCAAGATGTGGCCATAATACTCCATGCGTTTTTTTTTTTTTACAAGGTAGTCACCGCTTATCAAGGCCCGGAAGCCACTCGGGGATAAGGGTCATTGCGTGTACAGTATGTTAGTAGTGGAGATTTGATAAAGTGTTTACTTAAGAGGGCGGTTTATCAGGAATTTGTTTATGTTGGACTTGAAGACATCCAAGTTGTAGTCAGGTGGGAAACAGGCAAACGGAAGAGGCGTACACTTCTAAGAAAGAAGCTTTGTTCATAGAATCTACATTTTGGTTTTGGCACAGATAAAGAATGGAGAAAATTTTTGACTGGTTTCAGCTAGATGGGTGTTTTTTGTGAAAGATTGGCATGGGGGGGGGCAGAGATTGGAGCTCAGACGAGCACTTGCCATGGAAGTAAAGATAAAACAAAGATAGGCTCGCAACGTTTCTCCTGTGGGAGAGAGGTTGCAGGGAAGAGAAAAGGGCATCCACCACTAAGCCACGAAGTCTGTTTTGTACTCTGTCAAGGCAGGATAGGCTATTTTTAGCAGCTCCTGACCAGGAAAAAAAAAATTTTTTTAATAGAACTGTAACATCGTCTAATCAACAATGTTCTAGATCCTATGAAAAATGTTTTCAACAAATTTTAGCTGACTTCTACTTCACAGAAGCGCTTAATAGTAAAACAAATAAAAAAGATGCAGTTATAAATAAATAAAGAAAAATATATCATAATATAAATTACTAAGACAATTTCCAGATATTTTCATTGTCAATTTGTCTTTTTTTATAAATCTTGTAATAAACAAATGTGAAATCTTGTGTAATTTCTATGGATCCAACTACTTTCAGGAAAATTCCATGGTTAATTAAAGAAAATGTTAAAATTTTTTTTCATTTTATCCATCTTCTATCTAGTATCCCTGAACTTTCGGTCCTGGATATGACCTTAAACTATATCCAGTGGTGAGGCCCCAGCTTGTGGGCTTTGGAGCCACCCTTTAATTACCATTGCTCCCAGGTCCACTCTGACCCGGAGTGGTAGTACCTGTTAGGGTTCCAACTATGGGTTAAATAGAAACCGACTTGAAAACAACAAATATATTCTATTAAAAAATTTTTCTTCAAAATCTTTGGATTCGGCATTAAATAACCCGAAAAGGGTTGATACGCTGTAAAACAAACACAACCAACCAACCAACCCTGCACTTTCCCAATAATTAACAATTTTACATGAAAATTAAATCATATTACTATATGAATACTTAAATCTTAAATAAGAAAACAGAATCTAGGTTGTCTTCGATGGCCGTACATCAAAACAATATGAAATAAATGCAGGTGTGTCACAAGGGTCAATCTTTGAACCTTTATTATTCCTGATATTCATAAATGACTTCCTTGATAAAATTGTCTCCAAGATGGTTATATGTGCTGATGACACCATGTTCTATAACAAGACACGAGGGAAAAACAAATGAACACATATCTAAGGAAATGGCTAAAACCTTAAAGGAAGACCTCCAGTCTGTAGTGAAATGGGGACAAAAATGATTGGTAACATTCAATGCTGCCAAGACTAAGCTTCTTTCCTTTTATAATTACAAGAAACTTCTCAATGACTGATAGCCAGAGCAAATGATACACTACCTGAAAACTCTTCATTCAAATTCCTCGACTTAACATTCACAGGCAACATGAATTGGAGCAATTACATCGAGAGCATTGCCAAAGCTGCTTCGAAGAAGGTTGGCTTTCTCTACCATGCTAGAAAGTTACTCCCACATCTTGTATGAAGCCATAATTTGCCCATGTATTGTTGTCACATCTAGGTTAGTGCATCTGCCACTAGTCTCTCATTCCTAGGCAGGGTTCCAAAAAAGAGTCACCAACCTAATAGGTCCCGCATTGTCAACCAAAGTTCAACCACTGTCCCATCACCAAAATGTTGCATCCCTGTTTGTTTTACAAATATTTTAATGGGATGTGCTCTAACAGTCATTTTTCATTTTAGTTTTTTTTTATTTTAACTAGCATTTCAGCCTGGCGTTGCCCGGGTGTATGGAGGTGTATGTTGAGCAAAAAAAAAAAAAAAAGTGGTCAATTTTTTTAACTTTGACCCCTATTATGACCCCTTAACATTTATTGTTTTGGGCTCAAATCAAGTTATTAAGTTAGATCCATGTCCAGGGAACCTATATCTAAAATTTAAAGTGTTTAGACCCAAAATTGTCGGAGGAGTTTGGTAGAGTTCTCAAAGGTCAAATTGTTGAACTTTGACCCCTTACCAGCCAAATTTCTGGCAGAAAACCGATCAAAGATTTTCCCAAATTTCAGTACCCTATATATCAAATTTAGAGTCAGCAGACTTAAAATTAAGTTATTGCGTAGGGAAATGTACACAGACACACACACACACGTTCACTTTTATAGATATATAGATTGTTTTATTTAATGAATACAAGCTAAAATGAGATTTAATGAAAAATGCTTTAAAAAAAATAGATTTTGATATTTTTATTTCAGCCATTTTTCATATCATGTTTTTTTTTGTTTTTTTTTTTTTTAAATGTTTTGCTCTAACATTTTCCACCAGTTCTGAAAGCAAATTATTTTTTTCTTCTTAACTAATCGTTTTTTTTTTTTTTTTTAACTCCGAAGTAGACATTTTTTCGAAATAACACACCTGGAAAAATGTGATCCTAACCCTTATTAAAATGATACTGAAATAAATATTGGTCTTACAATTACATTTTCCTTTTTCATTTCTGTTTTTTTTTTTTTAATGTAGGTGAGAAAGATAAATCTAATGATGAAGAATGCGCAGAGACCGTTGTGCAGTCGATTTTGAATGATATTGTTGACAGGGTCACGGAAGGTAAACTTCATTTACTCTGTCGTATAACCCTCCCCTCCTTTCTACTCACACATTCAATGCTGTTTTTAAATTTTAACTGAATTTTTTACTCATTTCATTGGATATTGCTATTGAGCTTTTTCTTAACTTTTTTAGCTTCTTTATTCTTACCCTTCCTCCTCCCTTTTTTCTCTTTTTTCTTCCTTTTCACACTTTTTCATTTTACCCCTTTTTTCAGCCTTCTTTGCCCTTTCTTCCCACTCTTTCTCTGCCCCCCCCCCACTTTCTCTATGCCGTCCCCCCCACTTTCTCTATATCCCCCCACTTTCTCTATGCCCCCCCCCACTTTCTCTATGCCTCCCCCCACTTTCTCTATGCCTCCCCCCACTTTCTCTATGCCTCCCCCCACTTTCTCTATGCCTCCCCCCACTTTCTCTATGCCTCCCCCCACTTTCTCTATGCCCCCCCCACTTTCTCTATGCCTCCCCCCCCACTTTCTCTATGCCTCCCCCCACTTTCTCTATGCCTCCCCCCACTTTCTCTATGCCTCCCCCCACTTTCTCTATGCCTCCCCCCACTTTCTCTATGCCTCCCCCCACTTTCTCTATGCCTCCCCCCACACTTTCTCTATGCCTCCCCCCACACTTTCTCTATGCCTCCCCCCACACTTTCTCTATGCCTCCCCCCACTTTCTCTATGCCTCCCCCCACTTTCTCTATGCCTCCCCCCACTTTCTCTATGCCTCCCCACACTTTCTCTATGCCTCCCCCCACACTTTCTCTATGCCTCCCCCCACACTTTCTCTATGCCTCCCCCCACACTTTCTCTATGCCTCCCCCCACTTTCTCTATGCCTCCCCCCACTTTCTCTATGCCTCCCCCCACTTTCTCTATGCCTCCCCCCACTTTCTCTATGCCTCCCCCCACTTTCTCTATGCCTCCCCCCACTTTCTCTATGCCTCCCCCCACTTTCTCTATGCCTCCCCCCACACTTTCTCTATGCCTCCCCCCACACTTTCTCTATGCCTCCTCCCACTTTCTCTATGCCTCCTCCCACTTTCTGTATGCCTCCTCCCACTTTCTCTATGCCTCCCCCCACACTTTCTCTATGCCTCCCCCCACACTTTCTCTATGCCTCCCCCCACACTTTCTCTATGCCTCCCCCCACACTTTCTCTATGCCTCCCCCCACACTTTCTCTATGCCTCCCCCCACACTTTCTCTATGCCTCCCCCCACACTTTCTCTATGCCTCCCCCCACACTTTCTCTATGCCTCCCCCCACACTTCCCTATGCCTCCCCACACTTTCTCTATGCCTCCCCCCACACTTTCTCTATGCCTCCCCCCACACTTTCTCTATGCCTCCCCCACTTTCTCTATGCCTCCCCCACTTTCTCTATGCCTCCCCCCACTTTCTCTATGCCTCCCCCCACTTTCTCTATGCCTCCCCCCACTTTCTCTATGCCTCCCCCCACACTTTCTCTATGCCTCCCCCCACACTTTCTCTATGCCTCCCCCCACTTTCTCTATGCCTCCCCCCACTTTCTCTATGCCTCCCCCCACTTTCTCTATGCCTCCCCCCACTTTCTCTATGCCTCCCCCCCACTTTCTCTATGCCTCCCCCCCACTTTCTCTATGCCTCCCCCCACACTTTCTCTATGCCTCCCCCCACACTTTCTCTATGCCTCCCCCCACTTTCTCTATGCCTCCCCCCACTTTCTCTATGCCTCCCCCCACTTTCTCTATGCCTCCCCCCATTTTCTCTATGCCTCCCCCCACACTTTCTCTATGCCTCCCCCCACACTTTCTCTATGCCTCCCCCCACACTTTCTCTATGCCTCCCCCCACACTTTCTCTATGCCTCCTCCCACTTTCTGTATGCCTCCTCCCACTTTCTCTATGCCTCCTCCCACTTTCTCTATGCCTCCTCCCACTTTCTCTATGCCTCCCCCCACACTTTCTCTATGCCTCCCCCCACACTTTCTCTATGCCTCCCCCCACACTTTCTCTATGCCTCCCCCCACACTTTCTCTATGCCTCCCCCCACACTTTCTCTATGCCTCCCCCCACACTTTCTCTATGCCTCCCCCCACACTTTCTCTATGCCTCCCCACACTTTCTCTATGCCTCCCCACACTTTCTCTATGCCTCCCCACACTTTCTCTATGCCTCCCCACACTTTCTCTATGCCTCCCCCCACACTTTCTCTATGCCTCCCCCCACTTTCTCTATGCCTCCCCCCACTTTCTCTATGCCTCCCCCCACTTTCTCTATGCCTCCCCCCACACTTTCTCTATGCCTCCCCCCACACTTTCTCTATGCCTCCCCCCACTTTCTCTATGCCTCCCCCCACTTTCTCTATGTCTCCCCCCACTTTCTCTATGCCTCCCCCCACTTTCTCTATGCCTCCCCCCACTTTCTCTATGCCTCCCCCACTTTCTCTATGCCTCCCCCCACTTTCTCTATGCCTCCCCCCCACTTTCTCTATGCCTCCCCCCACTTTCTCTATGCCTCCCCCCCACTTTCTCTATGCCCCCCCACTTTCTCTATGCCTCCCCCCACTTTCTCTATGCCTCCCCCCACTTTCTCTATGCCTCCCCCCACTTTCTCTATGCCTCCCCCCACTTTCTCTATGCCTCCCCCCACACTTTCTCTATGCCTCCCCCCACACTTTCTCTATGCCTCCCCCCACACTTTCTCTATGCCTCCCCCCACACTTTCTCTATGCCTCCCCCCACACTTTCTCTATGCCTCCCCCCACACTTTCTCTATGCCTCCCCCCACACTTTCTCTATGCCTCCCCCCACACTTTCTCTATGCCTCCCCCCACACTTTCTCTATGCCTCCCCCCACACTTTCTCTATGCCTCCCCCCACACTTTCTCTATGCCTCCCCCCACTTTCTCTATGCCTCCCCCCACACTTTCTCTATGCCTCCCCCCACACTTTCTCTATGCCTCCTCCCCACTTTCTCTATGCCTCCCCCCCCACACTTTCTCTATGCCTCCCCCCCCACTTTCTCTATGCCTCCCCCCCACTTTCTCTATGCCTCCCCCCCACTTTCTCTATTCCTCCCCCCACACTCTTTCTCTATGCCTCCCCTCCACACTCTTTCTCTATAACCTGACTTTTTCCCTATCCCTAACCCCCACGCCACTCTTTCTCTATGCCCCCCTCTTTTTCTCTCTCTCTCTCTATTTATCCCTACCCCTTTCTATCTCTTCTATGTTTTCTCTACTCTTCTCCCCATTGTTCTCCACCTTTATACCTTAATATTGTTAAAAATTAAACTAAATTATTTATTTTCATTTTTGATACTTTGACTGAATTCAACTATTTATACGTAAAAGCATTTCCCCTAAATGCTAGTTCAAAATAATTTTTTACTTCACCAATATGATAAACCCACCATATGGTGAGCGACAAAAATTCTTTTTTCAATACAATTATCCATAGACACATGTTTCATCTTAGGACTCCTCAGAATGGCTGTAATTTAGCAAGATTCAAAATGGAGACTGATTGAGAATTTTTCATTCCACTAATGTGGCTCAACTTTTCTAATACATTTGCATATCATCGCAGTTTAAAAATGCAAATTCTAGAACAAGATGAAACGTTTACAACAAAATGAAGAGATTTGAAATGTCTTCATTTTTTTATTTCTATATAAACTATGGTCGTTTATAATTAATAGAATCATAAATGATATAGGAGTCAGTTGCATGATATTGTCCTGACTATCAATCAAATTGAAAAGAAATATGGATGCTAGTAGTTATAACAAGTGTTAATGGCTATATAAATATATCTTATGTAGATTTGGATCCATGACTAATACATTGGAATCTAAAAAAAAAAAAAAGAATCCATAAAAGTTAAATTTAACTTGAAAATCCTATTGAAAAAAATAGCATGGTCCATAAACTGCACAAGTACCAACAATATCTATTTCTTTGTCTATGTATCTGTCTGCCTATGTGCATGTATCCATCTTAGTCTCTCTCTCTCTCTCTCTCTATATATATATATATATATATATATATATATATAATGAGTAAATGGTAAATGATAAAAAAAATCCTGTAAAAGTGCTCAATACTACAGTAGAGCAAAATTTCTTTATTACCGTTTTTTGGTCTGTTTAGTTACATGTTTCCACTACCAAATGGAATTCATGATTCGATAGTTTCGTCAGACTTCACAGATTGAATGTTTATTAAGCATTCTGCAAAGTCTGATGAAACTACCATATTGTGAATTCGATTTGGTAGTGAAAATATGTATAACTAAACAGACCAAAAAAATGGTAATAAGAACATATATACGTTTTTAAAATCGCTTCATAAGTCATTCCCAAAAGAAAAATTGTTTCAAAATCATTTTGATTCGGACCTGGAATCTAAATACAGTGTAACCTCTAGATATGAAATTAATTGATTCCGGCTTGGCTTTTGTATCTTGAAATTTTTGTGTCCTGAAAGATGTTTGTGTTTAATCTATTCCAAGCCCTATGGAAACCTCCATTAAATTTTATAAGGGTAAAACCAGAATGAAACAAAATCTAATTAGTATCTAACCTAACTGTTGACTTGTGATTTTTGTTTTACTTTTCTTCCAAATATGAAATTCTATTTAATAAAAAATACAACTGAGAAATATAAACACATTTTTTTTTAATCGTTATTTTAATTATTATTCGTAAGGTCACGACCTCCATCAAATCTATGAGCACGCAGGCGTGCATAAAAAGGATTCAAAGTGAAATGGATTATTTACTTTCTTATAGCTAATTTGTGATTTTTAAGAAAAATAACAAAATGCTCCACCCTTTAGAAAAATTTCAGAGGGGTACGATAAAAATTAAAACAGAAAATGTTTCTTTAATCTATATTCTTTAAATGTGGTAAAAATTGTACTGTGTACATGAATTTTTCAATTTTAAAAATAATCTTAATTGGGGCGGGGGGAGGGGGGTATAAAAAATTAATTCAAGTCCAAGGTGAAAAATGTTTTCTCAGATAAAAATCAGCATAGGTACTTCTAGAAAATTGTTGAAAAAATTTGAATCAAATAAAACCCTGATTAAAAATAAATATATATTTTTGAAGAATTAAGTGAAAAATAATCTGTCACTCATATCTTTTATATCCTGAAAAATTTTTTCATATGCAGGGACAAAAATATGTTCACATCACGTTTTGTAAGCTGAAAATTTTGTAAGCAGGGATTTTTTTTTTTTACTAGAGGTTTCATTGTAGTTACAAAGCTAACAAAGAAAATGATAATATTTTTTTGCTTTAAGTTAAACAAAAACACAATGTCTTCATGTAAGACAATGGAATATATAATCGTTGAATAATACCTGCCCCCAGGACAGGTAAAATTAAACTCTTGAACAGAACAGTTTGCACCACTTTTCTGTCCCCTGACAAAGATTCAAATCAAGATGTAATGCTACTAAACCTTATGTCTAGAATCCTTATTCAAATTTTGCTCAAAATCCATTATAAGAAAATGTCTAA
Organism: Euprymna scolopes; assembly: GCF_053919585.1. Taxonomy (NCBI): domain Eukaryota; kingdom Metazoa; phylum Mollusca; class Cephalopoda; order Sepiida; family Sepiolidae; genus Euprymna; species Euprymna scolopes. Next base: position 120,600,744 of record NC_136498.1, on the reverse strand, counting down.
AATTTAAATGGTCTTAAAAAGAAATTGAAATTCAGGGAATCTTTCTTCATTGGCATCTAATACCTATGGATCAAATTCAATGGAAATTTGGATTTTCAACTGGTGCATTATACACACGTTATGCCCTCTAAAAACCTTTTTAAATACTCTAAAGAAACTGAAATGTAGGAATGGTTATAGTCGGTTAATGTAGTTCCTAATTTTCTGGCATAGCGTTACCAGAAGTAATGACAAAGCAAATCAGTTCTTTCACTTCTATTGTTCTTCAGTATTTCTATTGTGAAGCGATTTATTGAAATAAAATATAAAAAAAGGATATTATTGAAAATTATACAATAAAAATTAACAAAATTATACAGATAAAAATAACACAATTAGTCTTTATTTTAATAACAAAATTTTAAAAAGTAAAAGTTTTTATTTGATTTGAAATGTAATGAAATTATAAAAATAAGTTTTTGTTTTTTAATTTAAAAAATAAGTTTTTTTATTTGAATTTATATACTAAATATGTTTATGAACGTATATAAATAAAATTATTGAAATTAAAATAACAAATGAAATCACTGAAAGTAACAAAATTTTAAGCATCATAAAAAAAAGTATCCAATATATATAATAAAAGTAAAGTAACGGATTTGCCTTGTCATTGCCTTCGGTAGCGTTCCGCAGAAAATTAGGAAGTACATTATTGACTATAACCTGCAGGGAATATTTATTGATTGTTGTCTTATACCTATTATTAAAATTTAACAAAAATCAAGTGTCTGAATTTTCATAAAGGGCTTTCACTCCATTTTGTATAAAACTAAATATAACCCTCATTTTTACCCTTTATGCATTACAGCTGTGTTTAAAAATTTATAATCATCAGTTAATTAGATTAATAATGGATTGTGTACATAAAAATATATAAACATATACACATACCTAACTTTTATAAGGCCCTGTCGGTGGGGCATTAGAATATGCCGACTCCCCCCCCCCCCCCTGCAGAGGGTAAAAGTCCCTCAATGGGGGTCCTGGATATGACCTTAAACTGTCCAGTGGTGAGGCCCCAGCTTGTGGGCTTTGGGGAGTGTGGAGCCACCCTTTAATTACCATTGCTCCCAGGTCCACTCTGACCCGGAGTGGTAGTACCTGTTAGGGTCCCAACTATGGGTTAAATAGAAACCAACGTGAAAACAGCAAATATATTCTATTAAAAAAGTTTTTCTTCAAAATCTTTGGATTCGGCATTAAATAACCCGGAAAGGGTTGATATGCCGTAAAACAAAAACAACCAACCAACTAACTTGTATAAATAAACTAGCAACTTTAATATATTTGGTGTTTTCATTTATCTGAAGAACCTGGAAACTTGAGTCATTATCATCCAGTTTTGTTATTTAAGATGTCGCAAGTGCCTCAAACTCTGAGATGGGCGACACCAGGCAATCTGTCGTGCCTTTTCTCCATACAGTCATATTACAAGTGGTCAAATCGCTTTGTGTGCACTCAAGGCAGATTTTTCTTGGTCTTAAGTAAATAGACAACATATTTAAAAACAAAAGAAAAAAATTCTTTTATTTTTAAAATGTTTTTGTCCTAAATTTAATCCTCATGAAACTGAAGGTACCCCCATTTCTGTTTTTACCCCATCCATTTTGTGTATTGCTTTCTTTTGCTTAACCTTGTTCTCTCGAGTGATTAATCATAAATTTGTTTTCTTTTCTCTCCGCCTTTTCCGCTTCCTTTTCTTCCTCCTCCGCCATCTCTACTCCTCCTGCCACTTCTAACTCGTAGAGGAAGACAACAAGAAACTTGTGAGGGCCGCCTCTGGCGCATCTGCTAACCCATCGACTGAGCAGACAAAGAATTCACCTTCATCCTTTACGGCTACTCTTTCCCCCGTTTTGGGAGGTGAGGAAAACAAAAGCACCTGCAATTGCTCAATTGGTCACTGCTTATCTCGTCTCATTGTCGTCTCCTCTTCCCCACCCTTCCTGTTGCATTAGCTTGTGTCATTTGTTGTAACCTGCTTGGGAAATGTGAGCTTATATTTGTGAAATGGTTTTGCCCACTGTAACCCCACCTACCTATTTTACACTACAGCTGTTCAGCATCCTAACCTAACCAATTAGACTCTTGGTAGATCCTTATTACACCACCACATCCTTATAATGCTCTCCCAACCTCCTGGCTTGCCAACATTTCTCCCTCCCCCATACACACAACTAACCAGATTTGAATGACACACCCTCTCCATACCAAGATTATCCCTGTAACACTGTATTCACCCCAGACATTTTCTGTGACGGTGTCTTCAACCCCCCCCCCAACCTTACCTGTGACAGTGTCTTCACCCCCCCCCCCCCAGACCTTGCCTGTAACAGTGTCTCCACCCCTCGAACTTTGCGTGTGACGCCCTCTCCACCCCTCCGAACTTTGCGTGTGACGCCCTCTCCACCCCTCCGAACTTTGCGTGTGACGCCCTCTCCACCCCTCCGAACTTTGCGTGTGACGCCCTCTCCACCCCTCCGAACTTTGCGTGTGACGCCCTCTCCACCCCTCCGAACTTTGCGTGTGACGCCCTCTCCACCCCTCCGAACTTTGCGTGTGACGCCCTCTCCACCCCTCCGAACTTTGCGTGTGACGCCCTCTCCACCCCTCCAAACTTTGCGTGTGACGCCCTCTCCACTCCGCCGAACTTTGCGTGTGACGCCCTCTCCACTCCGCCGAACTTTGCGTGTGACGCCTTCTCCACCCCTCCGAACTTTGTGTGTGACGCCCTCTCCACTCCGCCGAACTTTGCGTGTGACGCCTTCTCTACCACTAGACTTTCTCTACACCCTACAACACCTTCCTCTCTGTAACAGCCCCCCCCTCTCCTTCAGTACCCAAGATTTACTGGTAAATCCCTTTTTGGTAACTCCCTTTTTACCTCCAGAATTGACATTTTCAGGTACATCCTTGTTTGTTTCAGAGCTGCTTGGGTAAAAGTTGAACAAACTGTGTTCATTGCTCAACATAATTGCTTTTTTGCTTTTCTCTTTTCAATGTCAGATCAATCCCATTCTCTTTTTTTTTAATGTCAACATCACGACAACAATTGTAAACGAGTTCTGGTACATGATTGACTTTACATGAATGCGAGTGCATACCTTTCCTGACGGCATTAATGCATAAACTACCGCAATGGTTCCAACTGGATTTGCAATTGGAATAACCAATTCTATAATCTGTGCTCGTAGCCATATTGCCAATCATGCACCCCTGCTTCTTTGGTGCTGGTAGATATAAATTAATATGCATGGCTTTCTGTCGTGGAGACTTGGGGCCCATTTAGGTTTGTGTTGGGGGTTGGTCTACTCTTACAATGTGGAAACTGGCTAATCCACAGGAATATTTATTGGGACTTTGGTTTACTGGTGTGCGTTGCAAGTTTATGATGGTGGTTAACTCGTTTAGTTTGAAAACTAGGAAAAGGACATACTGACGAGTAAAATCATTTAACAAAATTGGGATAAATGGTGCATGTTTTTAATAATGGATTAAATATTTCAGATCTAGATGATTTCTCAAGTGTGGGTATGTCGAGATATATATATATATATATATATATATACTAGCAGGGGTGCCCGGCGTTGCTCGGGTGTTTGGAGGTGTATGCTGTGCAAAAAAAGCAAAAAAACAAAAAAAATGGTTAATTTTTTAAAATTTGACCCCTATTATGACCCCTTAAAATTTATTGTTTCGGGCTCAAATCACTTTATTAAGTTAGATCCAGGTTCAAGGAACCTATATCTAAAATTTCAAGTGTCTAGACCCAAAATTGTCGGAGGAGTTTGGTAGAGTTCTTAAAGGTCAAATCGTTGAAATTTGACCCCTTAACAGCCAAATTTCTGGCTGACACCCGTCACATCGATTTTCCCAAATCTCAGTACCCGGTATTTCAAATTTCGAGTCTATAGACTAAAAATTGACAGTTATTGTGTAGGGAAATGTACACAGACAGACAGACACACAGACAGACAGACACGTTCACTTTTATATATATATATATATATATATATATATATATATATATATATAATATTTTTTAACAAATCTTAATTATATTTATATTTACAGTGTTTCATGCTTATGCAGTCATAAGTGTAGGAATAGATAATTACTGCTGGTTCGAAGATTTGAACCCAGTCACAAAGCCACCCTTGACTTCGTAGGCTAGCATTCTATCTTAAGGCCACCAGCAATTAACACAAGAATTAAGGGAAATAAGTGCATATAAATCAGTGGGTATACATAGTAAATAATTAAAGTATTCAATGACCGAAAGTCAGAATTTTACATTTGCACAAGTTGATCGCTTCTTAATTCCCCTCTTTATATATATATGTATGTGTGTGTATGTGTGTCAACATAATTAAAGGAATAAATTATAAGATGGCCAACATAATGAAATTTGGAATATAGACTTTTGTAATTTGTTTGTTATATGCTCTGTAATTACATTGAGCTTCATAAATTAAGACTGGTATAAATAAAAGGTGAAATATAAATTGAAAAAAATATTTTCACAGAAAAAAAAATATATATATATATTGTTTATTTTAATCACTGTCTTAATTGTTTGAGTCACTGATCGTCTGTTCTCTGCTTTAATGGATGACCACATATGGGATTTCTCCTGGATGTCTGTAAACTGTTTATGTGGATGATGTCATCCGTTTGTGACCTCATTCATTGTGCATAAAAATGAACACGATCCACAAAAAAGATTTTGTCATATACAGATTGGTACACCACCTTCTTGTCATTTTACCAATATTGAGTAATGTTGAGCATGACTTGTCCACCAAGTTTTAAATTATGAATATTCATCAGTCTTTGTTTTATCCATGTCCAATAAAGCATATCTGGATATGACATGCAAAATTATCAATAACTTTGACACACCCCTCTTTGCACTGCCATGATTTTTACAAATAGTCCTGGGATTATTTTGATAGACTGTGAGATGATGTTACAGATAAAAATATGTGGGTTATAGTTCAGTGAGTGTGAAACCCAGTCAGGATCATATCATTCACTGATGAGACAATCATTGTTTTATTGAATGTCAATAAAATGAATGCTGTTGGACATTTATGATTGAAACTTGTTGGGCAAGTCACACATCGACTGAAGTTTATTTTTATCTAATATGATTGAATTGCAAAACTGATTGTAAATTTTATCAATGATTTCTTATGTGGGAGGGTTAGATTCACTAACTTATGTGGGATAATTTATATAAGAGAAGGAAAACTGAAATGTTAGTTTTTATTTGTTTATCCTGGGATTTCTTATCATTGAGTTTAAACAATTCCAGAACAGAAATTTGAGTCAGAGATTGCACAACCCTTGCTTCACTATAAACTCTTCAGTACACAAGTATCCTTTCAGGGAGTATCCATCGTTTTTCTAAACAGATTGGGGGGGGGGGATCCAACACTGTAATTACTGCATTACGAAGACTAATTTAAAAGTTTTGATGGGTTGAGGCATTATTTTTTAGAGCAGTACTGTTTGAATATCATCAAACAATTGCGGGAATTTTGGTTTGCATGTTTGCATTGTTTGTTGAATCTTACCAAAATATTCTGTACATAATGTTCATGTTTTTCTTATTCTTTTCTTTGATGTCTTATTGGTTTTGTTTGTTTGTTTTTGTTTGTTTGCATTGTTTGTTTTTGTTTGTTTGCATTGTTTGTTTTTGTTTGTTTGCATTGTTTGTTTTTGTTTATTTGCATTGTTTTTGCATTGTTTGTTTTTGTTTATTTGCTTGTGTTTGTTTGTGGTGTTGTTTGTTTGTGTTTGTTTGTTTGTGTTTGTTTGTTTGTGTTTGTTTGTTTTTGTTTTGTTTTTTTCTTTTTGTTTGTGTTTGTTTTTGTTTTGTTTTTTTCTTTTTGTTTGTGTTTGTTTGTGTTTTTGTTTGTGTTTGTTGTGTTTGTTTTGTTTGTTTGTTTGTTTTGTTTGTTTGTTTTGTGTTTTTGTTTGTATTGTTTGTTTTGTGTTTTTGTTTGTATTGTTTGTATTTTTGTTTGTATTGTTTGTGTTTTTGTTTGTATTGTTTGTGTTTTTTGTATTTTTTTGTTTATGTTTTTATTTTGTTTAGTTTGTTAGTTTGTATGTTTTTGTTTGACTTGTTTGTTTGTTTTTACCATTTCTTTCTTTTTATTGTTTCTTTATTTTAATAAATATTTCAAAGTATTGAATCAGTCAGAGATAAACAAATGAAAAGTTGACCACATGTTCTGCCACTATTTCTATGCTTAAATAACTAAGTTGTAGTTTCGGACTCATTCTGTTTTATTTTCACAGATTGTCAAAATAATGAAGATGGTGCATTTCTAGAAAAATGGAGAGTATCAAGCAGTCATCCGGTTTCTCCATCTGAAATCCATCAAAATATAGTTCTGACTTAAGGAGAGGACACTCTTAAGTGCTGGGTTGTTGAATCATGTGTTGGTAATAATGAAATATTTTCATTTGAATTCAACAGCAATGTGCTCAACAGTGGCTGATGTAGAGCAATCCAGCACTCACAGTTTCACTCTATCATTATACATTTCAGATTATGATGTGGCTAATTGTGGATGTCTTCCTGATACAGAATTTTCTCTATGTTCTACAATTACATAAGTTCCTGCACGTGGACAACATGCAAAAACAAAAATAAAAAACAGAATGTGTTCGAACCTACAAACTTGGTAGTTAAGCTTATAAATATTGGTAGAATACAAGGAGAGTTTCTTTATCTCACAGATGTGCGTGAGTGTGAGGTATCTCGGTACTTTTCATTCACCCAAGTGATGCTGCTAGATGAGTGTCCTGCATCCTTATTGCATAAAAATCTAAAAGGATATGTTAACAATCCTATATCTGCATCCGAAGGATGCACTTCAGTTTTCCTATGAAAAATAGCATGTTGCATGCAAACAGCCTGTAACAATACTGATTTATTTCCAGAATTTACGGTAGTAAATCTTTTGATGTTGGACATTACTTCAGATCAATGTGTGTTGTACAAAAATTATTGTCATGTCACTTTTTTGAGTAAAAACAATGCTTAAAACATAGCCACTGATACTGATGATAACTGTAATAAAAACACAAAAATTCAACATGGTACCCTGCTTTCTCCACAAAATTATGTAGGTATGGATAACACTTGGTTCATGCATAGATATATTATAAAATGGATGACAATACAGCTACATTCCAAATCCTAAAGTTTTATTCATTTTATTTTTAATTTCTTTGAACATGTCAAAAATTCCATATTTTTAACAGCAACTGTTTCGTTACTGAGTATATTCATCATAGACTTTTCAGGAAACAGTAATTTATTTACCTTAAATGAAAAAAAAAAAAAACGTAATTCATTAAGCAGAAGAAAAACATTGCGTGTTTATAGCCGAATGTCAATAATAAATTTAAAATTTATGCCAGTAAACTCTGATATTACCTTGAAAGGTGTGCGTGCATATATATATATATATATATCTTGCCAAGCAGGAGTTATTATTTTCCCATATGCATTTTTTTTTGACAAGGCAAGATGCCATGAAATTTCAGTTTTTGTTTTGTAATAATAGTCTATTGCAAATAATCTGGCACAACAACTAAAAAATGACTAATTAGTTTTATTTTAGTTTAAAACGGTCCAGCATTTTAAATCCAGCTAACATACTTTTATATATTAGATATTTGCATAAAATTTGGATGTTTTAGAAATGACCTCCATAAATCTGTGTTGAAGACCATTTTATGCAGAATTCAAATTAATACTGATGATAAAACAAAAAAAAAATCCATGAGGATTGTCATATTGGATGCCTCGTGGATAAAAATGTTGATTAAAACGGGTGATAGAATTATTTCAATATTCTGATTGAAAATTACTGATTCTATTCTAAATTCGTTATTCTAATATACCAAAGTTATGTTGAAAAAATTTCTTAACTATTTCTTTGTTAGTATTTTTTTATATATAATATTGCGCTGGAACAAAATCTACATAAAACATGTTCATTTTTTTTTGTATCTGCCTGATAAGTCATTTTATTAAAAAGAAACAAGGAATATTGGTAAACATTTTAATTAAAAAAAAAAAATCATAAATTAATGTTTATTTTCATTTTAAAGAAGCAAAGATTTCTTTGTAAATGCTGGACTATTTTCAAAAGGAGGAGAACCAAGATTATAATGTTTACATTTCTAAACATTTGTTTGAAAATAAATACAAATTTCTTTTAGTTAACTAAACATTAAGAAAAACGTTCGTTTTTGTCTGAAATTTTGTTTTCCAAACTTAAGGATATTGTACATAATATTTTATAAAGAATCACAATGGTATGTCAATTATAAGAAAAAAATAGAGAAATCTAGGAAAAAAAAAACCCCACTAAGATACAAATTTTATTTGACACATTTTAGGTTTAATTATATTTAAATTGGATAATTCTTTAGATTTGATTATGTTTTCAATTAAATAACAGAACCTTGCCTTTCATTTCTGTTATTGACAATTTCCTTTCTACAACTTTTTTTTCAAACAAAACTGCCACTAATTTATCAAAATGTTTTTTTTTTTAACAAATAAATAATTCAAACTGTACTATCTGATACTTTATCATTTCTGTCCTAAGAAGAAATCCTTCTAGCCTGTGGCAATTTAGAGTGCCCTGTTTTGAAGAGCAGGATTTCCCACGTTAAACCAACATTGTTTCTAACCAACCCTTCCCTTGTGGGGAGGTAATTAAAAAGAATCACACATAATTAATAACACCACCAACTATATCACCACACCTCTAAAATGAGATTTTACTTTTTAGATCATTGTGTAAATACCCTGAAAAAAAAAAAAAAATAAAATCAATTATTTTAGAAGTCAAAGTAATATGTGTGTGTATATATATATATATATATATATATATGAGATGCCTTCAATAAGTTTCTATGGAGACTCGAAAATTTAGTATGTTATTGCTATACATCTAATGAGATGACTGACAAATTTTTATGATTTTAGGTTCGAATGAACAGCTACAGCAGGAATTGGAATACGCCTTACTAAAGCCTGATTGTCACAGCAGGTGAATTTCAAAAATGCAATCTGAACGTGAAGACACTTTAGAAGAACGATATGCAATAAAATTCTGTTTTAAACTTGAAAATTGTCACAGAAACGTATGGTATGCTTCAGACTGCTTTTGGACCATCTTGCATGAATCAACATCAGTTTTTGAGTGACATAAGAGATTCAAGGAAGGCAGGAAGTCTGTGAGGGATGATGAGAGGTGTGGGAGGAGTAAAGAAGTCAGAACACCAGAATTGATTGACCAAATAAAGAATTTCATGAATAAGGACTGTCATGTGTCAATAGACACAATAAGTGCACAATTTGATGTCAGTGTGGGAACTGTACACACAATTATTCGCAAGAACTGAAGATGCGAAAGATTTACACAAATGTACCCATCGACAACTCCATCCTTGTCACAGATTATTTGACCATGATGAGCATCAAGACAGTTCCTCATCCTCCCTATAGTTCAGACCTGATTCCCTGTAACTTTTGGTTATTCCCTAAGCTCAAGGGAAACCTTAGAGTCTGTCGTTAATAACGCTTAACATTATCAAGCAACAGGAAGTCACGATCTCACAACAAGGCCAGCTGACGGACGTTTTTTTCTTTCTCAGGCAGTGCTCAACATGTAAGAATTTATTTCTTAAAAGGGCGGCAATAATTATAAATTACTTTTGGTCCCCACATTTTTTTTTGATTTGAAAATAATTTGATGATTTTCTTTGATTTAATTGGTCGTTTAAGGACATCATGCATGCTTCTAAATGTCTCGCATTCACGTTGTTATTGTTGTCGTCGTGATTATTAGTATGAGTAGTATTATTATTATCAGTATTAATATTATCAGTATTAATATTATCAGTATTAATATTATCAGTATTATTATTATCAGTATTATTATTATCAGTATTAATATTGTCAATTCAATGATATGACTTATTATTACACAGGTTCCAGCACTAATCGCATTTCGGATGATGGCCTGGATAATTGTGCAGATGGTTCTGAGCCTGGTGCTGGTGCTTTTGCACACATTCTGCAAAAAGATGCATTTCTGGTGTTCCGCAGCCTTTGTAAATTGTCCATGAAGCCGTTATCTGAAGGACCACCCGATCCAAAGTAAGTGAACCAATCAATTTGCTTGATACATGATTATTTCAATTTAAAATGTAAAAATAGTAGCATCCATTTTAAGATTAATGTAGAACTCTAACCTACAGTCTGTGCAGTATGAAAGTGAAGCATATTCAGTGAGGGTTGAGGATATGTGTTGCATGGAAATGACATGAGAATAATAGAATAGATGCATATAATGTTAGTGTTCAAGACAGGCTTAGGTCTCATATTATTTGGATTCTATCTCCTCTTGAGCGTTATTTGTACAACGTTTTGGTCGATGTAACCTCCAAGCTTCTTCAAGTGTATTTTGTTGAATTCAGGGAATCTTAGATCTAATGACAATTAAGGGAGATTAAATCTGGTGATGTGTGCAGAATACGATTTTTTTTTTTTTGTGTTTGGTTACATTAAAATAACGGATGAAAGTGCTTGAGTTAGATGTAGAACAGTTGAAGTATCACTGTTGGCAGGGCACATGGATGTGATGAGGATGAATTTTAGATTAAGAGAAACAAAGACCTGGTCAGTGATAGGTTAGTTTGGAAATCTCTACTATTATATAAAAGAAACTTTGTGTGTGTGTGTGTCTCCATTCCCTATGGACTCCAAAATGACTGGGCTGATTTTTATGAAATTTCGAACAAATGTGCTTTATGTATCTCGTAGTGTTCTAAGATAGGTTTTGTATCAGAATGTCTTCGATAAGTATTGATTATCAAAAAACTCTGATGAAAGAAGGAACAGGCGATTTTGGCCAACGTTAACACCTTACACAGCCTAAAATCACTTCTGCGTTTGAGAAGTTTTATTACTGCATAAGCAGTAAAACTCAGCGTATAAAATCAACAATAGGTTCTTTGATATGACAAGAGCGCGTTCGAAATGAATGTTTCTGTTTAGAGCACAATTGAAGCATAATTGACGTTTTCATTTTAAACTTTAATTCAAGCCGATGTTATATATAAAAATGATTTTATAAAATCCACAGTAGGTTCTCTACAGTGCATTGTAAACTACAATGTATTGTGGACTATCTTGGGTGGGGGCATATGAAACTTCTCGGTGCACCGCAATGGGTTCCCAACTAGAGCAGGCAATCAGTCGATTTGATTGAAAAGAAATGGGTGATTTCACAGATTTCAATGACTATAAAAATATGGGAGTGTGAAACCTTTGTTGATCATCATTTAATCCCGGGCAATGTTGGGACTTTCTGCTAGTCAGTTTCTAAAAGCTGTTTAACACATGCCAGCATGTAAAATGGCCAAATCTGATGATGAATGATTTAATATTGATGAATATTTTCTGTGTTTGTACAAATCTTAAATGATTCGTTCACATTCAGTCTTGAATATTTTGAGAAGGGCATTACGAGAAAGATATTTGAATGCCATTGTGTTTATCATAACGATACAGTACAAATGTGTTAACTTTCAGATCCCATGAGCTCCGTTCAAAGATCCTGTCACTCCAGCTGCTTCTCTCCATCCTCCAGAATGCGGGGCCCGTATTCAAGACCAATGAAATGTTCATCAATGCCATCAAACAGTATCTTTGCGTCGCCCTCTCTAAGAATGGCGTCAGTGCCGTCCCCGAAGTCTTTGAATTATCATTAGCCATTTTTCTAACATTGCTTTCACATTTCAAACAACATCTGAAAATGCAAATTGAGGTGAGTTCATTTTTTTTTTTTTTTTTAATATTTTAACACATTTTTTTTTTAATATTTTAACACATTTTTTTTTTAATATTTTAACACATTTTTTTTTTAATATTTTAACACATTTTTTTTTTAATATTTTAACACATTTTTTTTTTAATATTTTAACACATTTTTTTTTTAATATTTTAACACATTTTTTTTTTAATATTTTAACACATTTTTTTTTTAATATTTTAACACATTTTTTTTTAAATATTTTAACACATTTTTATTTATATTTTAACACATTTTTTTTATATTTTAACACATTTTTTTAAAATATTTTAACACATTCTTTGTTTAATATTTTAACACATTCTTTGTTTAATATTTTAACACATTCTTTGTTTAATATTTTAACATTTTTTTGTTTAATATTTTAACACATTTTTTTTTTTTTTAAAGCTTATTTATTTTAAACATAAATAAAAAAACATTAATTTCCAAAAATTAAACTCTTCATTAAAAAGTAAAAAAAATTCAATTATAAATGTTTTCACTTTGTTTTCTAATTCATTTAATAAAGAAAATTTAGGTGAGACAATTTTACATCTTTTTAAACATTTAAAGAAATTTTTACAAAAAATGAAATATTGTGAATCTTAAAAAATGGAGATGGATTTGAGTCATTGTTTTAAATTTATATAATTTTTGAAATAATATGAAACTAATTGTTTGAAATTATTTATAATTATGATTTCAATTTGTGTGGGGATGTTGAAATGATTGAATGGTAACTAATATATCTAATAAAAGAAAACAAAACATTTTAATTGATCATATACTAACAAGGCTACCTGATGTCATCTGGGGGAGGGGTTTAATTTTCATAATGAATGAAAGAAAAGTTAAATGATTTAAATGTTTAAATCCATTTTGGGACAAAATCAGTAAAAATATTTGTGCCTTGACTGAAATTGAACTCTCAACCTCAGCACTCATCTATTGAACCACTGAAGTAGATTTTATTTATTTATTTATTTATTTTAAATCTTAGTCTTTTTTTTCCTATTTTCCTTCTGTTCTGCTTTTTTTTTTCTTTGATTTAAAAATTTTTTTATTACATATATATATATATATATTAATTTCGTTTATAAATATTACTATCTTTTATTTATTTATTTTTACCTTTTAGATTTATCTCTTTTTGAATTCGTAAAAGCTATGAAAGTAATGTTTTTTGCAATGTTAAAGGTTTCTAATAACTTGAATGGCACATTCTATCACACACATATCACACAGGATTAGTGAATCTATTGACAATGACTTCGTTTCTAGAGCAAAAGCTCTTAACATTAGCTTTTGATAGAGTATACCTATTTACAATGCCTCCCCATGGGACAGAGTTAGACACCAGGGTCGTTTTTTAACATGGAGAAAAGGTACAAAAATAAAAATTGTCTCAGTCGTGAAGGATTTCTTCTCCACTGAAAGAGAATGAGAAATAGAAGTGCCGCATCAGGTCTACTTCGCATGATCGCCAGTTATGGAATAGCTGACAGTGTCCTCTCAATTATTAAATCCTTTCTCTCTGATAGGCTTATTAGAGTAGTCATTGATGGTCAGAAATCAGAAACTCATAGTATTAATGCTGATGTCCCTTAAGATTCCATCCTGGACTCAACTCTTTCCCTGATCTTCATCAATGATCTCCCAAATCACATTCTTAGATTATTTGTAGACATTTATGCAGACGATACCACAATCTATGGTAACACTTTAAAGGCCAGCAATGACCAAGATCTTTCTAATTCTCTCTCTTCTAATTTTGAGAACGTGGTGTATTGGGAGAAAAAGTGGCTGGTTAATTTTAATGCATCGAAAATTAAGCTTCTCTCCTTTCATCATAATCGCTCTGACCTCCATCACACCTCAATTGAAATGGATGGCTCTCATTTTGGGGAAGCTCCATATCTTAACAAACTTCTGAGCCTGACCTTAACTCCTGATCTGAAATGGAATACCTACATCAAATCTGTTGTCAAGATTGCTGGAAAAATGGTTGGATCTCTCTACTGCTCCAGAAAATATCTCCCTGCTGATGCAATCCTCTTTCTGTATAAGACCCAGGTATGCCCTAAAATGGAGTACTGTTGCCACATCTGGGTCTTGATGCGTCCTACCCAGCCTTGATAGTTCCAAACTGGCCTAGAAACCCAGTATGAGATGTCCTTTTCTCTTCCCTGATCTTATGTAGTCTCTTTCCCACAGAAAAGTCGTTGTGAGCCTCTCTCTGCTCTATCATTTATTTTCATGGCAAGTGCTCATCTTAGCTTCAATTTATTGTCCCCTCCTTACCAAACTTCCACAAAAAACACTCGACTAGTTACAACCACTGTATACGATTTCCCACACTCTCTATCTGTGCCTAAATCTAAATGCAGATTCCATGAACAAAGCTTCTTTCCCAGAACTGCTCGCCTGTGGAACACTGTTCCACTGGCCGGCTTCCTGGTTGAATATAACATGGTAGCTTTCAAATCCAATGTAAACAAATTCTTGTTTAGCTGTCCCCATTAATAATCAAATTCTACCCTATTTATATCATTAACAATTACTACACTACAAACATTCATTAACCCTTATCCTCGAGTGGTCTTCAGGCCTTAATAATTGGTGACTCCTAAATAAAATAAAAAAAGTAATAAACCCTTTCATATTTCTAAGTGAACAATGCAATAGGTAGGTACAAGTTGGTTAATTGGTTTGTAATGTAAACGGGGAATGACCTGGCTGTACTCGTACTATAGTCGTTCTCCTCTAAGCTAGTATCGTTATTGTTGATATGCTACTCAGGATAATTCATTGTATAAGGAAGGAGGGTCGTCAGTAATGTTGCTACAACAATTATAATCACGTATGAGACAAACCAGAAACGAAAATATGTAAAATCAAATGAACAGATTAAATTGCTGCATTGTAAAATTCTCGTCTTTTTTTTTCCTTCTAGGTTTTTTTCAAAGAAATTTTTCTCTACATTTTGGAGACGACGAGCAGCTCCTTTGAGCACAAATGGATGGTGATTCAAGCCCTAACGAGGATCTGTGCAGGTAAGATGTTTCCTTTCTTTGTTAATCGATTATTATACTAAATGTGAGTCAATAAACATTTCTGCTCGATGGGAAATCAAATTCCATGTTTAATGGAAGATAACTCTTTTATACCTTGACATTTAAACTATTTGATTTTCTGAATGGTGTTATTGAGAGTGCTGGAAATGGGTAATTAGCTGATAGAACCTTAGTTTTTTGAGGCGTTGCTGATCATACTAAGGTGTTCACAGTGGTATTGACATTATTCAATGCCTGCTGGATATTAGTGTATGGTTCACTGAAGATGACATTGTTTATATAGTCAAGGTCGGTAATGGAACAATCACATCCAACTTGTACTCCAAAAAATTCACCTTATCCTGATGAAGAATCTTGTCAATAATGTAGTTGTATAAGATAGGAGAAATAATGCAGTCTTAGCATGCACATTGAAAAATTTCTGTTCATAAGACTTTTGAGTGTGTAAGTAATAGGTCTTCAGCAGAAATTTGAGAGGAAACCAATCATAATTTATATCCCAAAGATTTTTGCAATCAACAGTCAACATGAATAATAAAAACAACAGAATCTAAGAAAAAAAAACCCTGAAAGACTCCTACTTACTAATTCATTACAAAGAAACCAAATTCCAAGAAAAAATCTATTCAATCTAAAAAAAAAAAACTTATTCAATCTAAAAAAACTTATTCAATCTAAAAAAACTTATTCAATCTAAAAAACTTATTCAATCTAAAAAAAACTTATTCAATCTAAAAAAACTTATTCAATCTAAAAGAAAAACTTATACAATCTAAAAAAAAACTCATTCAATCTAAAAAAAAATTATTCAATCTAAAAAAAAATTATTCAATCTAAAAAAAAAATTATTCAATCTAAAAAAACACTTTATTCAGTCTAAAAAAAACTTATTCAATCTAAAAAAAAACTCCTCTGAAAAAAATATTATTCAATCTAAAAAACATTCATTTCTACAAAAAAAATCCATGTTTATTTCATATTCAAATCACATTCATTTGAAAGCTTTGTGTTTGATCGTCAGTCAATATTTGTCATGTAAATATTTAAACCCGAGTGAAAATATATATATTTTTTTTAACAGGATTAAATTTTTTGTCCCATTTAAACTGTGCTGATATTGGATTGTATTTTAGATTTTTGTTTTGGTAAATTTTATTAACACTTGAATGTTAAAAATCTGATTTTCTTTTATTTCTTGAAGTTTTGTTACCAAATTGTGTTATGACTAGGGCTAGGACAACAGTATATTCTTTTCATTGTTTTGACTCTCGAGTGTGTATCCATTGATATCTTATATGCTTTTATATAGAGTGATGTGGTTCTCGGTTGATTAACTGAAAAGAATATGCTGTTGTCATAGCCCTAGTTATGACATATCTTTTCACAGTTTTTATATATATATATATGCTTATGTGTGCGCCGATTTTCTAGACTTTCCTCCTTTGATGAGTTCTAAAATTTCTCACTATTTTTATTTCCTTTTTTCAGATGCACAGTGTGTAGTTGATATCTATTTAAATTATGACTGTGACCTTGCATTAGCCAACCTCTTCGAACGACTCATCAATGATCTCTCGAAAATTGCACAGGGACGGCAAGCTCTTGAACTTGGTAAATTTTACGGTTGCTTTTTTCACATTTTTGTTCTAATATCTTGTCAACAAATGATTTTATAATTTAATGCAATTGCAATCATGCATGCAAAAATGATTCTCACTTTGATATAGCGATGGGATGCTATGATGGTGCAGAGGTCTGTGAATTAACAGGAATATGTACCGTTATATATGAAGTAAAGCTAGTGGAATTGTGATTCTGTTAAATATTTATAGATGTCTGCCATCAACAAATCCAGAAAACTTAATTTAAAAAAAAAAATTTTTTTTTTAAATTAAGTTTAAATTTAGATTTTTTAAATTAAGTTTAAATTTAGTAAAAAAAAAAAAAAAAAAAAAAAAAAAAAATTTTTTTTTTTTTTTACTAAAATGTGATATCCATAGAAAATAAACCTTTGACCCCCAAGATATACCCGATCAACTGAAAGATAGTGTTAGGCATCCGTCTATAATTTATTATTATAGCAAAATTAGAAGTTTAGATTAATGATTTTACTGGACAGCCTCATCGTTCTTTAGCAAAGATTGTTTTAAAATTATTAAAATTGTTTTGGGGATCACTTGCATCATCGACCTGAAAACGACATTTTGTAGATAATAAAATTGTATTTGTGTTGAGATTATTGAACTAGCAAGTTTCTTTGTTTTGAATCGTTGTCGTCATCATCGTGTCCAGTTTAGCATTTATTTTGCACAGTGTGTTGGATATCTATTGACTTTTAAACTAACCTATCTCTGGCCAGATATTTATTAATCCTTCTTTTTCTCAAATCCACTCATATCATTTCCTTCTATGTCCTTGGCCTTTCCCTGTCAACTGATCCTGCTACCCCAACTGTTCTACATCTACAAATGCAAGAACTTTCATCTATTCTTTCAATGTGATCAAACCAACAAAGTCTCCTGTTCTGCATATATTTCCTTTTGACGTTACCAGATCTAAGCTGTTCTTTGACTCTTGTTGCACATCCATTATATAATTCAACCCATATCCTCAACCCTCTTTGGAATTCAAATATCATTTGAACATTTGTTTTCTTTTTCAAATTATATTTCTTTGCTACATTCTCAGATGAAAATAGTTATTCATAGATTTTCTTTTAATTTTTAATTTAACAACATGGGTTTATATTTAACTTTTCCGATGTATCCGCAAATAAAGTCACTTTTGTATCGTTGTCGGCATACGTTAATTGATCGGGAACATTTCTGTTGTAGATGTTGACGCATTGCCTACTTGATGGTTATGTGATTGTAGATGATGCCCTACTTCGCATCAAAACCACGTTCTGCTACTTGTCCGACATCTTAAATGCTAGTAGTGGCTGCAAACACACCATCACCGTTTGCTGTTGTGTTGCTTTAGAAAGTTCCTGAAAGCAATTAGCAACCCTTACATTTGGACACATTTTCTACACAGTTTTTGGCAAAGTTTTTTTTCAACTTGTTTGCTCTGCCATCTTACCCGGCAACGAGATATGACTGCCAAACTCTTCTGGTCTGCATAATATTTATGCCATGGTCAAGTTGCTATATGTCTGCAAACGAGAATTAAAGATGCCATTGATTGTATATGTCGTCGTGTCGTCGCTTATCATCTTCGTCAGATGTAGCTGGCTTCCTCTGGAGTGCGAACTGAATTTCGAACCATCCTAGATTTGACATTCCTATGCCAGCTCACAGGAAATGACTAACCACTCGTGATTCTAGCGATAGAGACCAACTACTTGTGAGCCTGATAGTACTGCCAGGTCGTCTTTGATTAATGTCACCTAGATCTTCAGCTGCCCACCGACACATTGGTGCCAGGCAGGCAGAAAGGGAGGAGAGAACTTTATGAACGAGCTCTCCCTTTGGTCGATGGATACATCATTGAAGAAGGATCGATGGTAGGAGGTGTAGGTTTAGTCTTTGGCAGAGAATAGAAATTGGAATGCTGCGAAGACACGAATCAAATTCAGCTAGAGAATGTGGATTCCTTGGCTGATTAGGCCGACAACGACTAGATGATTGGATGGCGAATAGGAACAGAGGAGTCCACATTCTTCCATTTCAACCATGCGCTTTTTGTGATCACGACAGGAAATATGAATGGACGCATCTATCAAGTAATAGGGAGAACCACTCCTCTGTGTCTATGAGAGCTTCAGATTTGCACAAACTGGAAATCTTCAACATTGATTGTGATTTATTAGAAATTTGGTATGGATGAAATTATGGATGCATTATGCACTCAACGTCACAGGTATTTGGCAATTTGCAAAATGTGCATGTCTTGCATCAACTCCATAATGCGTTTAGATATTCCAGGCACTAGAGGGTGTTGTAGATAGTTAAAGATATAATTAGAATGTATAAGAAACTATATGTGTATGCGACTTGACTGATATCAATTCTTTTGGAGATCTTATTGAAAACAAGCATAAGATGTTGAGTATTGCTCAGTCTGGGGTTGCGGACAATTGTAGCATTCTAAATCCAAAAACTGGACAATTAAGATTGGAATCAAAATTGTCTGTTTTGGACATATTTAGTAATGCTGGAATATGACGCAACCATTTTTGAGGTATGAGTACATACTCGATGTGGTTGTAAATTAAGACAAAACTCTTATTGGTGTAACATTCAAAGTGGTTGAATGTTCTCTGACAGCTCTACTTAGTATGGTTTTAAACCCAAGATTTTTGGTCCCCCTCGACAAAAGGAGGGTGAACCTGTAAATTTACCCCTGTCTGTTCGCACTTTTCTCAATAATTAAGCCTTGGAATTTTTTTGAAATTTTGCACAAACATTAAATACGATATGAGTAAAAAAAATAGTAACAGAACAGGTTTTCCGGGAAAACTTGGGTTGCCCTCCCCCCTCCTCCAGGGATGCCTTTCAGGTTAAAATGGCTAAAATTGACACTTTTGTGTTTATTAAAAAAATTGATCTCTTGAATTTTTATAAAACTTTCTGAAAAATTGTAACTAACTGATTTCTGTATAATTTTGTTTGTCTATACTTCGCGATAAGTTTAGGGTGTGACCCAGGGGCTCTTTTAGGTCTAATAAAAAACTCCCCATTTTTGGGACTATTTTACCATATTTGTTCAAGGTTTTCTGTGTATGTCTATTTAGCTGTTTACTTAACATACGTTAAGGCCTAAAACTGCACCATTTGTTCATTTTCATCAGGATTTGACGTTCCCTGGGGACTTTTGGGGCAAAATGGGGGGGGGGGACGCTGAACTTGGTCATTTTGTTCACTGTGCACTCACCGGGGTACCATGCATGCTTCACTTGTTTTGATAGGCAATCAACAATTAGACAATGGTAAAGGAATAAAGTTACTTCGCTTTTGTTTTTACGAATGGTGCACCATCATTGTTACGACTATGCAATTAATTTTCTATTTCGGGGTACTTGTACAGTTTAATCAAGACATTCAAAAATGCAAATATTGTAAAAAGGTTATATTGTGCATATCCGTTTTGGACTGAAGGTCTCCGAAAAAAATTTAATTTAATTTGATCGAGTATTTTTTTGTTTTTTACAGCGGAAAAACACGTTCTTATGAGAGCGCGTTGAAGTCAGCCATTATGGAATTTGTTGAAGATGCCATGGGGAGATAACTCAATGTAAAGCGCCGACACTCCCTCCCCATCTTTATTACTAGCTTTTCTTCCTAAAAATCGAACCTTTTGCTCGGTATCATAGCAAATTGATTTTTCGCTGTAAAAAAAAACCAAAAAAACTACTTGATGAAATTAAGTGAAAATTTTTTTCGAAGAACTTCGTTCCATAATGGATACGTGCAAAATAACCTTTTTTTGATATTTTTATTTTTTAATGTCTTGATTAAACTGTACAAGTACCTCTATTTCTATTCATTCATTTTATCTAACCATGCAAACATTTGTGTATAGTTATGCAACGTTGTATTTCTTATTTAGAATTCAGTTTTTCTAGTTGCTTTCGTTGTTAACCTTTGTGTATTATGTCTTTCCTTTAATGTTCTGACAGCATTTCTAATGTATGCCAATAAATTGTATATAAATGTAAATATACTATCAAACATTCAAATTGTTTATTTTGTATTAATTTAATGTGTGTTCTTTCCGGACATTTTCAGGAGCAACGTCCAATCAAGAGAAGAGCATGAGAATCAAAGGTCTCGAATGTCTCGTGTCCATCCTCCGTTGTATGGTGGAATGGAGTAAAGACCTCTACATCAACCCACACACACAATCAAATCTGGGTGGGTACAATTTTGTCTTTTTTTTTTTTTTTTTTTTTTTTTTTTTAATATCTTAACCATTAAAATCTATGCAAATTACTTTATTACATATGAAAATATGAAAATAACTTGATTACATGGCTTTTGTCTTGGGGAGGCTCCATGTTTTGATAAGCTTCTGGGCTTCACCTTTACTCCTGATCTGAAATGGAACACGTACTTCAAATCCGTTGGAAAAATGGTGGGATCTCTCTATTGATCCAGTAGGTATCTACTTGCTGATGCAATTCTCTACCTATATAAGAACTAGGTACAAGAATGGAGTATTGTTTCCGCATCTAGGCAGAAGCTGCTAGAAAGATCTTCTCCTGCCTTGACAGAGTTCAAAATAGACTTTGTAACCTAGTGGGGGATGCCTTTTCTCTTCCTTGCAACCTCTTTCTCACAGAAGAGACGCTGCGAGCCTGTCTCTGCTTTATCGTTAATGTCATGGCAAGTACTCATCTGAGCTCCAATCTATGGTTCCCCCCTTCGCCAAACATTCACGAGAAACACTTGTCTAGCTGAAAACACTATCAATAATTTCACCCACTCTTTATCTGTGCCTAAACCTAAATGTAAATTCCATGAACAAAGCTTCTTTCTTAGAACTGCACGTCTGTGGAACTCTCTTCCGTTTATCTGCTTTCCAGCTGACTACAATATGGTTGTCTTCAAGTCCAGCATAAACAAATTCTTGATAAGCCTCAAGTAATCCAATTTACCAAATTTACACTTATAACGATTACTATATTGGCTCTTTGACTACTGTACACTCTTTAACTCTTGTCCTTGAGTGGCCTCTGGGCCTTTATAAGTGGTGATTCCTTTGTAAGAAAAAAAAGTACGAACATATGAAAATAACTTGTAAATCAGATAGATTGTCGATTTTGTTGTGATGACAAACCTGAATATTAGGGGCCTCCAAAATCGATAGTTATGGTCAGGGATCTCCACGTTATGGTCTGCAGATCAGATCCAGTTTGCGAAAGTCTTTAATCTGGTCTGCAGAGCTCTTATGGAAAACATAACAAATTTAAAAAGATGTGAGTATTATACTGAAGTTAAACTGCGGTATTCACCATTAGCAGGCTGAACCGGCTTCCTCTGAAGTCAAATTCACAAGTGGTCACCAGTCACATGTATATTCGTGTCCAGAGAAATTTTGGCATTAGGTTTTTGAAGTTCTTACAGGAATGTCAACATCTTCCTACATACAGCACCTGGTATTTCCGAATGATCACCTATATGATACTAGCCATGTTTAATATTGCTTAACTTTGGTGATCTAACAAGAACTGGTTTGTCAACATGATTACGTTGTATATATATAGTGAAATTGGTTGAAACATTTAAAGTGTATATATGTATATAGTGTGTGTGTGTGTGTGTGTGTGTATATATATACATATATATATATAGCTGGCTATAAGTCATGCTGAGCCTTCAGTTTAGAAGCCCATCCCCACAACTTAATATTCAAAGGGACTAGACAGTCATTGCCACTACATTCCCCTGATCTGATATTCCCCTTGACCAAGGATCGCCAAAGTTTTCGAAGAGGGGAGAGCATAGTATCAGTGAAGTGTATGGTAGTTTTTCTTTTTGTTCAGAAAATGATTAAAAGAATGAGGTTTGGGAGAACCGGTTTCACTAATGAGCAAAACTGCATAAAACATGTCCAGGTCATTTTTTATTATTTTTTTGGCCCACGTAGCTCTAAAAAGTTGATACTATGCTCCTCCCTCTTCCAAAACTTTGGCAATCCTTGGTCAAGGGGAATATCAGATCAGGTGAATGTAGTGGTCAATTACTGTCTAGTCCCTTTGTATATTAAGTTGGGGGGATGGGCTTCTAAACTGAAGGCTCAGCAAGACTTATAGCCAGATATATATATATATATATATATATATATACAAACACACTATATACATATATACACTTTAAATGTTTCAACCAATTTCACTATGTATATACGACGTAATCATGTTGACAAACCAGTTCTTGTTAGATCACCAAAGTTAAGCAACATTAAACCTGGCTAGTATCATATAGGTGATCATTCGGAAATACCAGGTGCTGTATGTAGGAAGATGTTGACATTCCTGTAAGAACTTCAAAAACCTAATGCCAAAATTTCTCTGGACAAGACTATACATGTGACTGGTGACCACTTGTGAATTTGACTTCAGAGGAAGCCGGTTCAGCCTGCTAATGGTGAATACTGCAGTTTAACTTCAGTATAATACTCACATAAGTTTGTTTTTATCTGTTTTCCTTAACAAGAAGGTACAAAAGTTATTAATACTTGACAAAGCTAATAAAATCTTTTTTTGAAACCATGATAATAAAATTCTGAAACGTCATGTTTTGGTACATTTAATTCACTAAATATATTTTTAAGGAAATATAATTTTCTCTTACCTTTATAATTTTTGAAGAACTCTTTAAGGTAGGAGTTCGGATTGATCACATTTAAGCAGGTGATCACTTTGAATCTTTTTTAGACAGGAATAATCAATCTATATATATATATATATATATATATAAAAGTGAACGTCTGTGTCTGTGTACATTTCTTTACTCAATAACTGTCAATTTTCAGTCTACAGACTCGAAATTTGATATACAGGGTATTGAGATTTGGGAAAATCTTTGTAATCCGTTTTCAGACAGAAATTTGGCTTTTATGGGGTCAAAGTTTGGCGATTTGACCTTTGAGAACTCTACCAAACTCCTCCGCCAATTTTGGGTCTAAAAACACTTGAAATTTTAGATACAGGTTCCTTTAGATGTTAAGGGGTCAAAGTTAAAAAAATTGACCGTTTTTTTTTTTTTTTTTTTTTTTTTTTTGCTCAACATACACCTCCAAACACCCAGGCAACGCCGGGCTTAAATGCTAGTCTTATATATAAAAACTAAAAAAAAAAAAAAAATGAACTACTTTGTTCTATTTGTAACAAGCTAGATAAGTGCACCGTGATGACTGGTTCACAAATAAATCATCAGAATCTAATTGATATAAGGGAGATCACTCTGTTAAAACTAAAATCAAAATTTGTTTTTAAAAATGTTTAGTTTCATGGCATTTACAGTGAACTTTTACCCATTTTTGAGTACGTGTACGTTTGCTTTGCAGTAAATTTCCTGTTTTGTACATCATTTTGTTCACCTCTTGTTCTAATATACGTTAATTCTTTCTTTCAAGGTGCCGATAACAAACCTTTGAGCCACGAGACGGATAACGACTCTGGTAAAGGTACCATGACCAGTTACGGTAGCGTGAATTCTCTCAACTCTAACAGTAGCTCCTTGACCACCAGTTTGCCTAACGACAATCCCGAGCAATTTGAAGCTTATAAACAACAAAAAGAAATTAAGGAGAACGGTATTGAAATGTAAGTGAATCTTGTCAACCATTCTTGTGATTAGATGAGCACACATCTTCCAATGCCCGAGAATTTTTCTCTTCTCCCTATATCCTCTATTTGTTCTCTTCAAACTCGTATTGCTTTGAAATAATTTCAAGTAAGCAACAAATGTTTGCATAAAAATAAAACTAGTTATATGTTAATAAGTTTTAAAAAATACAGAGAAAACAAATCACTTATTTTCTATAAGTAATAAGTTTTTCTAACGTCCTTTTATTTGAAGTTTTTTTTTCTTGTGAGTGTGACACCACGTGACTCCATTGATAAGTCGCTGACCCCAAACATTGTGTCTGTCGTGACTTTCTCTATCTTTCATCGATCTAGTTCTGGTAATGTTGTTGTCTTGTTCACACTGACAACCGTCAATGGAGAGCGCACTGTGTGCGTCCCTATCAACCCTCAACACGCTAGTCCACATGTACGTTATGCCGAGGCCATGTTAGTCACTTGCTGTCAGTTCCATCTCTCCACCTCCCTCAGGAATCTCCGAACGATCAACTGCCATCGGCCGTATCCAAAATCCAACTGTACTCTCAACTCTGTTTTAATGTCTCAACTTAAATCTGTCAAAAAAAAAATTACTGACTGTCCAGCTTTATTGTTCCTCTGACGCCCAGCGACCTTCTCCCCCAAATTTCTACTGTCCTATTGTTCTCTACCTACCCCGATCATTACGTCATTCATCACACCCAAATTTAAATCTACCCTTTGTCTATTTTAAAAAAATATTTCTGCGTTTATTTTATTTCGTACTTTATTTGTTTTCCTACTTCCTTAACAGCCATAAGCCTACCATCTCTCTCTCTCTCTCTCTCTCTCTATATATATATATATATATATATATATATATAGAGAGAGAGAGAGAGAGAAAGATATCTATAAATATAAAAGTGAAAATGTGTGTGTATGTTTGTGTGTCCACTAAAAATTTTCGACAGACAGAACAAAAATTGACAAACTTGGTATCATATTGAAGCTCCATCCTTCGCCTGAAAAATATCGAAAAATTGTCCAAAAACGTTCATTTTTTTTTTTCACCCCGAAATCGACAATTTTCTACAGGGGGTGGGTCAACAAAAACCGTCCTCTCATGACGACGACCGGTTCTACGCATGCGTCAGATGACGTCATGGCCTGATTTAGTTTAAATAGTTGAAGAACTGACTAAATTTCATGTACGTTGTGTTAGCTCAGTTGGTTAGGGCGTTGGTTCATTATCTAAACGTTTTGGGTTCGAATCGTGGTGTGAGATGTCTTTTTTTTTTCGATTTTTAAAATTTAAATATTGAACCAGTGTTATTTAAGCCATTTTTCACGTAACGTTCGTTTTTCTGTTTTTTTTTTTTTTTACTTCACTTATTCTTAGCTTTTCATTAACACCCCCGACCGACCACACACACCCAAAAACACCCGGGTACCCACCGATTTTTTAAATTTTAATATTGAAACAGGCTTATGGAAGCAATTTTTCACTTTTTTTTTTTTTTTTTCAAAAGTTTTAACGTTCGTTTTTCTGTTTTCTTGTTTTTGTTTTTTCGATTTTTACATTTAACATCGTTCGTTTGCCTTACGCTAGTTTTTTTGTGTTTTTTTTTTCAATGTTTTGAGTAACCCCCCCCCCCAAGTACCCCCCACTTTCTGTTTTTTTTACTTCGATTATTCTTAGGTTTTCATTAACCCCCCCCCCCCCCCCGTATATATATATATATATGTATAAAAGGCAAAAGTGGCGCGCACGTTTTTGTATGTCCAAGAAAGGCTTTTTTTGGGGGGGGGGATTCTTCAGAAGATTACTATGTTTTAGAACTTTTTATATACTTCCTAGATTATAATATCTACGATTTGCGAACAAACGTCTCTACATTTATTTATATCGACTTTTATAAAATTCCCTCTTTTCCGTCCTTTAGTTTGTTTGTTGGTCTTTTTCATATAAATAAAGTGAAACTCGTTGAAGCAAAACCATCAGCGGCAATCAGCTTTGATCAATGTTGAGAAAAACCCTTCATATCAAACAATTGCTATTCATTTAAGAGTTCCCCCTTTTTCGGGGGAGCTTGGTTTCCCCAACATCATGGGGAAACAAATGAAATGGCAGAAAGTTGAACTGGCCTTCAGCCAATGTTCATTTCTGCGCCTGCATGAACTCATTCACTTAGCAAGTCAACGTTTTGATTGACATTGATAAATTTGAATGCTTTTCACTCTCTCTCGCCTCATAGCATAGTGGTAAGATCTCAGCTCTGACCACAAACTTTTTTTCCCGCCTTAGCGTCATGGGTTTGAGCCTGCCTACTAACACTTTTTTTTTCCAAACAACTGGGCAATGCCGGGCACCCCCGCTAGTCTATTATATTAATCTCACTTGTCTGTTTATATATATGTATGTATGTTTGCCTAAAACTTTCGACAGAGGGCATGGATTTTCACAAGATCAATATCGTTTTGAAGCTCAAACCTTCGAACAATAAATATTGAAAAATTGACTAAAAACATTAATTCCTGCACCCTCAACTGGGCAGTTTTTTACAAGGAGGGGGGGGGGGGTCACTGTTTCTGCTGATACTGATATTTTTGAAAGTCATCCTCTCGTTTCAATTGACTAGCCTTAATTTAAACCTTTGCCACTTCTGGTTTGGGGATGAACGTAACGGCAAAGACGTCACGTTTTTAAAATTTTTTTTACGTTCTTTTCCGCCTTCTTGGTACAGGTTCAAGCCTGCCTACTATCACTTTTTTTATTTTTTTTGCTCAACACACACCTCCAAACACCCGGGCTAGTAGTATCATATAAGGTAATTTCGAATCCTCTGTCATTACTAATATGTCTCATGAAAGTGATATATATCGCTTGAAGTAGCCGAGTTGTCGTTGTTGGTACAATTTGGATTACTAATCTCACTTTACTGAACAAATGTTTGCGGTCAGAGCTGGTATTGCTTAGCGTGAGGCTTTCGGCGTAACTTGCGACATCTTCCCCAGGCGGTTCTACCAGTCAATATTTATGCCTTAATCAGCCAATCATATTCTTGTTAGAAGAAAAAACCCAGACAAACTCATTACATCAATTTGAAAAAGACTTGTTTAATGTTTTGATGAAGGATCGCAAGAATTTAACATAAATATGAATTTTCTATTCGTATTATTTGAATTCTCTGGATTACTGGTCTCATCTTGACTGTTATTTGCACAACATTTCGGTTGCCGTAACCTACACCCTTCTTCAGGTGTATCTTGTCGAATTCTAAAATCTTTTTGGTGAACTCGAATCCATATAGAATTTTGAACAGAACCCTTTGTTTAATCTACGGGGGTAGCATGCTCTCATTCTGTCAACTATCTGAGTAGAAGTCCTCAATAATTCGCAATTATATTTTGATTGTCACCCGCACTGAGGATTGAATTTTTAACCTCCAGGAATGTATATTTTTTTGTACAGCTGAATTTCACCAAGTACTCGATCTAATGTACTCGGGAAGTTACATCGATTTGAAACGTTGTGCAAATAATGGGCAAGTCCGAAGTATCAAAATAATACGAATAATCAATCCTCGTCTCCAAACTTCATAACCGAAATTTGAATTCTTTTAAAGTTTTTTTTTTTTCCTAAACCGTGTTAGCTAAATTGTTTCCCTTTGAAACCCTACTTTATTAACTGACAGTTATTTAAAAAAAAAAAAAATTTTGTAAAATGATACCCTCCCCCCATCTTCCCTTTCATTAACTTATCAAGAAATGAAAGTGGCTGCAGGGAGTTTTATTGCATAGTTAAAGGGTGAGCAAGTGCAAATGTGTTTATGCTTTGATGCTATTCTACTCTGATGATAAATGTGATGATTTCTGATTCTTGAGTCGTGGTGTGGATGCAAGTCAGCAAGAACGAAAGCCTTCAAGAGGCAACAGAAGTCTTGAAATGAAAAATAGTGAACCATGATTGTTTGAAAGTATCAATTTTCAACCTTAACGCGACCGACAAAGCGGGCGTGCCTTCCACTGGTTTAGATACTGAGTATTGCCGACACATTCATCCCAAGCAAAACCCAGCTAAAAAGCATCCCACGAGAGCAGCAGAAGCGAACTCCCTCATTACTCTTCTGACTCTGGTGCCCCCCTCCCCATCCCCCATGAGGAGGGGGAGATAATTCATCTCTTCTCAATTATAATCCGTGGTAGCGGCAGAGGAAACCACCCATTGTATCACAAGGGTTTCTATTTTTTGTTAAACGAACGTGAAAACTGATATGTCATTTAAATATTAAACTTGTCTTTTTTGAAAAGTTTTTTTTTTAATTCACCTTCACCCCCAAACAAGGCATATTGCTACTTGGACGTAAGGGGGCTACTAATTGGGACGATACCTAAGAAAAGTTAACAAGATGTTAGTTTACATTACATTTGAACTTCTGCGTGTCAGTACGGTAAAGGAAGCAGATAGCAGGAAGGGAATCTAAAGTCTAGTTGTTCAAGGGAAGAAACTATTAGAGTAGAAAGCTTTCTGGCATTTAGGGACCTCAACAATGAAGGGGTGAGATTTTGTTGCTAAGCGGATTTGTCGAGGATATTAACATCGAGGGGGCACAAGTGGAATGAGTTCATCAGAGCACATTCCATTAAAATAATTGTAAAACAGGCACAGGGATACAACATTGCAGTGATGGGACAGGGATTGGAGCTTAGTTGACAAAGTGAGGCCTATTAGGTTGGAGGCCCTTTTTTGGACCCTATTCAAGAGGGAGAGACTAGTGGTAGATGCACCTGCCCAGATGTGGCAACAATACTCTATGCATGGGCGAATGATGGCGTTGTAGAGGTACAGAATACTCTCAGGGGTGAGTAGTTTTCTAGCATGATAGAGAGAGCCCACTTTCCTAGCATCAGCCTGTTATATCTAAAAGTTTAGTAACTATTCTTATTGAATATTTTGTGTTAGCAAATGTAGTACTAGAATATCATGTCTGAGAAATGCACAAGATTCTAGGAATGTTACTAGTATTTTTTATATGACTTATGCATTTTGTATTTTTTATATGACTTATGCATTTTGTATTTTTTATGACTTATGCATTTTGTATTTTTTATGACTTATGACTTTTGTATTTTTTATGACTTATGCATTTTGTATTTTTTATATGACTTATGCATTTTGTATTTTTTATGACTTATGACTTATGCATTTTGTATTTTTTATGACTTATGACTTATGCATTTTGTATTTTTTATGACTTATGACTTATGCATTTTGTATTTTTTATGACTTATGACTTATGCATTTTGTATTTTTTATGACTTATGACTTATGCATTTTGTATTTTTTATGACTTATGATTTATGCATTTTGTATTTTTTATGACTTATGACTTATGCATTTTGTATTTTTTATGACTTATGACTTATGCATTTTGTATTTTTTATGACTTATGACTTATGCATTTTGTATTTTTTATGACTTATGACTTATGCATTTTGTATTTTTTATGACTTATGCATTTTGTATTTTTTATGACTTATGCATTTTGTATTTTTTATGACTTATGCATTTTGTATTTTTTATGACTTATGCATTTTGTATTTTTTATGACTTATGCATTTTGTATTTTTTATGACTTATGACTTATGTATTTTGTGGATTAGGGATTTAATTGCTTCTCTCTGCAACATAGTGATACACGGCCAGAGGGTGGGAAATCCCCAGACCCTAGTACTTTGATCAGATATAGAAGTGACTAAAGGTAAACAATCAACAGAACAGTTTTTTTTACATACATGCGCAGTTGCTAGTCTTTCATTCTTTTTATCGTCGCTCTTCTATGTGTATACCATAATCCTCTTGTTGTTGATTTTCTGTTTAAGGCAAATCTGTTCATGCATGGAAAACAAATTTGACGGCCCAGAAACTCTGTTTTGTATTCATATTAACTATCTTATAAAATCTGTTCTATGTAATTTCTTTCAGTCCATGCTGGAGAATTCAATATAGCAATGAACGTAACTGATTATCGCTTGGAATGTTGTATTCTTTTGTTTATTAATTTTTCAAAGAATAAATTTTAATTTTTTAGAAAATCAATATTGAAAATTAAAGTCTGAATCTCAGTTCTAAGTTAATTTTTTTTTTTAATTTATTTTAAAATTAATTTTTAAAAGAAATCTTCCATAATTCATGAATGTTTGCATTATTTTGTGTTTGATTGAAATACATGGTTTAAAATTTTGCTTTTTTTTTTTTAAAGGTTCCACAAGAAACCCAAGAAAGGTATTCACTATTTACAAGAACAGGGCATGTTAGGAACGACTCCTGAAGACATTGCAATATTTTTTCATACTGAAGAAAGACTAGATAAAGTAAGTGATAACATGTTATGCAACTAACATAAATATTGAGAAATCAATCAACAGCATTTAGGCATTTTTTTTTTTTTCAAATTTGGGAGAAAATAAAAAATTGCACTAAATTTGTTTGGATAAAATTTTCCTTTTAAAAACCTTGTGTGTACTATCTGCTCTGGCTTTGGTCAGTGCAATAAGATTTTTCTACACTGAGGTAATTTATATTTTTATCCCAATTCAGAGTGCCCCCTTTTGGTAGCCTGGTGCTACCAGATCAGGCTGTCTATTGGTTTCCTGAGACAAAATGCACCTCCATCGATTTTCTGTTTTTGTTTTCTATTCTCTTTTGTAAAACTTAATTATGTTCTGCAAAAACAAAAACAACAACCCCCTTCCCCCTCTCCTTTCCTTTTCCTTCCCTACTTACCAACCCCGCCCCCCCTTTTTTTTTTTTGCCCTGTTGGTAGGGCACTAGAATAAGCTGACTGCCCCCCCTGCAGAGAGTAAAAATCCCTCAATGGGGCAACCAGTTAGCCATGGGTTGCTACCCGTAATGCCTTAGGATGTGATCCTGGTGATTGAGCTAACCTAGACCTGGGTGCATAAAAGTCTAGGCACTGCAACACATTACTTCGGCCCTTACTTTGGCTAGACGGGCGGTCGGAGAGGTCCGATCCGACCAATCGGCCAGTCACGCCAAGCCCTAGCACTTACACCGAAAGTACCAACTACCACAACAAAGAACGAAACTTAAAGGTACTCCCATCTTTTTTTTTCTTCCCCCACTACGAAAAATAGGCAAAGCAAGTAAGTGCTAGAAGGCGGTGGCAAGGGTCAATCAATTGGAAAGACCAGAACTCAACACTCCATCTGAGCAAATGTATTTTTGAGGACATATTGAACAGAAAATATAGTGCTTGAGAACTCCTTGCCAAAAGAGTATATCCTCCACGTAGCCCCGACATGGTCAAGGCGAATGGGTTTCCCCCTTACTATTCCCCATTTTTGGACTCCGAGGTGGGTAGGAAGCGTGGTTGATGCAAAATAAATCCCAAAATCCATGGCTAATAAAAACAAATGCATCCCCCTCAAAACCCTTAAAAGAAACCATTCCTCTGACTCTGACCTCTCAAGCTCAGATGAAGAACAAAAATTCAAAACTAGAAAAACCGTTCCAACTATAGACGAAGGAAAGTTCCCATGATTCTTGGTTATTGAATTAATTGAAAATAAAAAAATTGGAAATTTATCACCTTTCTTAATAGAAAAAACATTATCAAGAAAAAGTAAACCAAAAATGATCAAAAAAACAAAAGATGGAAATCTACTAGTTGAGATAACCAATCTTAGAGATGCTCAATCTCTACTCAAAATGAAGAACTTTCATGAGTACAAATGCAAAGTTTTTCCCCATAAAACACTAAACACTTCGAAAGGAGTAATTCGAAGTTATGAACTATTGCTGGCAACTGAAGAAGAAATAAAAACCGAATTAGAAAAACAAGGAGTAATCAACCGCATAAACATAAAAAGAAACAATAAAATAATAACCACCAACACATATATATTAACATTTAACAAACCAACAATACCTGAGGAAATAAAAATTGGCTATTTAAATGTAAAAGTAGACCAATATATCCCAGCCCCATTAAGATGTTTCCATTGCCAAAAATATGGATATCATATCAAGAAGTCTGTAAAGGAATAAAAATATGTGGAAAATGCGGCAACAAAGAAAAATGCATAAATGAGGTGAAATGCACTAACTGCAAAGAAGATCACTCGGTCTTCTCTAAAATATGCAAAACATAAAAAAGAAAGAGAAATTATAGAAGTAAAGTACAAAAAAAACACAACCTTTCCAGAAACCAGAAAAATAGTTGAGACGTACATGAAAGACAACACATTTGCTGAGACAACAAAAAAGGCAACTAAACCATACCAACATAATGAAATACATGATCAATATAGGGAAATGATAAACAAACTGATTACATTAAATATTAAAGAATGGCCAGAATTTCAAAATAGTCTAAAAGAAAAATACTCAAATCTGGGAAACAAAATAGAAATAACAAATCCAAACAAAGAAAATAATATTCCATCCACAACAGAACCATTAAAAAAATTATCACAGAAACCAAGAAAACAACCACCAGAAATTAATAAAAACATAAGCAATGATAAAACAGCAAATAAAGAACGTTCCAGAAAAGAAGAAAACCAAACAATAGACACTCAAAATAGATTCCAAATTCTAGAAAAAATGGAAACTGAAAACACCCTTGATCCAAACACAAAAAAAGAAAAACCCCACGAAAACACTTCACCAAAGACACAAACTCCGACAAAAGATAAACCCTCTACTTCTTTAGATGGAAATAGAGGAAAACTAAACAACCTCATGGATAGAAATAAAACACAACAAATTATCCAATGGAATTGTCGTGGAATAAGATCTAATTATAATGAACTTCTTATACTTATCTCACTCTTCAACCCAGCCATTGTTTGCTTACAAGAAACCTTTCTACAAAACAATCACCATTTCAAAACACCAAACTATGAACAATACAACTATTTCCATAACACAGGCCTTCTTGCTAATGGAGGCATCTCAATTCTTGTAGGGAATAACATACCTCAAAGCAATTTCTCTGTCAAAACAAATCTCCAAGCAATTACAACTCAAGTCACATTACAAAAAACAATCACAATTTGCTCAATATACCTCCCTCCTCATGAACCAATAAATGAAAATGAACTAGAAAATTTAATAAAACAACTACCTTCACCATTCATTCTTCTAGGAGACTTTCACTGCCACAGTACGTTATGGGGATGCGAAGTCACAAACTCAAAAGGAAACAAAATTGAACAATTAATTAATAAAAATAACTTGCGCCTTCTCAATCAAAAAAATCCCACATACTTAAATCCAACAAACGGATCAACTACTGCCATTGATCTTACCATGCATGATCCATCAAGCTTCTTGGATTATACATGGAGCACTTACGAAGAACCCTGTGGAAGTGATCACTTCCCTATTATAATCAATTACAGTAACTCCATCCAAAACCACATACCCAGGTGGAACACAAACAAAGCCAACTGGGCCGAATTTAAAGAACTTTGTTCACTAAAATTAACAGAACATCAAATCCAAACAATAGAAGAATTCACGGAAGTACTCATAACAATAGCCAAAAAATGCATACCCAAAAATTCTCCTCCTGGAAAAAAAAAACAAACTCTGGTTTAATCCAGAATGTAAAATGGCCATTAGACAGAGAAAGGCAGCCTTAAGAAAATTTAAAAAACAACCTACAACAGACAATTTAATAAAATACAAACACCAAAGAGCTAAAACTCAAAAAACAATTAAAGAATGCAAAAGATCCTGCTGGCAACAATTCATCAACAAAATGAACATCACCACTAAATCCAAAACCGTCTGGTAAATGATTAGGAAAATAACTGGAAAATATAATCCGAATCCAATCAAACACCTTCTCACAAATAAACAAAAAGTAACTGATAAAAAAGTTATTGCTAACACACTAGCTAAAACCTTTGCTGGAAACTCATCATCAAAACACTACAATAGACAATTCCAAATACTTAAGAAACATGAAGAAAAGTACAAAATAAACTTTAATTCCAAAAACCAAGAGCCTTACAATGAAATCTTCTCAATGAACTAGAAACTGCCATAGAAAAATCCCATAACTCATCTGTAGGATCAGATGAAGTACACTACAGCTTCCTGAAAGAAATTCCACCAGAATCATTAAAACTCCTTCTCAAAATTTATAATAAAATATGGGAAACAAAAGATTTCCCAACTTCATGGAAAAATGCAACAATAATACTAATACCCAAACTGGGAAAAGATACATCAAACCCAGAAAACTACAGACCAATAGCTCTCACAAGCTGCCTATGCAAAACGTTCGAAAGAATGATTAACTACCGTCTTATATGGTATCTAGATGACAACAAAATAATTTCTGAAGTCCAGTGTGGATACCAAAAAAATCGAGGATGTATAGACCACATCACTAACCTCGAAAATTATATCAGAGAAGGTTTTATCAATAAGGAACACGTAACATCTGTTTTTTTCGATCTTGAGAAAGCATATGAAACTACCTGGAAACACGGTATCATAAAAGATCTCCACAACATCGGACTAAGAGGCAGATTACCTGAATTCATAAAAAAACTTCCTAACAGACAGATCTTTCCAAGTTCGCATAGACTCAACTTTATCAGACCCACAAAATCAAGGAGGAGTGCCCCAAGGCAGCATATTATCAACAGCTATCTTTAACATAAAAATCAATAACATAAAAGAACTCTCTCCTGATATACATAGCTCCTTATATGTAGATGACTGCTCAATCAGCTACAGATCTAAATACACTCACACTATTGAAGGAAAACTACAACATAACATAAATAAATTAATAAATGGGCAACTAAAAATGGTTTCAAATTCTCAAAAACTAAAACAAAATGTATCCATTTCTGTAACTAACGCAAACTCCACCCTGACCCAACCTTACAGATTGAAGGCGAAAAAATTCCATTCATAAACGAACACAAGCACCTGGGATCATTTTTGACAAAAAACTAAATTTCATTCCACACATCAATCACATCAAAACCAAATGTAATAAAGCATTACAACTCCTACAAGTCATTGCCCATACAGATTGGGGAGCTGACAAAAACACACTACTCAAACTATATAGAGCATTAATTAGATCCAAAATAGATTATGGTAGCTTCATATATTAATCCACCAGAAAGTCACATCTAAAAACCCTCAACACAATATTCCACTCCGGACTAAGACTAGCACTAGGAGCATTTCCAACCTCCCCTGCAGAAAGCCTGTATGCAGAAGCACATGAAACTCCTCCAATGCTCAGAAATCAAAACCTTGGTCTAAAATACTACACAAAACTTACAGCCAACCCCACAAACCCAGCACACAATAGGACTTTAAAACCAAACCGTAAACACCTTTTTGACCAAAAAGAAAATGCAATCAAAACCTTTGGACTTAGAATAAAATCGATTTCCAAAGAAGCAAGTCTACCCATAACTAAAATTCACGAAACTGTCCTACTCAAAACCCCTCCCTGGAAAATCGTATCCCCTAACATCGACCTAAATTTAAGTAAATATGAAAAGAAACATACTCATCCAATAACTTATGATGATCTTGATAAAATCAAAGAAAAGTATCCAGACCACACACGCATCTATACAGATGGGTCTAAACAAAATAACGCAACAGCCAGTGCAGCAATATTCAATAAATCAATCAAAAAAACAATCAAACCTCCCAAAAGAAACCTCAATCTTCAGTGCTGAAATACATGCTTTAATCCTAGCTCTCAAACTCGCCTCCAATAACAAAAAAAACAAATTTATAATCCTTTCAGACTTCCAATCTACTCTAAAAGCGATTAAAAATAAAAAGATGGACAACACCCTAATCGCAAAATTACTCCAAAAATTAACTGAACTAAATAGTAAAAAAGAAATCATTTTCTGCTGGATACCGAGCCTTTCCGGTATTAAAGGTAATGAATTAGCAAATTCTGCAGCAAAAAACGCCTTAAATCTTCCAATCGATGCAAATTGTAAAATTCCATACATAGATCTAAAAAAACATATCGACGCATATACAATAGAGAAATGGCAAATCTACTGGAATGAACACCCTAACAACAAACTTCACGAAATCATGCCAAAAATCAAAAAACAAGAACAAAATACGAAACTAAACAGAAAAGAAGTCAAACTAACAAAATAAAAATAAGCCATACTCGCTTAACCCACTCATATCTCCTAAAAAAAGAAAGCCAACCCATCTGTATACCTTGTCAAACACCACTCACAATCAAACACACATTAATTGAATGTACTGATTTTTTAACAGTAAAAAATCGATTCTACAAAGAAAACAATATTAAAGAGTTATTTGATAAAAACAATCCCCACACCATACTCTCATATCTTAAAAAAATTGGCCTTTATAAAAAATTTTAAAAAGAACCCTTTATACAACGGTCCTAGATATGACCTAAAACTATATCCGATGGTGAGGCCCCACCTTGCGGGCCTTGGGGAGTGTGGAGCCACCCTTTAATTGCCATTACTCCCAGGTCCACTCTGACCCGGAGTGGTAGTACCTGTTAGGGTCCCAACTATGGGTTAAATAGAATCCGACTTAAAAAACAAATATACTCCATTAAAAATCGTTCCTCAAAATAACTAGATTCGGCATTAAATAACCTGAAAAAGGTTGGTTATGCCGTAAAACAAAAACAACCAACCAACCTTTTGGTAGCTGGATGTGTCTCCACATTAAAACCCTTGTATTTAACACTGCCATTATAAGGAAGTAAATAGTACTTGCATATGAGTGCAAATGAAATAAATTATTTCCTAAAAACTACATTAATTAAATAAGATATTCCTCAAAAGACACCCTAAATACATTCATAATCATAGATTATCAATTTCAAAAAAGCTTGTTTAGTTAATACATTTTGTATTCCTCATTTTTCAGACGGCAATTGGAGATTTCCTTGGAGAAAATGAAAAGTAAATATCAAGTTATTTTTTTTTTAACGATACATTTTTTTTAACGATACATTTTTTTTTAACGATACATTTTTTTTAACGATACATTTTTTTTAACAATACATTTTTTTTAACGATACATTTTTTTGACGATACATTTTTTTGACGATACATTTTTTTAAGAAAACATTTTTTTTAAGAAAACATTTTTTTTAAACGATACATTTTTTTTAACGATACATTTTTTTTTAACGATGCATTTTTTTTTAACGATGCATTTTTTTTTAACGATACATTTTTTTTAACGATACATTTTTTTTAACGATACATTTTTTTTTAACGATACATTTTTTTTTAACGATACATTTTTTTTTAACGATACATTTTTTTTTAAACGATACATTTTTTTTAACGATACATTTTTTTTTAACGATACATTTTTTTTTTTTACGATACATTTTTTTTTAACGATACATTTTTTTTTTAACGATACATTTTTTTTTTAACGATACATTTTTTTTAACGATACATTTTTTTTTTAGCGATACATTTTTTTTTTTAGCGATACATTTTTTTTTTTAGCGATACATTTTTTTTTTTAGCGATACATTTTTTTTTTTAACGATACATTTTGTTTTTAACGATACATTATTTTTTAACTATATATTGTTTTTAACCAAATTATTTAACAACAAAAAATTTTAAAAGTAAAAATTAATGATGACAGTACTACTTCGTTTAGTCATTAAATTATTGATTGAACCAAATTGTTATGAAAACTATAATTAAATTTGTTAAGGTATTGTTTTAATTTCTTTTTTATAAAATTATTGGATTAAGTAGTTTCTGAAATTTCTGATCTTTTAATAAAATTAGGATTTGCTGAGAATTATAATTATATAATATTAAATAGTTATTTAAGTTATGTATTAATAGTTCAGCAGTCAGATCGTAAATTGCAATTACAAACTAAGATGTGCTCATTAATTCTGATTTTATTTATGTATTTAAAAAAAAAATTTTCCTTTTTTTTCTGCAATTTTCTCAAATATAAAATTCTCTTTATACATGACACAATTATTCTTTAGACAATAAAACTTGTATTTTTTTTAATCAGTTTTAATTTTATTTTTTAATCAGGTTTAATTTTATTTTTTAATTGGGTTTTAATTTTATTTTTTAATCAGTTTTAATTTTATTTTTTAATCAGTTTTAATTTTATTTTTTAATCAGGTTTTAATTTTATTTTTTAATCAGGTTTTAATTTTATTTTTTAATCAGGTTTTAATTTTATTTTTTAATCAGGTTTTAATTTTATTTTTTAATCAGGTTTAATAAAGAAGTGATGTACGCTTATGTTGATCAAATTGCCTTTCATTCGTTGGATATGGTTTCCGGATTACGCAAGTTTTTAGAAGGTTTCCGACTTCCAGGAGAAGCCCAGAAAATTGATCGTCTGATGGAGAAATTTGCTGCACGATTTTGTGAATGCAATGCTAGGTAAAAATATATTTCTTATATACTCAGTTTGTCTAGATGGACAACCATCTTTCTTTTCTTATGCTTGGTTCGCATTTTTTCAGGGGAAATAACGATGAATCAAAACCTATGGTTCAGATCTTTTTTTTTTTTTTTTCTTAATTCCTTCTAAGCTTAGGAAAAAAAAAAAAATGATGATGTGGGTCGGTATGTTTTTTGTCCACTGTTTTATATGCTTCGGGAACAAACATTTGTTACATTTTCTATGGCTGAAGTCAAACTCATTGCAGTGCATAGAAAAGTATAAAACAAAGTTCATGGTTCTACTCTAAAAATTCAACTACACAACAAACTTGAAATTCCATGATTATAAAAGATCTCTCATATTTCAATGTTTACTTGAAGTTTATTTTAATAAGTTTAAATTATAATTTCATAATGACATAATTTCTAACAGTCAAATTTAGGGAAGAAAATATTTAAAGTATTTAAAGGATGTCGGTTTAAATTTATTTCTGCGACAGTGTTATATACTGATGTGTATACATAATGATCTGCTGTATGGCCGCTATATGATGTGTGTTTATATGTGTCGGTTTGTATAACATCTATGTAACCATGTTTCTGTAAATGCGTCTCTTTTGATGTATATATGATTTCAAATGTATGTTATATACATGCATGTATATATATATATACATATATATATATATATATATATATATATACACACACACACACATGGCATAATCGCATTGACACACTGTGGTTCTTGTTAGATCACCGGTTAAGCAACATTGAGCTTGGTTGGTACCAGATGGGTAACCATTTTGGAATTCCATGCGCTGTATGTGCTCAGCATTTGTTTCCAGTCGTCCTGTACATACACTTCACTTGTCACTGGTATTTAACAATGTCGACTCAGGAGACGTGTGGTTGAAGATTGCGCACCTCCAACCACAAAAATTTCACATGGGTATCACCCCTTCGTGGACATCCATAGTCTGTCAAAGACTGAAAGAACCTGTTTATATATCCATGTATGTATGTTACCGGTGTGTATCATCTATCGCTTTTGTGTATGCGTTTGTATATACAGATTCAATTGGGCAGTTTGCAAAATAGGACAATAAATGTACTCGAGGCAATTCTTTTATTGACAAATAACATCTTTGTCTGCTTGGCACCAGACAAAAGGGGAAACCTACCTACTGGAATAGATCTTTTCTTCCTGGTGGTCATTTTTGATGTGAGTCCTGTAATTGAAATACATTTCCTCCAAAGAAAATGCCATAACACCAAGTTATAATTCATCCATCTTTATTTCTGTCTTTCCCATTGAGTTTTGCCGTATCCACTTTTTTTCTACATCTTCTTTAGTTGATCCAATAGATGCTTCCATGGACCGTAGAGACGAAATCTCTTTCAGGCCAACAATTTCAGTCTGAACTCAATCCCCATCCACTAGCCCACTTACTGGAAAACTCTTTGACTTGTTTGTTTTTTGCGAATATATGATAACTTGTTTCTTTTTTAAGTTACCAACCAGGTCACTCTTATTGTTTTGGTAAATTATTGTTTTTGTAACTAAAATTCCAAATCTATTGTATATATTAACTTATTTTATATATTAAATAAATATTTAACTGGCTTTACTAAATTCCAATCTTTTAATTGTAAATATTCAGTTTATTTATCTTCTAACACGTTCTTCTGCCATTGAAATAGTTCACATCTCAATAACAATATATCGCAATTCATCTTTTGTTTCTTTATTCCATTGGGTAATCTGGCACTACTCGGGGTCCACAGTATCCAACACCATGATTGCAAAATCAACACATTCTACGGATTCAATATCTTCTTGCAAATATCTTCCTATGCTAAGTTTTTCCTTTAAGCATAGGCTGCACCTTCACTTAAAATTTTTCGGTGTGTTGAACTTTCTTAAAAATGCACTTTTCAGCTCTTGAGCTGATATCAGTATATAGTATCTATTCTGTCCTCTGTCAGTAAAGGATAGATCCTTCTAGACTGAAGCAATTTAAATTTGTGTCCCAATTCATATTGTTCTTTTTTGAAAGCTGCATTTTTCTCCTCGTTTCGGAGTGGGTGGGTGAATAGATTGTCTCAGTTTTCTTCTGAATCTGCTTAGGACATGGTTTGTAATGTAATGAATAAGTTTGAAGCATGTCCAACTTTCAGTGGCTCTCGTCTTGGAGAGGCTCCATGTTTTGACAAGCTTCTGGGTTTGACCTTTACTCCTGCTCTGAAATGGAACACGTACATCAAATCTGTTGCCAGGGATGCTGGGAAAATGGTGGGATCCTTCTACCGCTCCAGAAGATCTCACTACTAATGCAATTCTCTATCTTTATAAAAGCCAAGTACGT
Organism: Euprymna scolopes; assembly: GCF_053919585.1. Classification (NCBI taxonomy): domain Eukaryota; kingdom Metazoa; phylum Mollusca; class Cephalopoda; order Sepiida; family Sepiolidae; genus Euprymna; species Euprymna scolopes. The sequence continues at coordinate 120,559,622 of NC_136498.1, read as the reverse complement.
CCAAGGATGGAGTACTGCTGCCACATCTGGGCAGGAGCTGCTAAAAACAGCCTATCCTACCTTGACAGAGTACAAAATAGACTTTGTGGTTTAGTGGAGGATGCCCTTTTCTCTTCCCTGCAACCTCTCTCCCACAGAAAAGACGTTGCGAGCCTGTCTTTGTTTTATCGTTATTTCCATGGCAGGTGCTTGTCTGAGCTCCAATCCCTTGTCCCGCCTCGCCAATCTTTCACGAGAAACACCCGTCTGGCTGAAACTACTGTCAATAATTTTCCCCACTCTTTATCTGTGCCTAAATCCAAATGTAGATTCCATGAGCAAAGCTTCTTTCTTAGAACTGCACGCCAGTAGAACTCTCTTTCTTTTCCGTTTGCCTATTTCCCACCTGACTACAACTTGGACGTCTTCAAGTCCAACATAAACAAACTCCTGACAAACCACCCCCTTAAGTAAGACACTCTATCAAAACCCCCAATACTAATGATTACTACAATACTATCTCATTGATTACTGTCCACGCAATAACCCTTATCCCTGAGTGGCCTTCGGGCCTTGATAAGTGGTGACCCCCCATGTAAAAAAAAAACCTGCCTAATTCATGTTTTGTCTTATTTCAGCTCTGAACTCTTTGCAAGTGCCGATACTGCCTACGTGTTAGCCTACTCTATCATTATGCTGACGACGGATCTGCACAGCTCTCAAGTCAAGCACAAAATAACAAAAGAACAATACATCAAAATGAATCGAGGAATTAACGACAGTAAAGACTTGCCGGAAGAATACCTATCATCAATCTACGATGAAATTGCTGGCAATGAAATTAAAATGAAAACTACCGGTTCGCACAAACCCGCTAAATCATCGAGTAAGTAAATTTTCTGCCATCCTTCAATATACAAGTCCGTTCTTTGCTCCCTTTTTTTCTTTTGTTGTTATTTATCTTCCAGCAAAATTTTCGGTCAATGCGTCTGCCAGCTTTTTTTCTGATGTTATTGCTTAGTCGTGTATGAACAGGATGATGTTTCCTTATATGCATATATCAGATGAAATAGCAAGATTGAAGACATTCAAATTAAATTTTTACCAAAATTGATCTTGTTTCTGTAATTTTGAGATGAGGCTGAAGAATTCATATTATTTGGATCATTTCAACTTATGGCATAACGGATAAAATACTTGGTAAAATTCAGTTGTCATTCACAATCTTCGGGATTGAAGGTCCAATCTTCAGTGTGGGTGTTAGTAAAAACAAATATGATTTAGGTGCCATCAGCTAGAATTGAAACCAAAACATTTAGCTTTCCAGCGTTATTTGCTACCATCTGAGCTGAGATATGTATATCAAAGCGTTACAAGTAACCCATGTAAATGCATATTTGCACATGCGTGGATCATACACTCGATTTGTTTGCCAAGTTCCAAATTTTCAATTTTGATCAGCTATTTTTCCTGTCTAAAAAAAACAAATCGAATTTGTTCCATAGGTCCAAATACCCCATATATCAAGTTTCAAATCTGTAGACTAAAAATTGACACTTTGGTAAAGACCATCTGCACATGCACAATCACTTACGTGTGTATGTATATATATATGTGTGCGTGTATATATATATATATATATATATATATATATATATATATATATAATGTGTGTATATATATATATATATATATATATATATAATGTGTGTATATATATATATATATATATATATATATATAATGTGTGTATATATATAATGTGTTTGTATATATATAATGTGTGTATATATATAATGTGTTTGTGTATATATATATATATATATATATTAATTTTATTTATACAAACATTTATGGCTACATATGTGCATACATGTTTCTGTAATCACCCACGTCGGGGGATTACGTCTTCAGGCCAAGAACCACCTTCAAAAGACTTTTGAAGGTGGTTCTTGGCCTGAAGACGTAATCCCCCGACGTGGGTGATTACAGAAGCATGTATGCACATATGTAGCCATAAATGTTTGTATAAATAAAATTAATATACCTGCTCTGTTCACTCATTGAGCACTATTTTGGTAGACACGTGTTGTTTCATTGGATTTACTTCTAGGAAACTAAACTCTACTGGCTATATATATATATATATATATATATAATGTGTGTATATATATAATGTGTTTGTGTATATATATATATATATATATATATATATATATATATATATATATATAATGTGTGTATATATATAATGTGTTTGTGTATATATATATATGTATGTGTGTGTGTATATATATATATATATAATGTGTGTGTATATATGTGTGTGTGTATATATATGTGTGTGTGTGTGTATATATATATATATGTGTGTGCATATATATGTGTGTGTGTGTATATATATGTGTATGTGTGTATATATATATGTGTGTGTGTGTGTGTGTAGATAGATAATACTTCTATCTAATAACAGTTATTAAAGTAGAGAGACTTGTTTTTAGTTATGCAAAAAAAATGTCTTAAAAGATATGTTACAGTTTATGAATTTTCAAATGAAATCCAATAAATATTGGCTGTGTTTGTGACTGGATGGAGTATGGGTATACATAGTATATTATACTTTTATAAAATAAAAAGTATAACTGGTCAATATACGGTTTTAGATACAAGAATCCAATAAACCCGTACTCCTTTACTGTATTCATTCCTAACAATACAGATAAACACTATCATTGTTGGTATTATTATTACTGTACAATATTGTTTGTATTATTATTACTGTACAATATTGTTTGTATTATTATTACTGTACAATATTGTTTGTATTATAAATACTATCATTGTTTGTATTATTATAAAATGTTGTCTAAGAAGAAATTGTTTCTTTTTGCAGAAGATTTAATCAGCGAGAAACAGCGACGTTTACTGTACAATATGGAGATGGAGACAATGGCCCAGACAGCGCGTGCTCTCATGGAGAGTGTCAGCCATGTACCATCCAGCTTTACCAGTGCTACCCACTTGGAACATGTTAGACCCATGTTTAAGGTACTTCTCCAAATCTCACCACGTTAGATGACGTCATCAATTTCAGATTCGACAGATGGTAGTTTTGTTATCTGTGCCTAATACTAAACGAAAATTCCATGAACAGAGCTGGTCTCCCAGTAGTGCATATCTGTGGAACACAATACTGTGGAGTTGCTTCTCAGCTGACTATAACATGGTTGTTTCCAAGTCTAACGTAAACAAGTTCTTGATGAGCCGTCCTCTAAAATAAATTAAGGCCTATCCAATTTCCACCATAACTGATTATCTCAGTGTTGTCTCATCCGACACCTATTAACCCATTAACCCTTATCCTTCAGTGGCTTCTGGGACTTGATAAATGGCAACTAACTAATAAAAAAAATGTTTTCATTTTTTTAATATTTTTTTTTTTAGTAATTTTATTTTTTTAATAATAAATCTCCACTTATCAAGGCCAAAAGCCACATGAGGATGTGGATTAATGAGATTATTGGATTGTCAGCTGAATGATTGATAAGATTCAAAATGATGAATAGAATTTGATTATTCATGTGAACGGTTTATGAAAAGTATTGGGTAATATTTGATGTTGTAGCCTGCGGAAAAGCAGTCTGATGGTAATACGTTCCAAAGATGGGAAGTTCTTAGAAAAAAACTTTGTTCATGGAAATTCCATTTGATGTTAGTCACATAGAGAAAGAAAATGTTCTTTGCAGTTGTGGTAGAAAGATGAGTTACTGCTATGAATGTCTTAGGAGGAACCAGAGATTTTGTCAAGTCCAGAAACTGTGCTTTGAGCAGCATCTCCCCAGATGTGGTAATAATTAGGTTATGTTAAGATATATACAAACATTATATAGGTAGAGGATTGCATCAGGAGTCGCATGCTTTCTGGAGTGATACAATTTAATAAATTTAAAAACAAAATTGAAGTTAAAACATATCAATTAATACTTTTAGTTTGAAAAAAAAAAAAACTGTTGTAGATGAAGATTCTTTTACTTTATAATAATAAAAAAAAATCTACTTTTTTTAGGTAATTACGTTTTCACACCCTGAAGAATTTGTTGGAAAAAACAATTTTTTAGAATTTAGAGATTTTAATTTCTCTTATGAATTTAACATTACATGAGCGCCCATTTTCACATTATTCTAGCATTTTAGGGAAGTTAATCAATTTATTTATTTTTTTTTTTTAATGAACTCTGTATTTTTGAAGGGGAGTCTACTTTTTTAGATGATTATATGTGGTTTTATGAGTTTTTTTTATTTGGAGGTGGGCTTGTCATTTTAACCCTCTAGGGCCTGAACATATTAATACTTATTAATGCATATTAATAAAAATTCTGAAATTTGAAATTATAGATTTTATTGGATCAAGAATCATGAATCTGAACAAAAAAGTGAATTTATTTAAAAACTTGAAAGTTATGAAATTTGCCATATCTCTCACCTTTGGCTCTAATCTTCCTGATTAGAATTGTGCCATATATATGGCACGGGCGGCCCTAGAGGGTTAACTCAACATTAGTAATAGCGTTAAGGGAGATTTTTTGAGGGGAAGTGTTTGCCACTCGAACTTAGGGTTATGGTTAAGGTAGGGTTAAGACGAGTATTTTTAAGGGGTTGACCACTTAGTGTAAATAAATAATTTTTGGTTTTTACTTTTCAATATGAAAACATCTCCCAGATAAAATTTTGCATGTAATTTATCTCCCATAGTTAAACAGTTTTTTGGCTAACTGTCCTAAAAAGCTAGAATGGCTCAAAAATAGGGGATCACGCTATATTAAATATCATGGTGGGAGGATGTTGGGCGGCTGATTGGTTAGATTGCGGAAAGGATTTTGAATTATATTAATGATTTCATAGGTGTCATTTTAGAAGAGTCAACTTTGTAATTATTAGCTCTGCTTTACTGTTTGTTTTTGTGTTTTTTATATTCTATGAATCAAATCTTTGTTTTTTACTTCCGTTTAGAACTGAATTTTGTTTCATCTGCTTGTTTTTGCAGATTGCTTGGACTCCATTTTTAGCTGCCTTCAGCGTTGGCCTTCAGGATTGTGATGATACTGAAGTTGCCTCCCTTTGTCTGGACGGCATTCGTTGTGCAATCAGAATCACATGCATATTCCACATGGAGGTTCGTCAAGATTTGCTTTTTTTTTCTTATTTTTACTGATTAATTACGCAAGTTTCTGTCTGTGTGTAAATTTGGCATCGTCCACTTTTTCAGTTTGGTTTTGTAATTTCCCCATTTCAGCAGATCACAAACTCTAACTCAAAACTCAACTTGTAAGTGCAGCTGGGTATCATATCCCAATACTGAAATATAAACATGAGTGCAATCCGATGGTGAACAATACATTAAAATGTTGTAAAACAAGCTAAAAACTATATGGTCCCCTGACTGATGCCTTGAATTTTAGGAGAAAAATAAAAATTAGGCCCAAATGGTGTTTTTTGCCCCTAAAACACCCTGTGGCTCAAGCCCCAGAGTTTTCCCAATATCAAATATTGTTTCCAGATGTATATCCATGTGGTCTTGTTTTTGGATAATTTTTAGCAAAATCTAATGGTTGGAAAAGATTCTGTGTCCTGAAAAGTGCTATTTTTAGACCTTTTGACTCCCTGGGGATGCAACCAGAATTTTCCCAGGGTCAAATATTACGTTTCCAGATGTATATCCATGTAATCTTGTTTTTGGATAATTTTCAGCAAAATCTAATGGTCGGAAAATATTCTATGTCCTGATAAGTGCTATTTTTGGCCATTTTGACAACTTTTGACCACCTTGTGACACAACCAGAATTTTTATCAAAAATCCAAGAATGTTACATTTCCTCCCTTGGGTAGTTGTAACTTCATGCAAAATTTCAGAAAAATGTAATGAGTTGTTATTAAGAATTTTGGGAAAAACGGACGAGGGTGAATTCTAAGGTCCAAATTTGACTAAATCGGTGGACCAATGAATGTTGAAATCCAAATGTCGAATCAGTTTAACTAAAATCAGATGACAACTTTGTAATTTGAAAATATGAAATATCTAATACAGCAACTGGACTATAACTATTGTGGTGCAGGCAACGAAAAGTGACCTTTGCATTTTGGTTAGAAACAAAGTGTAGTATCTGTTCTAATGCTACATTCAGCCTATTCTGTCTTCAATCAGTGAAGAAATCCTTCTAGACTGGAGCAATTTTAATTTTTGTTCCAATCCAGAGTGCATCTTTTAGAGAGCTAAATTTTACCCACATTAAAAAACTGACCTTGTGTCTAACTTTGCTCTCGTCGGGAAACAAGTAAATAAGCACAAATAAGCACTAAACAAAAAAAACATTTTGCTTGATCGACTGCATGACATTTTGTTGTGCTTGGATTTCTGCTCTAAATCTTGTTTATTGTCGTAATACAATAGCTGGAAAAGTTTTAATTTAACATGTGAAGGTCATTCCAAAAGTAAAGCCTACTTTTTTTATTTATTTTTTTTTCACTCAAAAAGTCGAAGGGCTACAAAGATAGGAGTGGTATCATTAAAACGAGCGACCTTGTGTGCTCAACAATTTATTTTTCTACATAGTTATAACCGTTCTCATTGCACTTTTGTAAGAAATTCGATGGTTCATCTCTGCTTCTGACACACATCCATGACATGGGTTGCTTTCTTAGAGTCTCACACTATCAATGTCTGCAACAGAGAGATGAAACTTTCAGGTTATGAATGCATAAGTTCAGTCATCATAACAATGCAATTTGCAATCCCTTTTTAATCCATTTGGGCAAAATAAAATAAATAGAAGGCATTACTTTTTGGACACCCGTCGTAAAATTGATTTAATTAAAATGTTTTGTGTTTTTATGTTTACAGTTGGAACGAGACGCTTACGTGCAAGCGTTAGCCCGTTTCACACTACTCACTGCTGCCTCTCCCATCACAGAAATGAAAACGAAAAATATTGACACCATCAAGACTCTCATCTCTGTGGCGCACACAGACGGTAATTATTTAGGAAAGTCTTGGTTGGAGGTAAGTCATCATCGGATCTTTTTGTATGTTTTTATGGCAATTTTTTTCAATGCTAAAACAATATTTTAATCTATTGCTTGTCAATCGAACACAATATGCATAGTTGGGTTATAGGGTTCATACCTTTCGTTTTATAAATGACCAAAATAGATCCAATAAGATTGATTCTATGATCATGATGATATATTCATTAGGTTGATAATGCATGCCCCTATTTTTCCTTGAAATAAAAGAATTTTTGTTTTAATGAGCAAAGATCAAATATAGAAATAATCTATGTATTAATAGCGTAGCACCTACTTTCCTACCTTTGTGCGTCATGGCGTTCCTTTCTAAATAAATAAGAGAATTTAAACATCAGCTGAGAACATCGCTTTTGTTACCTCTCTGTAATTAATTCATTTAAGCTTCACGTCAAAGCTGTTCCCTCTATGAACGATGGGTGTGTGACGTCGGACGTTGCATTTTAACAAAACGATAAGCCTTTCTTTTTCTCTTGTTTAAGCCAGATGGCAGAATGTTGAGAAATAAAATCCCTCCTCCCTCTCTCTTTCAGCATGAGTATTAGAAAGAGACTGAGAACTCCCTTTATATTATCGTTGTTAAATTCAATCGTCCGAATTTGCAGACGACAGTGTAAAAAAAAAAAAAAAATTTTTTTATTTTTTTCAATCAGTTATGGGTTGAAATTCGAAACCGAGACAAGAATGTTTTATTGATGAATAAAATAAGATATGATATTTTATTTAAAGAAGAAAATTTTCCACCCAAAAACTCTGAGAAAAAAAAAAAAAATGAAAAACAAACTTCTCATAAATAATAAATTTAAAAAAAAAAGCATCCACAGAATGCCAACATCAATATATTACATATTAAAGAGTCTGCTGTGGAATTTCTACAGGTCCCGCTGGTAAAAATAAATGTTTTGGAATTTCTTGAGATGGTTCGGACGACTATTCTCACTTTTGTTATGTTCATGTTTTGCCCATTTTAAATTCGAAGCCATTTAAGAAGCAATTTTTTTTTTTTTTTACTTTATGCACATTTCATTGAAGAGCAGAGACAACTCGTTTGTTTTTCTTACAATCCATTTTTTCTTTTGGACGGACTAATTTCTAAACATTCTGTTCAAGTGTAAAAATAAATTTGCCGTATTCACAAACGTTTTCAACCTCCATAAGTCGTTCTCAGGCAAGTGATGAAAAATATTATTTTTCATCACTCGCCTGAGACTTATGGAAGTTGAAAACGTTTGTGAATACGGCAAATTTCTTTCTACACTTGAACAGAATGTTTGGAAATTAGTTTGTCAAAAAGAAAAACTGGATTGTAAGAAAAACAAACAAGAGTTGTCTCCCCTCTTCAATGAAACATACATAAAAGGAGAAAATGCTGCCCAAATATAGTAAATTTTTTTTTTAACTTGGGGAAACTTTATCAAAGTTGTTTGTCAAATTCTTATCAGTAACATCATAACTCTTGTTTGGATTTTTTGAATAAAAAAAAAAATTGTATGAATATAAAATTTTTATGGAAAAAAAATGGAAACTTTCTTTGTGTTAACGTACAAATCTGTCTACAAAGAATTGTCCTTCAGATGACAAAAAGAATTTCTATTTAAAAAAAACAAAAAAACTAATGTATGTGCATCCTTGCTGATACTACTTCATTTGATTCGGTATTTATGGTGTTGCAAGTGTCTCTGACACAGGGGTGGACAATACCAGGCGTCTCACACTAGGTCTTTATGCAGCTCAGTGATAAGAGTTACCGTTAAGAACAAGTTTCTTCAACCAAGATATATACAAAGTATTGCTGCAAAATTCACAACTTGACAAAAAGTAAACAAAATACAAGGAAGTGCTGAAAAGCGTGGTGAAACCCTGGATGGATGAGATCGCCACCGAATGCTCATACATCTTCTAGCAGAATTCCGCTTCTGCAAATAAAGCCAAGCTCCTCACCACTGGTCCTTGCGCTTTTGGCCTCCTTCCTTACCCGACTGTAACTTCTTAACTATTTCTTTTGGGGCATGATAGGAGCCAGGATCAACAAGAATACTCACAACAGTTTCAACTGTTTGAAAGCTGTCATTGTGAAGGCATTTGCTGCTATAGATTAGGCTCTTGGTCATTAAAATGTATGACTTATTCCATGTGCCATCTAAAATGATCATATTTGCTGACATCAGTTACATTGAAAAATAATGTAGTATGTAACCGTTGCTAAATAAACTGTCAGTTTTTTGTATATACAACTTTTGTTTTTATTGTCGATTTTGTTCTGTTTTTTTTTTTTTGTCAAGTGTCATATTGTACTGGAATAATAGAAAGAAAGCTGATTTTAGCAGCATTATCTTTATTTTGCAGTAAAGAGATTATATATATGTTCAGTTTTTATAAAGTCAAAGATTCTAACCATTAGGTCATCAGTACAAACCACAACAAAAATAAATCTTAATGATTATATAAAAAATATCAGCAACTTTGATCCTGTCTTTTAATGCTATTAAATTTTTTTTTTTTTTAAATAGAATCTCCATTTATTTTTTTTTTCTTTTCCAAACTTATATTCCCTTCTTTTTTACCCTAGATTCTGCGGTGTATTTCTCAGTTGGAGTTAGCTCAGCTGATTGGAACTGGTGTGAAACCTCGGTATATTTCATCCGGGGAAAGCCGAGGCAGTGGCACCGGGGCTGGTGCTGGTGGGGCCAATGATAAGTCTCAGTATGGCAGTGGTCATCCGATTGATAACTTTGACCCCAACAGTAAGTACTTCTAAAACAAACCTTTTTTCTTTTTTTGTTATGGATCTGTAAGGGTCTGGGAGAAAGGTACAGTACCAGATGGGTAACAATTTAATAATAGAAAGTGCTGAATGTGGGAGAATGGAAAAACTTTCTTGCAAAAAAACTGAAGATTTCTTTAGCAAGTATTTCCGTACAACCTGCTCATCCAAATGTATTGACACGACAGAAACGATTCCTGGCGAGAAGTTATCTTCATATAGCCAACCTCTCATTTCATCTAATTTTTCTGGATTTTTTTTTGTTCAAACATTTGTTTTTATTTAAAACAAAAATACATATCTAATGCGTTATATCTCTTTTTTTTAAAAAGAATTGTTTTAAGCATTTTTTTCTCCGTCTTTTTTTGTTTCAAATAGGCATGATTTCTGGTGGTGCTCTTGACCAGAAGCGTCTGGCAAGTATCCAAGAAACAATGGGCGAGACAAGCTCTCAAAGTGTTGTGGTGGCAGTTGATAGAATATTCACGGGATCTGTCCGTCTGGATGGTGATGCGATTGGTATGACATTTTTTCTTGATAACAATCGTTTCAAAATGATTTTTAAAATTAAATAAGATGTAATCATTACTCTAATATATAAAGTCAGTCCCTTTCTCAATTTTCTTGAAATCAAGTTTTCTGGTTCATCTTTTCTTTTAGTGGATTGTTGCAATATGTTGTTAAAAAAAATGTAATTCGATTTAATTCATTCCAGAAAATACTTTGATTGGGTTGAATTATTTTCATAAAATAAATGTAATTCAATACGGAGTTATTTACTATTCTTTTGAAAAACAAGAATTTGTTATTATTAAGATTAAGTGATTGTTATTATTATTGAGTGATTGTTATTATTGAGTCATTGTTATTATTATTGAGTGATTGTTATTATTTTTGTTATTATTAAGTGATTGTTATTATTATTAAGTGATTGTTATTATTATTAAGTGATTGCTATTATTATTGAGTCATTGTTATTATTATTGAGTCATTGTTATTATTATTGAGTTATTGTTATTATTATTGAGTCATTGTTATTATTATTGAGTCATTGTTATTATTATTGAGTCATTGTTATTATTATTGAGTCATTGTTATTATTATTGAGTCATTGTTATTATTATTGAGTCATTGTTATTATTATTGAGTCATTGTTATTATTATTGAGTCATTGTTATTATTATTGAGTCATTGTTATTATTATTGAGTCATTGTTATTATTATTGAGTCATTGTTATTATTATTAAGTGATTGTTATTATTATTAAGTGATTGTTATTATTAAGTTATTTGTTATTATTATTAAGTTATTTACCTTTCTTTACAAAACAAGAATTTGCCATGATTTTTAAAAACCAAAACAAATTGGACTAGAATAAATCTAAGAGAGATAACTTGGAAAATTTTGACGCAATGACTATACATTTTGGTATTTACTAGTGTTGGGCCGATTAATCGGAATCGGGAATCGAAAAAATTGGAACTTTTTGTGGAATCTGTAAGAATATTGGAATCGTCCCATCCGTAGTATTTACTTTACTCAAAATAGATTAATAATTTTTTTTATTTGGTTTAGAAATCCTTTTGGTAAAATTTGTTTTCAAAATTATTATTTTTTCCCATACTATTATGTTGACACACTGAAAATATCTTGAAATTAAAGAATTATTTAAAAAAAATAATTAGTTAGTACTGTGTGTGTATAATGGTCGCTTGTTTAAATGGTACCACTCTCGTATTCGTAGTGCTTCAACTTTTTAAGTTAAAAAAATAGGAGGCCTCATTTTTTGAACGACTCTCAATATATATATATATATATATATATATATAAATAACAAGAACATGCTGCTAGTGGTGCACATGTTTGTACAATGTGTGCCAAGGAATGCCAGAGTTTAGCAGGGCTTAAAAGCCACATTTGTGCAGCCCATCACTGAATGTTTTTTTTGTTTCTACATACCTTTTTTTTATTTTTATTTTTTTTATTTTGCTATATCGAGTGATGGCAATGTTTAAAAGCGAATTTGCTTCCATCATATATAGGAATATAAAATTTCCTTGTGTTGCCAACATGAACATAGTTAGCATTGAGGTTAATGAAAGATATCTTTTTTTCTTTTTTTCATAAGGGTACTGTTGAAAAAATGCTTTTATTTTTCCTTGCTGGAAACATAAAAACAAAATTTGTTATACAAGAAAAAAAAAAAAATTCTAAACTTTACTAGTAGTGATATGTAAATACAGAAAATAAATAAAATCTAATTTTTATTTTTCTGTTGACAGCATGTGTGCAAAGACTAAAAATTTGCCAGTTTATATTTTTGTTTAATGATTGAATCTCACAAAACAATTGATTTCAAAACTGATCATAAAATATCGAATAAAATTGTTTTCTTTTTCCAGTTGAATTTGTGAAGGCCTTGTGTCAAGTGTCCCTTGATGAGCTGGCCAATCCCAGTCATCCACGAATGTTTAGTCTACAAAAGATTGTAGAGATCTCGTATTACAATATGGGGCGTATCAGATTGCAGTGGTCTCGAATATGGCAATATTTAGGTGACCATTTTAACAAAGTAAGTTTTTTTTTTAATATTTTTATCCCTCTCTCCTCTTTTGAAAATTTAGAAAATAATTGCTGGTCATGAATTACCACCGTTGACCGAGGGAAGAGTTTATCAGGCATGTGTATGCAGTGTGATGATGTTTAGAAGTGAAACTTTGCTAGTGAGGGTTGAGGACATGCATTGCATGAAAAGAAATGAAATAAGAGTGATACAATAGATACCTAATGTGATTCTTAAAGACAGGTTTAGATCTGATCCCAGATGAAATCTGGGCAGTATAGGGAGATGTGAAGAACAGTAGACTTTGATGGTATGGTCATGTTGAAAGAATAAAGAGTTTTTTGGGTTAGATGTAGAACAGTTGAAATAGCAGGTTCGGTTCACAGAGGAAAGTAAAAAAAAAAAGTGATAAAAATGGATTTGATGGAAAGAGGGATAAATAAAGACCTGGCAAGAGATGAGTTTCTTAGAAAGTTATCAGTCGGCATTATTGAATTAAAGTTTGTTTTACATGCTTGCATGTGTCGGACAGCTTTTTAAAAATTGACTTCCAAACTAATTTGGACATTGTTTTCATTTTATTTCTTATCTCATCCTCATCACTTCCTCCCTCCTCCTCATGTTTTCATTGGTGTTCGCCTGTCAACCGATTCTGCTACACAACTATTCTACATCTAATTCAAGAACTCTCATTCACTCTTTCAATGTGACCAAACCAGTGCAGCCTCCTGTTCTGCATGTGATCTTAAAATAAATTTGTGAATCTTTCATAATTAAACTATGAATTGAGTCTTATTAAAAACTAGCGGGGGTACCCGGCGATGCCCGGGTGTTTTGAGGTGTGTGTGATTTTGGGTAAATCAAACTAAACTAAAATAAAAATAAAAAGTTTTGGTAGGTGAGTATGAGGATCGAACCCGAACCCTTGAGGCAAAGTTGGAAATTAAAGTGTGAAAAAAAAAAGTGCTGCGCTAACCATTGGGCCATCGCGACATACAACGGAGACACGTTTGAATTTATTTAACTATTAAAAACAGGTATCCGCAATAAAAGTTAACTCTGCTGCTTCCATTTGACCTAATTAAGAAGGTCAAATAGAAGTCACGCAGTTAACTTTTGCTGCGAGGCGGGTGTTTGGGTTTATTTACCCAAATTTGACTGTTTTTTTTTTCCCCAACAGATTTTGGGGAGGGGGAAAGCAGCTCCCAATTGATCAAAGCTGATTGCTTCTGGATGTTTCCCGTAAGACAAACAAACGATGTTAAATGTAAAAATCGAAAAAAGCAAAAACAAAAAAGAAAACAGAAAAACGAACGTTAAAACCAAAAAAAAAAAACATGTGAAAAATGGCTTAAATAAGCCTGTTTTGATATTAAAATTTAAAAAATCGGTGGGTACCTGGGTGTTTTTGGGTGTGTGTGGTTGGTCGGGGGTGGGGGTGTTAATGAAAACCTAAGAAAAAAAACAGAAAAACGAACGTTACGTGAAAAATGGCTTAAATAACCCTGCTTCAATATTTAAATTTAAAAATTGAAAAAAAAGAAACAAGACATCTCACACCACGATTCGAACCCAAAACATTTAGATGATGACCCAACACTCTAACCAACTGAGCTAAGACGACGTACATGAAATTTAGTCAGTTTTTCAACTATTTAAACTAAATCAGGTCATCACGTCATCTGACGCATGCTTACGGTTTTTGTTGACCCCCCCCCCCCTCCCCTGTAGAAAATTGTTGATTTCAGGGTGAAAAAAGTGAACGTTTTTGGCCAATTTTTCGATATTTTTCGGGCGAAGGATGGAGCTTTAATATTATACCAAGTTTGTCAATTTTTGTTCTGTCTGTCGAAAGTTTTTAGCGGACACACAAACACACATGCATTTTCGCTTTTATATATATAGATAAGAAGTAAAAATATTTTGATGGCAAGATTTTATTGAGGATTATTTTATACATAACTAGCTGTCCTGACCACATGTTGCCCGGGAGTTTTTTTTCTGAATGTTTTTTTTATGATTTTGTATTTTTTTTTTTTTTTACAAGGTGATAACCACTTATCAAGGCCCGGAAGCCACTCGTGGATAAGGGTTTATTGCATGTACAGTATGTTAGTGTTGAGATTTGATAAAGCGTCTTACCTAAGGGGGCGTTTGGAAAGGCTGTTTGTTTTCTTGTATCAATTCTTTTAATGAATTTGAAAATTAAATTCAGTTATGGTATTGCTTATTTAATAAACTATTAATTGAATCAAATTGTTATAAAATTATTAATTTTATTAATAAATGTTCTAATCTCCATTTATAAAATGATTGGATGTAAACCTCCATAACTTTCAATCTTTTAATTAAATGAGGATTTGTCACTAAAAGTTTAAATGGCTTTTCTATTCAACATTTTAAATGCTTTGAAAGGTTGCAAAGTAATTCATTCTTTTTTTGTTCAACTATTAACAAAATATTGAAATGGCTGACTTGTTAATGAATAAACAGAAATGAATTTTTTTAATTTAATTTTGTGATTAAATTGTTTGAAATATGATTTTTAAAATTTTGTTTTATTCTATGCAGTTGCTTTTCTTTATTTAAATAAATAAGAGATTCTTAATGAAATATAATTTTTGTTTGATGAAATGTTTTTTCCTTCTCTCAGGTTGGTTGTAATCCAAATGAAGACATTTCATTTTTTGCTGTTGATTCCCTCCGGCAGTTGTCAATGAAATTCTTGGAAAAGGGAGAATTCTCCAATTTCCGATTTCAGAAAGACTTCCTGCGCCCATTTGAACATATCATGAAGAAAAATCGGTAAGTGGAATATTTTTGCACGCAAGAATAAATCTTCTAAATCAAAACATTTCTATCAAATTTTATTTCCTTTTTTTTTTTTTTTTTTTTTTTAAACAAAACTTCAACAGAAGTTTTAACTCCTTCCTTCATTCCCAATATTTAATTGCATGCTAGAAAAATTATTTTTTATGATGCATCGACCCTTTTGGGATTAAATATTTTTGCAAACAATACCTATTTGAAACACATCATTAGATATGATTTTTTGAACACTTTATGCATATAACTAGCCTTGCCTGGGCATTAAATACTCTTAAATATAATATTTTAATTTTTCCAGATTTTGTGTATTAATTTCAAAAGTAAAAAAAAAAAAAAGTATTATCATCTAGAATCCAAAACAAATTCAAAGCTGGTGACGTTACCACTGTACTAATGTGACACGCGTATAAACTGTTTAAAAATTAAAAATAAACTAAGATGAATGCTCAAAATGTTTAATGTTTTTTTTTTTTCAATTTTGACCCATTATTGAATGCTTAAAAACTATTTTCACCGGCTGAAGACCTATAAAAGAACGGCCCATAAAAAATCCAATCATTTGAGGCCCCTAGTGCCACTCTGCGACTTAGTTTCAGAGGAGATAGAGAAATATGAAAATATGGAGGCACTGATAGACCGACAGCCGTTTATATATTAGATTTGGTACACTTTTTATCTCAGATGAGTTGCTGTACAATTATGGAAGAAGGTTGATAAAGACAAAATTTTTACTTAATGCATCTAAACTGCTGTATCATTTAGACTTTATTTCCAGAAAAAAATTTTTTTTCATTTTAATGTTTTTTGAAAGTGTTTTAGATATTTTACTCCTGGAAGAGTTCGTGTTACATTGTGGGGTGGTGTTCATATAAATGTTGTCTGTGTCATGTTACTAAATGTCTGTTAGTGGCTTCTTCAATATCTGAACCCTAAGTTATCGTGTTACAATCTATTTATGTTCCATGATCATCTAAATCTGTTGCGTACACGTGTAGGTGTGTGTGTGTGAGATGTTTACATAAACACATACATGTATTTCGACATACCTCACCAATTTTCAACTGCATCCTTGGTCTTTTGGTCCACCTGGGAATTTCATCTGTTCTTAGATGGAAACTGGAACCTGTGGACGAATGCATTTCAACTCCAAGACGATGATTGATTCTATAGTTTTTTTTTTTTTATTACTTCCCAGGTGTCAATTGCAGAAAATTGGGAAGTGAATATCTTTGCTTGGGTGGTTGATTCTAGTCTCCATTCTGAGACATGTCAGCTCCCTCCTCGATGAGGTGTGACCTGTTAAACCGTCCGCTCTGTTTGACGTCCTTTTCCAACTCTATTTTCTCAGCTGACCAAAACACGTGACAGAAAGACGTGTACTTTCGATGCTGGTCAACTTTCTCCCTGTGTAACATGTCCAATTTACACCTCATCATGTTTTGACAACTTTTATCAAAACACAGCTTCACATCTCGTCTCTTGTTTACTTCCAATTAGATAGACAGATAAACAGATACAAAGCTATCTACAGGGTGGTCAAAAAGTCAGGTAACATGTTAAAGGTAGAAAAACAACGATGGATTGGTCGCCGTGGCCCAGTTGAATGGCCAGCCAGATCTCCAGATCTTACCCCTCCTGATTTCTGGCTTTGGGGCTATGTAAAGGATAGCATTTATGGCAAGAAGCCTGATACAATAGTGTCTTTAAAGTTATTTATTGAAGAGGAGATTGCGCGGATATCAGCTGACATGATTACACGTGTTACACAATCAGTGGTTAATCGCTTCCAGCGATTGATAGAGATAAATGGACGACAATTAACAAAATAAACATATTTCATGTTTGTTTCATTCTATATTTCAATGTATGGTACTTAAATATACGTGTATTGCTAATATCGTTTTTCTTTAAAATGTTACCTGACTTTTTGACCACCCTGTAGTTAGATGGATAACAGCTAATTTCTCTTCTGTTCCACAACAATATAACATTCTGCTCTTTTTTGATTCTGTGTAGGGTTTGCCCCTTGAAGATTTATTGAGGAATAAACAACACTGAGAGACTAAAATATGTTTTTCGGAATTATGATGAGGATTTGGATGCGATTTTCATAATATTTAGGCTGATATAACCTTTGTAAGGACCTGTGACATAATGGATGGTGCTAAATAATGAGTTCTAAGTGATAGTCTACTGGGGGTTGAAAATTTAATCCTCAGTCGGTGTTAAGAATACAATTTCACCGTATGATTGTATAATTATGATTTTTTTTTGTATGTATTACTATGTGACTAATACATTCTAATGTCCATGGTTTTTATTGATTGATTTATCATTTTTTATTGATTTGTTTTTTGTTTTTTTGATTGATTTGTTTTTCATTGCTTGATTTATGCCTTTTATTGATTGATTTACATTTTTTTATTGAGTTGTTTTTTGATTGATTTATAATTTTTTTATTGATTTATCATTTTTTATTGATTAATTTCTGTCAACTTGGTTGAAGCCATTGTTAACTGAAGATTAAAAATCTACAGGAAATGACTGTTGGCTTAGTACTATTCAACTATACGACATAGGAACGTGAGATTTCAGAGAAATTATTACATCTCTGTATTGCCGTAAGATTGTCATATTTATCTTTTTTTATAGATGTGGACAACACACTTCTCTAGCTGGTTATGTCCGTCGGTAGGTCCCACTCAAGCTTACTCTTAACATTGCCTTAAACTGTGACCTTGAAAATTGAGGAGATCAGTTAAGCTGCTGCTGCTTTTTGTTCTCTTAATTAACGAACTAGTAGGATATAATTTTAAAAACTTTTTTCTTCAGTTTAACCTTAACTCTAATCAAATTAATTTTTCTTTAACAAAAAATATTTTTTTATTGATCTTGAAGACTAAAAAAATATTTTACAGAGTTTAATTAAATTTAAACTTAATTTAACTAAATAAAATTAAATTAAACTAAATTTAATTTAAACTTAATTTTCTCAGTGAAATTACTGTCAAGTATTAATTTCAAGGTTTACTATTTTCATAAGATTTTTTTAATCCGATTTTTCAGCTTTTTAATTAGTCTGACTTTTTTGTTTAAAGGTGCCCCTGAGGGAACATATGTTACACACTTAAGGGGGTCATTTTCATATTGATCTCTATATGATGAATTTCTTATAAAATGCATTTACATCAATTATTTAATCGATTCAAGTTATAAAAAATACGTTTTCACTAGTCACATGTGATGCTATCCTGCCAGACTGGGGACGATTTGCTCAATTAGTTGAACACATGAAAAAAAAAAGTGGAATGATTTATTAAATTAGCTGCAATCTGCAAACTTTGTGGCATTCATATTCATGTTAATTTTTTTTTCAAATTGCATATTTTCTTTGTCATGTCATGTCTCTTAAATCTTTCTTTATGATGTCATGTCTCTTAAAATGATAAAATGTTTTTCTTTTTCAAACGCTGGTGCTACTAGTTCAGGTTGTCTGCAGATATCAGATTCCTGGCATAAATGCACCAAATATTGATGTTATTGTTTCTATCTTTTCCCTTTGCAAAACTCGATCATGTTATGCAAAGTTGAAAACAATTTTCGTCTACAAAACAACCAAACTAAACTCCATGAATAAATGTTTGGAGATATAAATAACTTGAAACATAACTTTTTTCTAAAAAATGACCTGAAAAATGACTGGATTCGGCATTGAATAATCTGAAAAGGGTTGATATACCATAAAATAAAACAATCGCAGTACTAAATGAATGTGTTGCAGGGTCTTCCTCTCACTCTGACAGTGGGAAAACTAATATTATGTATTATGATATCAAAAGCAATTTACGTAAAAATGAATCAAAGGAAATGTTAAAACCAAAACGAATGTGTGCTGTTGGTATTAACAACTTTTATAATCACTGTTACTGAAGAATAAGAGAACAACTGTGCAGATACAGCTGCTATGATGAAGAGAGAGAACCGCTATTAAGATGAGAGTAAAGCTGCTTACATGCGCAATCATATTGATTACATGATTAATCATGACCTGAATGAAACAGTTATCTTATTCCTTTGCTTAAAAGTGCTTTCATTTCAATTTTTTATATGCTTTATTTAAAAAAAAAAATAATACTTTTGCCACTCTTTCTCACATGAATAACATTAAAAGATGGTATAATCTTAATATTTCTTCTGTCTTTCCTCTTTTGTAAAATCCATTTCTAATTTCTGATTTAATTCTACGCCCACAATGTCTCTAAACTACATGGAATTGAAAGAAACAAAGAAAAAGTTGAATGGTTGGCTTGAATTGAAATAAACCCGTGTTTATATAAAATAAAATATGTATCAGGTGTGCTTGAAAGCCAAATTACGACGCAATATTACGAAAATAAATATTTTACTTGTTTAAAATTTATAATTTAGATATATTTCGGAAGCAAACTCCATCCTCAGTATTTTGTGTTTTTTTCTTCTCCTTTCTTGCCATGTTGACAAGTTGGAAAAAAAAAGTCAGTAGTAAAGATCCATGCCTTGTCTCTCAGCGGTTTTATTTTGAAATGTCGGGAACAGTGCGTTGGATACACGAGATTAACGTTAGGGGTGTGAGTTCCATTATAGAAGCATTGGTTTAATTTGAATAAAATAAAACACTTATCAGATGCACTTGAAAGCCAAATTACAACGCAATATTACAAAAATAAACAAGTAGTT
The DNA here is from genome assembly GCF_053919585.1 of Euprymna scolopes. NCBI lineage: Eukaryota > Metazoa > Mollusca > Cephalopoda > Sepiida > Sepiolidae > Euprymna > Euprymna scolopes. The sequence continues at coordinate 120,539,691 of NC_136498.1, read as the reverse complement.
TACTTGTTTGCCTGGCATTTCAAAATACAACTGCTGAGAGACAATGCTACTGACTTTTCTTTCTCCAAATTTACACCATGGCAAGAAAGGAGAAAAAAAAAAAAAGAAACAAACAATACTGAGGATGGAGTTTGCTTCCGAAATATTTTTAAATTATAAATTTCTAACAAGTAAAATATTTGTTTATTTTCATAATATTGCGTTGTGATTTGGCTTTCAACGCACCTCTTGCTATGATGATGTTAAACCAATGTTTATGTCTAACAGCGTGGTTGCCACTTGAATTTACCTCGGAAGCCATAATTGTTTGAAGTGATATAAGAAATAATTTCCAAATACATGGTAAACAAATTGATGGCGCTACACAGAGCCATCTGTTGAACAATGCTGTGATGAACTGCAAGCACTTGTGCCCCCACAACGTAAACACCCTCACAAACCCAACAGGCAGCTAAATCTCACCCCCACACAGTAGAGATCCTTAGATGTAAAAGATCTTTCTACTCCAGTAGTTTCTTCCCCAGAACCGCTAGACTCTGGAATTCCATTCAAGGTCTCTGCTTTCCCAACTGTACTGATGTCCAAAAGTTCAAGTGTAATGTGAACAGACATTTTGCTGCCCAAATCCCCACATGGTACCCCAGTAAATGTTACCCCTGATAGTAGCCCCCTACACCAAAATGGCAATGTGCCTTGTTTGGGGTGAAAATGTAATAAAAAATAAATAAAAAATCAGTAAAGTAGTCTGGTGGAATCAGAATTATCAAATTTCATCTCGTGCTTTACCTGCGGTAAAAGACATGTCAGACCATCAATTGCTAGAAAATTCGTGTCACACCTGTATAAAGTTTTGAGTAATTTTTTCATACTTCTCTATAGAAAGTCAGTTTAGCACAGTTCTCTTTCTTTATTTTTTTCCTTTTTTTTCTTTCCTCTTTTTCTTTCCTTTTTTATTAGAATATGATTTAATCTGACACCTGCTGACATTGTTATGGAACTTTTCTTTTTTGTGCAGGTCACCAACGATTCGTGACATGGTTGTCCGTTGTATTGCTCAGATGGTTAACTCACAAGCTGCCAATATCAAATCTGGTTGGAAAAATATTTTCAGCGTGTTCCATTTGGCTGCTTCTGACCATGATGAGGGCATTGTTGAGTTGGCATTTCAGACCACTGGCAAGATTATTAGTAAGTACTGCAAAACTGAGTAAAATTATCGACCAATTGTATAGTTGGCATCGCAATTGTTTCATAATGTGTTGATCTGATGCTGTCTCATATTTTATATTTGCTAAAAAAAAAATAACATCTATAGATATAAAAGTGAAAATGTGTGTATGTTATGTTTGTTTGTTTGCTAGTCTTTCTATTTAACAAAGTCAATTTTATTAAGTCACATTTTTTTTTTGCACAAAAATATTGAAGAGAAAAGTCTGAGAAATAATAGTTTTTATATAAAAAAACATTTTTCTCCCAAAATGAAAATTTGTTATTGTTGTATATGGAAATTGCCACAGACAAAGCATGAAGCCACTTGATGTAAGAAGCTAAAAAAAAAAATACTTCTATGTCAAAAACTAGCCAATGAAGTGTTAGATGGGATAGATTCACACCCAGAAAACAGCAATTCTTTCTCCTTTATCAGAAACATCACTCCTGGAATGTGGTGATTATGATTTGTGAATGAAAACTCTTGAATTGGAAGAAATGATTTTGGCGCTTCTACAGAATTGGAACAAAATTTTGTAGTTGATAAATGGAGTTTGCAGATCAAACAATGGTTTCAACTGATTTTTTTTTTCAATTCTAATAAGTTACAATGGTAGCTTCCAAATTATGCAGTCGAAATTACCCGAATATTACTGAATTATTAAACAAAAATTTAATTGTGTTAGCAGCTGAAAAATTGCTGCCATCTTGTTTAAATCAAAACAGAAAATTACCTCCCTTTTGAACTCTCCTGTGTCTTAAGATCACTTTCATTAAATTCTATTATTTTGTTTAAATAAATAGTTTCTATTTTATCGATTTTCGTAATTTTTTGGACATAATCATCTTAAAAATACGAGCAATATGTAAATACCATTGTTTTCATGTGAAATTCAGTTTTATATGATTTCCGAAATTTTGTTCCAATAGTATAGAAGAGTCATATTTTTTGCATGGAATTTGTTGGCCCTGAAATTGACCGTTGTGAGCCACATCTTTAGCTGACCACCATTCTTCGACGGATTCACATTTTTTGTTCATTAAAAAAGTTTTTACAATTTTTAATTAAAATGAATTTTCTGACACTGACAAAAAAAAAAAAAAAAGATTTATAAAATATTGATTGTGTATTTCTTTTCAGCCAGCATTTTTGAAAAACATTTTGCTGCAATCATCGATTCATTCCAAGACGCAGTGAAATGTCTCTCCGAGTTTGCATGTAATGCTGCCTTTCCCGACACGAGCATGGAAGCAATTCGTCTCATTCGTAACTGTGCCAAATATGTTGCTGAGAAACCCATTGTGAGTTCCTTTTTTTTTTTTTTTTTTAAATCCATTTTCTTAGTTTTCTTTGAAGATGTTTTATATTTCAAATTTTTTTAGATCAGGATTGATAAAAATACTACGACAAGGTAAAATAAATAATGGTAAGTGTTAGATTCTGATCCAGAAACAGTAGTTCTTCCCCCTTTTTCAGAAACATCAATAATCAAGAACATGCTAGTCATCTTGGGCATAATTTTGAAAAACATGAAGGGTTTGTATTACTATACACATAGATTTGAAAAAGTTGTCATATAACAAATGTTATCAAAGGCAAGATAAGTTACTTTTCTACCTAACTGTATAATGTTTTAGTGTTTTTATTTAATGTAACATGTTTATTCAGCCCGAAAAACATACAATGTTTACTAATGTATTGGAAAATTACAAATAGCACCCGACTCTGTTGAACACGGTAAGTTTGGGAAAATGAGTTAAAAAATAAAAAACTATACAAAATACTGTTAGACTCGCTCAATATATGTTACCATGACATAGGTGGGTTTCTAACAGTATTTTGTATAGTTTTTATTTTTAACTCATTTTCCCAAATTTACTGTGTTCAACAGTCGGGCACCATTTGTAATTTTTAAACACATCAGTAAACATTGTTTTTTGAGATGAATAAACATGTTGCATTAAATAAAAACACTAAAAGAATTATCCAGTTAGGTAGAAAAGTAACTTATCTTGCCTTTGATAACATTTATTTGTTATATATTTGTTTTTTTGACAACTTTTTCGAATTTATGTGTACAGTAAAACAAACCCAACATGAAATTTAATCTGAGCTATAAAATGCTACAAGGTGCCTTCAATAAGTTTCCAGACTTTTTTATGCAAGCATTTAAAATTGTCGTAGACTCTCGAACATTCAGTATGTTATTGTTATAGGAATATGAGGGCTACAGTGCATGAATAAAAACTCTTGAATTTGAAGAAATTATTTTTTTGCATCGAATTTGTTGGTTCTGAAATTGACTTTTGTGATCCACATTTTCAGTTGACCACCATTCTTCACCTGATTCACACTTTTTGTTCACTTAACAAAGGTTTTTACAATTTTTAATTAAAATGAATTTTCTTAGTTTTCTTTGAAGAAAATATATTTTATGTTTCTGAATTTTTGTGATAAGGATTAATTGTATTAATTGGACTAATGTTCTCATCTTGAGTGTTAATCTCGCAATGTTTCGGACGATGTAACAATAACACACAGGATGAGAACACTAGTCCGAATGATCCAAATAATACAAAATACATTTTAGTTTTTTTTTTTTTGATTTTTAGATGTTTTGTGAATCTTTTTTAACCTAGCCGATAACGTTTGGGTTCATTTTAATAAATTTGTTTTCTACAAAGAATGTTCGACTACCATTCGTCGATGGAGTAACAGTAAAATTTAGAATTGAAAATAACAAACATGATAGGTTTCGTGAAATGCAATAATTGATTTTAACAAATGCTATTCGTTATGGCCAAGCTCTAAAAACAACCAATAGCAGTAATCTCACTTTCAAATAGCATGCCTTTTCTAACGATTACTATGATAATGTCCTTTTGACCACTGTACACTCTTTAACTCTTATCCTCGAGTGGCCTCTGGGCCTTGATAAGTGGCGATTCCTTTGTAAAAAAAAAAAAAAAGGCGGCTAGCACGTGAAACCACTGCTTTTTAATGGAAATCTGTGCGTTTTAGAAATTGGGAAGAGCGAAATTCTGTCCTTTGGCTCAGTTGAGAAAAATGGTGGATGAGGGAAATTTATATTTATTTTGTATTTTCAGAGTTTCCGAGAGCATGGCAGTGAAGAGATGAATGTTCCAGAAGAAGACCGTGTCTGGGTGAAAGGGTGGTTCCCTGTCCTTTTTGAATTGTCCTGTGTTATAAACAGATGTAAACTCGATGTTCGGACCAGGTAAGAACACATAACAATTATGTCTCTTTTTTTTGTTTTTTCTAAAAGAATTTTAACTATGCATTAAATAAAAAAAAAAAGTTTTCTTTTTGAAGAGAAAACCTTTAAAAATGTTACATTGTTTACATATGAATGCTAAGTGATAAATATAGTGGCAATTCTACGAAAATGAAGACGTTAAAAACCCTTAAAAACTTGCGATTTGTATAGAACAGATTTTAAAATGATTTATGATTATCTCCCTTTGTTTAATTAGCATCTTCCTCCTTTGTCCAATTCTTTTTTTCAGAGGCTTAACTGTGATGTTTGAAATTATGAAAACGTATGGAGATACATTCCAACAACATTGGTGGAGGGATTTATTCCGTGTTGTGTTCCGTATATTTGACAATATGAAACTTCCCGAGCAGCAAAATGAAGTAAGATTTGTCAACGTGTTTTTTCTCTTTCTGTCTGTCCTACTAATATAAGGTCCTGAATATGACCTTAAACTATATCCGATGGTGAGGCCCCAGCTTGCAGGCTTTGGGGAGGGTGGAGCCACCCTTTAATTGCCATTGCTCCCAGGTCCACTCTAACTCGGAGTGGTAGTACCTGTTAGGGTCCCAACTATGGGTTAAATAGAAACCAACTTAAAAAAAATATTAAAGAAATTTTCTTCAAAATTACTGGATTCGGCATTAAATAACCTGGAAAGGGTTGATATGCTGTAAAAAAAAAAAAAAAAAAAAAAAAACCCAACCCCAACCCTTCTAATAGAATAAATTACTTCAGCCTTATTTTAGAATTTGTGTCTTTTGACACATCGATATTTGATTCTACCTAGCCACTTTTATCATTTTGCTTCTTTTTTTTAACATGTTCTTCACAATAGTCTCTTTTTTTTTTTTTCATTCGGTCTTTGTGCCAATTACAAATAGGAAACATGAAGTTGAATGGCCTTTCAATTGAACGTGTGTTTTGTGCCATTTATTGGACAAAACCTTTCTTTTTTTGTTGTTAATACTCTTTTCTGTTTCCATTTTTTTTATTTCTTTTTCTTTCATTACATGTTATCACATTTTTTTTGAGGGCCAATAAAATTCATTTTTATGAAGATTAAAAATAGTGAAAAAAAAAAAAAAATTCAATTGTTTAAAACCAGTCTTTCTCTCTTTTCTTTTGTATTGCAGAAAGCTGAGTGGATGACGACCACATGTAATCACGCGCTGTACGCTATTGTTGATGTTTTTACCCAGCATTACTCCGTCTTACACTACATCCTTCTCGATGAATTGTACAAACAACTGCATTGGTGTGTACAGCAGGGTGAGTGAGGGGGGAGCTCCACAATGGGCACTCCGATTGATTTTTCAGAATTAAAATCTTTTGAGATTTTCTGAAATTAATATACACTGCTATTAACATATTAATACTTATTTTTCCTTTGTCAAGTATGTGGCAGAAGAAAAATTATCACTCCCAGCTGGTGGAAAATAGGGAGCAATTTAAGGATGAGAAAGAGGGTATTATATCATTAAAGAGAGAGAGAGGGGGGTGCATGGGTAAAAATGAAGGTTTTCAGCGAACACACCCCCTTCATTAGGCATGTAATCTTTGTAAATTCTTTTCTAGTTCCATTTTTTTTTTTTTTTTATATTAACGTTCCTCTCCCAAGCAGCAACTGGTGCTACCAGATCAGGCTGCCCTGTGGCTTCCTGAGACGATTATATTATACAGAAAAGCAATATGGAAGACCTTTTTGAAAAGGTCAACTCAGCAAATATTCTAGCATACCTAAGGAAAGTAAATTTATATAAGAAAATTTAAGGAAATTTAAAGTCATCCAAATATACACATCCATGTATAAATACAACATTTAATTTCTTAGTTCAATTTTATAAAAAAAGGGAGGAAAGGCTGAAAAAGTCATTCCCCCCCCCTCCCAATAAAAAAAGTTAAAAAAAAAAAAAAAAAAGGACTCCGGCATTAAATGACCACATAGGTTGATATGCCGTAAAACCAATCAATCAATCAATCAATCAATCCCAAGCAGCAAGATTCTATGTTTCTGAATTTTTGAGATGAGGATTGATTATTCTTCAAACTATTGTTCTCATCTTGACCGTTCTTTTCGCAATGTTCTGATTGATGTGTCCTCTGATTTTTTTTTCCAAACTCTGGAATCTGCTGGGAATTTCGAATAGACTCTTTATTTAATCCACAGAGATAGTATGCTCTTGTTCTGTCAGCCATGACTGGGTAGAAGTACTAAGCAATTCGTAATTGTATTTTGAGTGTCTACCCAGTCATGGCTGACAGAATGAGAACATGCAACCCTCATAGATTAAATGGTTGTAATTCATTGAATGGTTAAAACTGTTTGGAGTTTTAAACGAATGTGTTTGTGTCCATCAGTTTTGATAATTACAAGCAAGAACTAACCTGGAGCTAACAAAGAATTTATGTTAACACTTATTTTATTCTTGACTGATAAAGGGGATAGGTTCCCCGAAAATTTTCACTCCATAAAAAAATAATATACTGATACTCGCTTCTAGATGTCCAACCTTTGGTCTGATAGTGACCAATGAACGAGGCAATGAGTTACAAATTTCTGTATTTTTATTTCTGTATTTTTTTTTTTTTTTGTAGGCCTGTTTTATTCACACACACACACACATTTCTGTAGTTAATTTTTAAATTTGAGCATTTAATTTTCTTTTTAAAAATGATTCTATAAACTGATTCGATAAACTATTTATTAAACATTTCTGTATTTTCAGACAATGAGCAATTGGCTCGTTCCGGTACAAACTGCTTAGAAAATCTGGTCATATCAAATGGCATGAAATTCTCTCCCGAGGTGTGGAGCAAAACCTGTACGTGTATGCTCGACATATTCCGGTGCACTATTCCACACAGGTAAAGTATGATATCAACACTCTTTTCTTACCCTCTCTATTTTTCTTCCAATTTATTTCTTTTTATCTTTTTGTTTGACTTTTTTCATTGCTACCTTTTCATTTTTCAAGCCCCCCCCCCCTCAGCAACATTTTTTGCCTTCCTTACATTTATTTTTAATCACCTCTTCCTATTCTTGTTTGTTTTTTCTTTTTTATCTTATTCCTAGTCATGTTTTGTTTCATCCTCCTCCTCCCTCGTCTGTTTTTAGCTTTTCCACCCTGTTTTCAGCCCAACCTCCTCCTCCTCCTCCCATTTTTAGCTTTTCCACCCTGTTTTTAGCCCAACCTCCTCCTCTTTCCTCTCAACTATTTTTCATTTCATATTCCTTATTTCATTAAAAAAAAAAATAACACAATAAATCTTTCTGCTTCGTGCTGTGAAACAACCTTTTTCTTTATTTTTTTAGTTTATTATCCTGGAAGCCGGAGAATTATGACAGTCCGGATTCTCAGCATTCATTAGCAATTGGAGAACATGAAGTCAAAGAGGAAAATATGGTAAAACTCTTCAAGATTTTCTTTTTAAATTTAATTTTGTGGATGATTCATTTTTTTTTCTTTTTCTTTGTTTTTTGTTTTTTTTCATTTTTTCTCCTTTTGTTTGAATTCTTAATCTTTTTAATTTTTAAATTCGAATATGGATTCCCATCCACACTTGTTTGTTATAAAAAGAAAATGTTCTGAATCTACAATTTAATTTAAGTCTCCTTAAATCAGCCTGAGAATGTTTCAGCTGGTGTTGCATGGCCCATGGAGGAGAGGAAACTTTTTGTAAGAATAAAGATAAATATGAACAGGATACCTTTTATACAGAAGGGAATCATTCTTAAATTTCAAGTTCCTAGGTCTAATAGCCTATAAGTAGTTTGTGGATGCACATATCTTAATAAAGATATGCATATACATGCAAATAAGCATATTTTTACACAATATCGCCTAAGTCTAATATATTTAAAAAATGTTTTTTTAATATTTTGTTTCTCTCTATTTTATTTAGGATTCCCGGTCGCTGTCGTCCATCCATTCATTTGATGGCAATCTTGAAGGAAATCATAAACTAAAGCGAGCTGATAGTGAACACAGTGTGAACAGCACCATTTCTCAGGATTCCAGTCGAGAACACAAAATACCAAAATCTAGTAAGAATCTTTTTTTTCTTTTTGTAATGCGTTGTATTTTAAGAGTGTTTAAGAGAGTAGTCTGAAAGCATTTCGATTCTATATAAGAATATTTGGATTAGTGGGTGTTATGAGGTGTGATACTATTAATGCCCCCAAACTATGTGTTAATGAATTTCCACAAGATCTCTTGTTTAAGCTGAGATTTGGAGGAGGGAAGGGTCTACCGTCTTCATCAAACAGCATAACTATCCTTGAAAACAATTTTCCCAGATGGGAAATAATTCTCGTCTGAGTTGAGTTTTCAAATTGTCAAAAAAATTTTTGTTTTTTTACAGAAGTTGCATGTGACCAGAAATTATTCCAGGGTCTGTTGATCAAATGTGTCGTGCAGTTAGAGTTGATCCAGACGATAGACAACATTGTGTTCTTTCCCACAACCAGTAAGAAGGAAGATGCAGAAAACTTGGCCGCTGCTCAGGTAAACAACATTAATGCCTTTTTTTTTTTTTTCATCTTAATTACAGTTGTTGTTTATTATTAGTTCAACTAATATTGCTGTATCTCTAGTCCGTTTGATTTGATACTAGATAATCTTGAGTCCCTCCCCATCTCTCGGAGATAACTTCACCGAAGGATGACTACAAGATCACGTTGTTACTGTGGAGAAAAGAGAGCCCTTACATGTGAAGTGGATTAGAAAAATGAAATGTTTGAAAAAGTGATTCACGTTGGAGGGATGTTGAAAATGATGTTGATGAAATCCAAATATGGTAAAAATGGCAAAATCTGATCAATGAAATTGATTGATCAATAAAATACTAAAATCTGTAATATTGATTTGAATAAATCCACTTAATCAGAATCTAAAAGAGTTTAGAAAGTCAAATTTAATAGAAACAAAATTGCCACAAAATTGAATTTCCATTTGCGACTAAAAATAGTATAGAGTCTTCAAACTGTGGAATTGAAATAAATTATTTGCTAAACAGCTGATCCATGTTTTCTATTTCACAATTTAAGTTAAGGGTTCTTGTTTATTTTCCGCTGTTATATACATGAATTCCCTTTTTGTAATTGTGAATTTTCCAGTGATAAGTTGGCTTATACAAGTGATAAGTCAACAATATACTGAATTTAGTTAGTATCCCTAGAAATATATATTAGTTAGTATCCCTAGAAATGTAAAAATATGTAAAGCTTTTTATACAATATATATATATATATATATATATATATACACACACACACATACTGAACTTTATTATAAAGTAGACAATACTGTGCAGAAGGTATGAATCTTAAAAATTTTATTCTCCTACCTCCGTTTTCTACCCACTTTTTTTTTTTTTTCTGCGTTAATAACAATAAGTTATTCAGACTGGAAAAATTGAATGAAGAATCTTTAAGAGTTAGGTTTGAATTTTTCTCAGATTTTTCTTGATTTTGATTGGCTGTTGAATTCAAATTTTGTTTCATTTGAAATTATTCTAAACGTATGAATGTGCTAAATGATATGAATTTTCTGGATATTCTAAACCGGGGATTTTATTTTTAAAAAATCACAGAATTCCTTGTAATTCATGAATGTTATATTTGTGTTCAATTCAAGTGTGTTGTTGCAGTTGTGGCTAATAAAAGTTTATCCGCCATTTTTTCTTATTATCTCTGATGATTTGTAGCCTGCTGATTGGTTGAACACGAATGTAAGTATTTGAGTCTTTTCATATCTTAATGTTGTTGGGAGTTTCTGTTATGATTTTCTAATTTTTGGATTCAATTTTGTTTTCTTTTTTAAATCTTGAACATCGTTGTTTCCTCCATGTCCGGTCTTCCTCTTACCTTTATCAATTCTTCATACTCTTTTCGCCTCAGATTTTCTTCCCATTCCAACTTATATTTATTTATTTCTCTCTTACTACCACCCATGCTCATTTTTCTATAGTTGGCATTTTAATCTCTTACTAAATTAATCTCGTTCCCCTCCTCTTACTTTCTCCCTATTTTTTCTCCTCAATCTCTTCTCCCCTTTAAACCTTTCATGCTCCCCTATTCTCCTCATTCAATACTCTTTTCTAATTTTGATCATTGTGGCTTGCAAGAATAGAAAGCATTGTATTTTTTTTTATTGAGCAACACGAACATCAGTTCTGAAGTTTCCAAAATCCACTTCGGATTGCATCCATTTTTTAAAAATTGGATTTTGCAGTTCATTTAATCTTAATTTGGTCCAAAGTTTTAAAAAATGTCAACGAGGCTCTATAATAAAGTTTGCCGTTTATTAAATCTGCAGCCAAAGAGAATCTGGTTCATTCTATTTCTAAACTTATTGCATGGCATGTGATTCGAGGGGACAATCACTCTGAAAAATGTAACATTTTATGTAAAATGTCAAATTCATTACATTTTATGTAAAATGTCAAATTCATTACATTTTATGTAAAATGTCACAGAAATCAACAATTTGCAAAATAGTTACAATATTTTATTTTTAATCAAGGGTAAAGATTTTTTTGTTATTAATCAAAAAAAAAAAAAAAGTGATTTACCCAAAGCATGATGATTTAAGGTATTAACAAGTATACGATGACCCTCCCACATACAAAAAAATGACATCCATACAATTATTAACATTTCCCATCCTTTTCGAAATCCAACCATAGTACAAACAAAAGTCATATGTTTGAATTGTCCATCAAATATCGGTTATGCATATCCAACAGTTTTTGGAATTTTACTGAATTTTTGAGATGAGGATTGATTATTAATATTAATTGCTTTCATCTTTGGTGTTATTTTCCTAATGTTTTGGTCACTTAAAATACAAATGTGAATTGTTAAAAAATAATGCCTTTTAAAATGATTGTCAGACTATTTTTGAACCGAAGCAGATCATCACAGTCCATATCAGTTGTATCTGAGTGTCCTTGCAATGCACAGGTGCAGATTTCGAACCTATCATTGAACAATGATGAAACAAAGATTGTTGGATATTCATGACTGAAACTTGGTGGACAAGTCAGTCATAGATAAAAGTTAATTTATACCAAAAATAATTGGGTTGCAGAAAAGATTGTGAATTTTATTATGGATGGCATTGGGGAGGTCAATGTATTTGGGGTTTTTTTTTTTTTTTTTTTTTTTTTTTTTTTTGTAAATGATATCAAATCGTTTGATTGAATGTCAAGTATTTTGGTTTAATTGTGCATCAAATTGAAGTTTTGTCTGCATGATTCTGCATTTGTCTTGTAGCATGAGTCATCAATTTAGTTGTCTGCATCATTTGAATTTAGGTTTTTGTGATGTAAAAATTGATCTTCATTTTTTTCTTCTCGTAAAACGATTCTGTTCATAACCTTCAATTTAACCCGACAGTAGTGAAGCTCTGATTTTTTAACGTTACCACTACACCTCGGCCGAATGATAATACCTATCCGTCCCATATGAGGGGGCGGGGGTTAAATAGAATTAATCATTTACAGAATATATACATCTACAAAATAAATCATAAGGCTGTCTGAAGATACTGGCTTGCTGGCCTAAAATGCACCATTGATGTTTTTTTTTCTTTCTCTTAGCAAAATTCAATCATGTTCTGCAAAGTCTAAAACAAAAACAATTTTCCTCTAAAAATAACCGATCCAAACCCCATGAAAAAATATTTGGAGATATGAAAAAAAACTAGAAGCATAAAACCTTTTCCAAAATATTCAACATTTAAATAACCTGAAAATGATATACAAGGGTCGTGCAATAAGTAATGCCCTTGCCCCACTTCCCATAGCAGTAGAGCAACGAAACTTGGCACAGTTATTAGTCTTTCTCTACATAGGAACCACCCAGAGTTATGCATTTCTCCCATTGTTTGATGCAGCTCTGGAGACTGGTTTTGTAGAACACCCCAGGTTGGTCCTCCAACCACGACGTGACTTCAGAAATCAAGGCTGCATCATCTGGGAAACGCTTTCCTTTCAAAAACAACTTCATGGCTGAGAAGAGGTGAAAGTCAGAGGTTGCAAGGTCAGGAGAGTAGGGAGGATGGGGAAAGAATTTCATAACCACACACCTGTGCTTCTGATCTGGCGACGTGCGAGTTGTGGACCAGAGCGTTGTCCTGCAGGAGGAAGGTACCTTTGCTGATCTTGCCCCGCCGCTTGATTTTGATAGCTTCCCTTAATTTCCTCAAAAGTGAAGCATAATAGGCTCCTGTAATTGTGGTACCCTTTGCCAGGAAATCTGTCATCACTACTCCATCCTGGTCCCAGAAGACTGTGAGCATGATCTTGCCAGCGGAGGGCTGCACTCTTGCCTTCTTTGGAGGTGGTGAGTCCAAGTGCTTCCACTGCATTGACTGGGCTTTGGTCTCTGGATCATAGTGATGGACCCAGGTTTCATCCTGTGTAATCAGTCTTTTGAAAAAATTTGACTCATCTTCTTGGCACATCTCCAAATTCATCCTCGAGCACTCTATGCGTTCTCACTTCTGAAATGGTGTAAGCAACCTGGGAATCCATCTGATAGACACCTTATGCATATGCAAATGGTCATGAATGATAGTTTCCACAGACCCTGTACTAATCTTGACATCTTGGGCTATTTGGCGAATAGTAATGCGCCGATCTTCCAAAATGGCAGCTTCAACTTGACGGACAGATGCCTCATCAATGGCAGAAGTGTGGGGGGGGTGACCAGGTCTGGGAGCTGTTTCCACAGACTTCCGGCCATGTTTGAATTCACGATGCCAGCGTTTTACAAGGTCATATGATGGGGCATTATCACCATAAGTTTCTTTCATTCATCAAAAGTCTCCTGTGGTGTGCATCCTTTCAAATACAAAAACCGGATCACTGCTCGACATTCAACAGGCTCCATTTCACAATTGACTCAGTTCAAATACCTGTAAAACAGAAACCACAATTAGTTCAGAGCTGTAATTTGCCATATAACCCATAGAGATATAAATCATTGCACATGCAAAATTTCAGCTAGATCAGACAACTGGAAGTGGATCAGAGGCATTACTTATTGCACGCCCCTCGTAGTGTAAAAATAAAATCAAACCAAGTTCCATAGATAAATATTTGAAGTTATAAAGAACTTGAAGTATTGGGTTTAGCATTAAATAATTTCAAAAGGGTTGATATGCTGTAAAATGAAACCAACCAATCGGCTGTAGGTGGCCTAATTAGTATTTAAATCTAGAATCAAATATTTTTTGGTGCAAAGGCTGTAATAAAAGTAAATGCCTCTAGATGTTTCGCTGTGTTTCTTACTCGCCTGACGTCAATCATTTAAAAAACAAAACTATTCATATTTTTTGTACCGAATGCCATGCAATCATTTCACTGACATTTCTTATTTTAAAATTGATTCCATTCCTAACGGTTTTCCTTTGCTAACATAATCTATTAAAAATCTTTATTTCTTTCTCTTTTGATGTTTGGACAATAAACTCCAGTTTTGTCTGCGTTTGTTGTTGCCTCGGCATTTCAGCCACTCCATACTTCAGCCTTCTTCAGATTTTGTTTTTCACTTACCAAAAAGCCACCCCAATTACGCAACTGTCACACATTTTATCTAACCTCCATAATTAATATTCAATCATTTTATTACGTCCGAGATTCCAATTTGATTATAATTCTTTGTGGTAGTTTTATGTTTTGTTTATTTATTACCATATTAATGACCAACCTTGTGTCTAACGCTGCCCTTGTGTGGGGAGGCAAGTAAATAAAGATCATTAACAACTCTTACATAAAAATTGTCCAAGGGAAATAACTCTTAATATACTCGGTCAACAGTGATGAAAATTGAAAATAGAGCATTAGATGTGCATGCCATCGTTGAGCAGTTGATGACTATTGGTTATAATAATCATAAAACTATTCTTTTTATACTGCCCTCCTCTCCTAATTAAGAAAGCTATTAAAAATTTTCTTTTTATAGTCATGAACTTTATTGTATAATCGTTTTAAAATTTAATATTTTGAAAAAACAAAAACAAACAAAACTTTCAAACATTTTAAATCTATATTTTCATTATTCAAACTATGATTCTCGATTGCTATGACGTCAATAGTATTGATAGCTTGAATAATACAAATCATCAATTCTCATCTTAAATGCTCTCGAATGACACGAAGCTTTTAAAGAGTGATTTTGCCATTTTTCTTTCTATAAAAAATGTCTTCTTGGATTTTTTTTTGCATATGGCAATTCATGAGAAGCATTTTTGCTTGCAATCTGCATGTTTGTATGGAATTATTTAACTTTTCAATTCATACAATATCAATGATGTTGGATTGATTGTACATGTTTTTAAAAGATTTTGGTGTTTGTTTTTTTTTTGTTTTTGTTTTTTTCAGCTCATTTCATGCTCATAATGTTTCTAACATTTTTTTATTCATTTAAATTTTCTTTTATGGCTTTTTTTTTTTTTTTAATATAAATATTCTCTTTCTAGATTGAAAATTGATTGTTTTATGTTTTGTTAATGAAAGTCATAAAATTGTATTTTGAATACATTGTTGTAAGGAATTTTTTTTTTTTTCTTTTTTTAAAACTTGCTTTAAGTATAGCAGGAGGAGGGGGAGCATCTTGAATTTTTTTTCTGCAATATAAAATAATCACTTCACATACAAGTCAAAGATATTTAGCTTCTCTCAAAACCGTTTATTTCTCTTTGTCAAACCAGTTAAGCACAGCACAATGATTTTATCAATTATAGGTACCTCCAAGGCACGCCACAGATTTAGCCCCCACTACATGTAACACAGTGTAAATTTAATTTAATATTATCATTCTAACTTTTGTATCATTTAAAAGAAGCTTTAAATAAACTGCTAATATTTTTTAAAATTTTTTACAGCATACAAAAATAATGAAAATGGGACACTAAAACCATGTTTACATTATCTATTCCTAAAAACAACGTTCCTATGTAGTGACGTTTTTGAAGCCGTAAACATATCCCTGTTTAAAAAATCCAGCAGAAATTAACTAATGGTTAGATTTTCATGAAATTTTGATACTTATTCACTTTTAAATTAACTTCCATATTAAAAGTAGGTTCCGTTAAATATATGAGAGAAATATTTTGTTTAGGTGTTCTACCTCCCTATATTTCAAGTTACGAAAACTAAACAAAATAAATTTAGGTCCATAAAAATTGCAACATTTTATAGAGTTGAAGTGTTTAAATAATTAAAAAGTATTTTATATATATATCTATAAAACCATTACAAAATTTACTTTGAAGTTGTAAACAAAAATGGACATAAGATCAATGTTACGTTTTTAAAAAAGTCATTTTTTTTTTCTCAATAATATATATTAGTTAAATTACAAGAAAAAAATACAGAATTCTAAAAAATAAATTTTAAAAAGATTTAAATAGAATAAAATTCCAATATTCCGCAATATGAAGGTTTAAACATAGATTTTTAGTCCCTCAACAAAAGAAGATTGGACCTGCAAATTCCCTCTTATCTGTTTGTTTGTTCACACTTTTCTCAATAACTACGCCTTGAAATTTTTTAAAATTTTGCACAAACATTAAGTATGATATGAGTAAAAAAGTAACAGAACGGATTTTCTGGGAAAACTCTGGTTGACCCCCTATGGGTTCTTTTCAGGTTAAAATGGCTAAAAGCGACACTCTTGTGCTTATTAAAAAAAAATTGATGCCTTGGATTTTTATAAAACTTTCTGAAAAGTTGTAACTAACTGATTTCTATATAATTTTGTTTGTCTATACTTCGTGATAATTCTTGGGTGTGCCCAGGGGCTCTTTTAGGGCTAATAAAAATACTCCATTTTTGGGACTATTTTACCATATTTGTCCATAATTTTCTGTCTATGTCTATTTAGCGGTTTTGCATGGTGCTGAACTCAAATTTAAAAATATGTTGAGGAATTTTGGGGCTAAATGGGTGGGGCGAAAATAGACTTAAATTAGCAAATTCAACTACAACTTAAAATTATTTTAATTGTTAATAGATGTTTGGTTTTGGGGGAGGGGATCGACTTGGGTTTGGTATCTATTTTCAAAAAAAATGTATGGAGGTCTCTAAGTATAGAGGGAGGGGGCAACTTGAATTCTTTTTTTCTACAATATAAAATAATCACTTCACATACAAGTCAAAAATATTTGGCTTATCTCAAAACATTTATTTCTCTTTGTCAAACCAGTTAAGCACAGCACAATGATTTTTATCAATTATGCTAAATACTGTTTGAGTAACTTTGTAGGATAACGAGATCGTTTTGTTTTTAAAATACAACTACATTCTGTCAAATGAACATTAGAATGAGTTGAGCTCTTTGATAGCGGAAATAAATTTCCACTTAGCTTAAAGCAATACTTTTATTATGTTTGCGGTAGTATGATAAAAATCTATGTAATCAAAGAAAGTACATATAGTGCTAAAATTTCTTTTACTGTCAGTAATGAGTTTGTTGGCGCAATGGATAAGGCACTTGACAGCTAATCATATTTTTTATATCATTGGCTATTTGAGTTTGAAATCTTGGCATGAATGTGCTTGTGACATCTAGCCACACTGAAGAGTTATAAACAACGAAACAGGTGCCTGTGAATAACTATATTTTATAGATGCATGAAACCTATGACAAAATGCGATCTGTAAATATATTTTTCAATAGATATGTATTTATACGTGAAGATTTGACTCAGTCATCTGATTTATCTATGGCGCTAACAAAATTCAGAATGGACATAACTCAAGTAAGTCTATATATCTACGTCTTGAGACATTTGGTACGACTAAATTTGTTGCTAATGAAATCTGTCTCCATTTTAATCACCTGATTTGTTTCCTGTTTTCTAGGCGAGTTGGAGTGAAGGTGGCAGTCCTTCCTATGATGGCAGTCATCAACAGAAAGAGGAACAAGGAATGTATCCTTTCCTCAACAATGACCAACTCTTTCTTCTTTCTGATTGTCTTTTGGAATCGCATAAATTTGCAAAAGCCTTCAATTCCAATCATGAACAGCGGAACATCTTGTGGAAAGCTGGTAAGTAACACAGAAAAACGTTTTGCTTTTAATATAAAATTAAAATATTTCATACTTCAACGATAATTCCATGCATTTTTATTGAATGGGAGTGCAAAGTTTTTGATGTCATTTTTGTTTGCAGGATGAAAGAGGCATTTCTCTGTTTAATAATTTTTTTAAATTTCAAGATTATTTTTTTTTATTTATTTATTTATTTTTTTTTTTTTTACACAGTGGTCACCACTTATCAAGGCCTGGAAGCCACTCAGGGATATTTTTAAGTTTTGTCTTGGATATGCAACAATTTTATATAATTTCCATTACTTTTATATAATTTCCATTACTTTTATATAAAACAGAAACTTCTATGCCAAATGAATGAAAATATCACCTTTTCAAATTATAGAAATTAAATATCAGCAATTCAAAAGGTGAAAATTTTGAAAATTAATTTTGAACTTTACAAGGTGAAAACTCCATTTTATATTCTGCATCTGTATTGCAAGTACCCTGGTTACAAATGGATGGATTAAATTGCAAAAATAACTTTATTCTTAACATACATATTGTGTTGTCTTCGTCAGTTTTTAATATTGCAACATTTTTCATTCTGGTTGTTAAGGTCAAAAGATCATGATTCTTTAAAATGAAAAGCTTTTAATCTGCTGTTTCTTTTTTCTTTTCTTTTTTTAAATATTGTTTCACACTTGGCACAATGTGTAACAATTTGTCATCTATATATTAATACAATAGCGTGTGTATTATTTTCTGTGTCACATTTACATCCAGGCATTTAATTGGTATGTACTTCCATTTATTGTAATAAATAATTTTACCAAGAATTTTTCGGTCCTGGATATGACCTAAAACTATATCCGATGGTGAGGCCCCACCTTGCGGGCTTTGGGGAGTGTGGAGCCACCCTTTAATTGCCATTGCTCCCAGGTCCACTCTGACCCGGAGTGGTAGTACCTGTTAGGGTCCCAACTATGGGTTAAATAGAATCTGACTTAAAAAAAAAAATATACTCCATTAAAAATCGTTCCTCAAAATAACTAAATTCGGCATTAAATAACCTGAAAAAGGTTGATATGCCGTAAAACAAAAACAACCAACCAAGAATTTTTCATAAGTTTTGGTTTCAGTTTTGATTATAGACACTAAAGTCATTTGATTTTTTATAAATAATTTTACTAAGAATTCCTCATAAGTTTTAGTTTCGGTTTCAGCTAATGGCACTCCAATAATCTATTTTTTTAAAATAATTTTATCAAGAATTCTTCATAAGTCTTGGTTTCAGTTTGATTTTAGCTGATGGCACATTAGTAATCAATTTTTTTTTTTTTTTTTTTTTAAATAATTTTATCAAGAATTCATAAGTTTTGGTTTTGGTTTCGATTATAGCTGAAAGTTTGGGATTCGATTTCGATTTTTATTTTTGAAATCGCAACTTTATAATATAATAAAAATCGATAGAACATTAACTCTATAATAATATATACAAAATCTGCAAGAATTAAAATATCATATTCAAGCATACTCTACAACCTGGCTATGCCGGATGTCCCTACTAGCTTCGATAAATACTTTTACAGTTTTAACAAAAGAGCTACACTACAATAATATCAGTGTCTCCATTTACACTGAACATCCACAGAATTCAAACATCAATACATTACATATGAAAGAGTCCCCTGTGGAATTTCCACAGGTCTCACTAGTACAAGTGAATGAAATAAGAATTAAATGCTGATCCAATTTCAATGTTGCTGTGTGTGTGTGTGTGTGTGTGTGTGTGTGTGTGTGTGTGTGTGTGTATGAACATTTCTGTTTTTGAAACAATTTTAACTAAAAAGTTTTTCTATCAATTTTGTCAAATATGTAAATGTTTCATCCATCGTTACAAAAACAAAGTAAATAAAACATTTTGTAAAAATCAAAATCTGATTTCAAACTTTTGTATGATGGACAGACAAGACATCTACTAGCGATGCTTAGGAACGTCTAAACGTGTGTTGTCGTTTGAATCCATTGTTATTATTTTGATGATCTTTTCAGGTTTCAAAGGAAAAGCGAAACCAAATCTGTTGAAGCAAGAAACACAGAGTCTTGCATGTTTGTTGCGGATTTTATTTAGAATGAATAAAGATGAAAATCGGGTCAACTCGAAAGAGGAAATCCAGAAAAAATTAATATGGTAAGAATTAACTCCCCTTTAAAAATCTTTATTCCTGAAATAAAAATGGTGACATTGGCTCGAATCATCAAATTGTTTTCTCCATTTTATATATTTGTATTTGGTAGAGGATTACATCAGGAAAGCGATACTTTCTGGAATGGTAAAATGACGTAACCATTTTTCCGGCAACATTGATAACAGATTTGATGTAAGTTTTCCACGTCAGATCAGGAATCAAAACAGGGAGCCTCTTTTAGACGAGAACCATTCATATCAATCGGGGTCAAGTATTTATGATGCAAAGATAAAAACTTGGTTTTAGATGAACCACTTCTTGCCCCGTCGCACCAGACAAGCTTGAAGAGATTTAGAGAGGTCTTGGTCGTTGTTGGCCTTTGACGTGTTGCCAAAGATTGTAGTATCATGTTGACAAATTAAATCTGTTGTTTAATTATTCCTGTTCGCAAAGAAATAAATTTAAGTTTATTTCAAAACAGAAACTGAAATGCCCGTTTGAATACGCCAAAGAACTTTCAATCGTTTTCATGGATCGTTTCATGTGATATTTAGTCGTTCAGTTTTATTTCTTTCTTTTTCCCTGCAGATAACTTTTTGATGTTGCCTCCTGAAAAGTACCAGTAAGGAAAGCGGGGAGGTGTTAGCGTCCCATCCTATTCAGCAATAAAATTTCACCATTTGCGGTCAATCCCTCCTGATATAAAATTCATTTTTCTATTATTTAACAATTTTGAAGACATTTTTTTTTTAACTCTTGTTTCAGTGTGTGCAAAGAAGCGCTTGAATATTTCTTATCCCTGCAGTCGGACA
This sequence comes from Euprymna scolopes, assembly GCF_053919585.1. Lineage (NCBI taxonomy): Eukaryota > Metazoa > Mollusca > Cephalopoda > Sepiida > Sepiolidae > Euprymna > Euprymna scolopes. The sequence continues at coordinate 120,519,155 of NC_136498.1, read as the reverse complement.
GTCATCGGGAATCCTGGAATAGTCTGCTCATTCTTTTACTCACGCGCCTCCTAAAGATGAACGAGGATCAGGTACGTCTGGTCAACAACCCCTCTTCCCTTCTCATCATTCCTTTCACGATTTTAAACATCAATCCTACATGGTGAGTGCCACATGTTGAAGAGTTAAATAAAAGTGAAACATTTTATAATTTAAAAATTAAATTGTTTATGAATACATCTAATGTAGCTAGCTCTAAATTCGATCTGTTGTTGTCAACCAATTTCTAATGAGAGCAGATCACAATGGACAGCTGAGGTTATTGGCAGTGATCCTTAGCTTGCAAGATTACTAGGACTGCATTTTACATAAAGCATTAGGCATTCTCATCTAAATAAACTAGCCTGGGTGTTTGGAGCAAAAAAAACCCCAAAAAGTGGTAGTAGGCAGGCTTGAACCTGTTCCGTGAAAGAGGAAAAGAACGTGAAAAAAAAGTGACATCTTTGCCGTTGCGCCCATCACTAAACCGGAAGTGGCTAGGCAATCGAAAAGAGGAGATGACTTTCGAAAATATTGGCGGAAAAAAACGACCCCTTCCTGTTGAAAAGTGCCCAACTGAGAGTGAAGGAATTAATGTTTTTAGCCAATTTTTTGATATTTGTTGGCCGAAGGGTCGAGCTTCAAAATGATACCAATCTCGTGAAAATCCGTCGCCTCTGTTGAAAGTTTTAGACAAACATACATACATACGTTTAAACAGACAAGTGAGATTTATATTATAAATGGTGCTAACACAGATGTAGTCCCATTTGCAGAATTAAAAAAAAAAAAAAAAAAAATACATCTGGCAATATTCTTCTCTCAGTCAAGAACAGATTTCATCGGTTTTTACATCAACCTCTAAACATCTTTCTTATTCTTTTGGGTTCTGTCGTAGTCATGGTAACAATATAGAAGCTAATTACATCTAGCTACAACCACTGTCTCCTTCTGTGTCTAAATTTGATTTAAAAAAAAAAACAAAAAAAAACTAGTTGATTAATTTATGATTTTTGGAATATAACATTTTCATTCTATGATGAGTACATAAACCATGAAGATTTTTCTGTATTTTAAAAAAATAAGTGCAATTCTAAAAATGTATTGAAAATATTTAATGAAAATAATTGGATTATTGATTGCATTCTGTAAAATGAAATGTTTGAATAAAAATAATTGTTTTTTTTTTTTTGTCTTTCAAATAATTTTTTTTTTTGTCTTTCAAATAATTTTTTATTTTGTCTTTCAAATAATTTTTTTTTTTGTCTTTCAAATAATTTTTTTTTTTTTGTCTTTCAAATAATTTTTTTTTTTGTCTTTCAAATAATTTTTTTTTTTTGTCTTTCAAATAATTTTTTTTTTTTTGTCTTTCAAATAATTTTTTTTTTTTGTCTTTCAAATAATTTTTTTTTTTTTTGTCTTTCAAATAATTTTTTTTTTTTGTCTTTCAAATTTTTTTTTTTTTTGTCTTTCAAGTAATTTTTTTTTTTTTTTTTCCCCCGTTATTTTCTGTTTTGTGATTTTGTCGTTTCAGTTCCGTGCTCATGCTTCGGTATATTATCCGTTCCTTTGCGATACGATGGTGTTTGATTTGAAGCCCGAGATGCGATCCATCTTGAGGAAATTCTTCACTCGTGCGGGTAAAACGTTTAAAGTGATACCAGACGAATGATGTTGGCGTCACTTGGACACTTGTGCTGACCACTTTTAGGGGACGATGACTACTATGATACTGGACAATTAGAATTTGATGACGTGAATAATGAAGAAAAATTGGCTCCTACTGTTACACACAGATAGGGCATGGGCACACACACACACACACACACACACACGTGAACTCAAAAGGCGTATGCACACACAACCAAACTGTTCCCTTCTTTCTCTGTCTCCCTTTTACACACACATGAAAATACAGACACACGGGTTTCTTTCTCTGCTTCCTGCCTCCTCTCTCTCTCCCCCCCCCCCTATCTCTCCTAAATTTTTACTCCTCTCTCTTATCCCTCTTTCTCTACTTGTTCTTTCCCTCCCTATCTTCGTTCTATCTCTCTAATGTTAAACTAAAAAAAGTAACCTACATGTGATATTCATTCCTTAATATTAATTACACATCAAAACAAAACAAAATGACAGCTTGTTTCCTTGAAAATTAAACTATTTTCCAAGATGCACACATCGTGTTTTTTTTTTTTTTTTCTTGTGTTCGATGGCTGGAAAAAAAATGGCCGTGGGATGGGGGGGGGGGAGAACATGTTAAAGTTTATTTCTTCTGATTATTCTAAGAATAAAAAAAAGATTTCGAATTGGACAACGTTTCATTATTTGTTTCACTTTTTTTTGTTCCTTAGAAATTTTTTTTCAAAGATAATGAAGAAAAAACTGTTTTTCTATCTTTAATTTCACTGTTAAAAAATTTTTTTTTTTGTTTTTTTGTATTTTAGTTTCTCCTTTTTCTTCCCTCTCCACTCTCTCTCTCTTTGTCCTTTTTTCTGCTCAGATCTTTGTTTTATTCTAACTTCTCTTTGATCAACTTCTTTCATTCTCCTTTCTTTTTTTTTTTTTTTTTTTTTTTTTTAAACTCTGTCTCTAATTTCCCTGGACCTTTTTCAAAAAAACATTTTTGCTCTGTGAGCAAACATTAAGCGAAAAAAAAAAAAAAAAAAAAAAAAAAATTGAAAGTAATTTTTACTTTCTTACAAGTTGCAACAAAACTTCAGATCCTTCCGGGTGTTTTTGCCATCCCATTTGGGGGTAAAACTTCAATATTAGAGAAAGAGAGAGGAGGCAACACTTAAGAATAAAACTTTTAAACTCATATGCTGATCTGTTTTATTAGTGATGTTATGAATTCAACATAATACCAAAGGATTGTTTAAAAAAAACTTTAGTTCATAACTGTTCATTATACAATGAATGTTGAGTTAAAAAAAATATTTCAACTCATTATTTCATGGGATTTAAATATGCAGCAAACAACAGGTAACAAAATACACAAATAAATACGATTATATTTTAAATATTTGGAAAACTATTATGATTTATTAGAACAATAGTGGGTACACTAGTCGAAGCGTAATAGAAATATCAATAAAAATATCGACGTAAAAATATGAAATGAACTATGCACTAATATTTTACGTGAAAAACAATGGCCAGTGTTAACAAACTGAAAACCGATTTGATCGTTCAAAAACATGCAAAACAAAGGTGGAATACAAGTGCGACACCATATTTTTTTCCTCGCACTTTTTGCTCCAGAGTTCTGTTGGATTACTTGTTTTGACAGATCGTTCGATTTCACCTGAATAAAAATTCATCAAAACTAAACCCCCTAACCTATTGCTAAAAATATTTTTCTTTGATGGAAATAAATTGCTTTTTTTCTAAGGTATTTTAAGCAAAATAGGAGATATTCTCAAAATAGGGACTAGCACCAGCAGGTGCAATGTAATAATAAACAAGCTGAACAGATGTAACCATCTATTAGTCATCCAGTAAACTAGTCTGGGATTATCAGGTTCTCTCTTATGAGTTTGTCTTCATTAAAAAAGGTGTTGAACTATCAATCACTGGAAAAATCGTTGTTGCACTTCTATTCATGTGAAGATTGATGCAAATAGTTGGCCGAAAAAAAATTAACAATTGTTTTTTAATTTATATAAAGTTTGATCTCTTAATTTGAGTAGCAAAACGAACAATATTTATCTTTTTTCTTTTCTGTAATTTCTTATGATGCGATAGCATTTGGATATTGACACAGATTGTTCATTCTTATGTTGTTAATTCATTTTTTGGGGTTTTTTATTTTTTTTTTAGGGGGTGAGGAGAGGGGGGTCAGGTCTTGGAAACCCTTAACAAAACAGACTTTGTTTTTATATTCATTAAAATATTTTTTTTCCTCCTTTTTTTCTTTATTTACTTTTTTTTTTTGATTTAGAAGTAAATTATGTCTTTATGTAAAAATTTTTTTTTTATTCTTTTCAATTTTAGTTTTTACTTCATATGTGAAACAATTTTAGCCAATTAAAATTTTTTTTTGGTGGTTCATATATAATTTGTTTGTGTGTGTGTGTGTGAGAGAGAGTTGTATAGAGTTGAAAATTTGTTGTAATATGGTAATATTGAAAAGGAGGGGAAAAGGGATTATTTTATCTTGACTGTATAAACTGGACTTATATTAAATAAAACACATTAATATTTGCTTGATATTTGTTCACTTTTTTTATCCCCCCCCCCCATATTTATTTACTTTGTATATATACTATCCTAGGTTCCCGGGTGTGTATGTTGAGGAATAAAACAAATAAAAGTGGTAATAGGCAGGCAGGTTGAACCCGTACCACGAAGGAGGAAAAGAATGGAAAAAAACCAAAAAAGTGACATCTTTATTATTGTGCCCATCGCCAAACCGGAAGTGACAAATGTTTAAATTAAGGCTAAGCAATCGAAAAGACGGGATGACTTTCGAAAATATCGGTGAAAAAAATACCCCCTCCCTTTTAGAAAAGTTCCCAGTTGAGGGGGGAAGGACTTAATGTTTTCAGCCAATTTTTCAATATTTATCGTCCTAACGGTTAGCTTCAAAACGATACCGATCCCATGAAAATCCATTGCCTCTGTCAAAAGTTTTAGGCAGACGTTCATACATTTAAACAAACAGTTGAGATTTATATTATAGACTAACGGAGAGTGCCCGGGTGTTTGTCGGTGTGTGTGTGTAGGAAAAAAAAGTTTTGGTAGGTAGGTAGGCTTGAACCCAAAGCCTTGCAGCGAAGGCAGAAAAGAAAGCATGACATCTTACCATGATGCTAAGAGGGCAGCGAAGTGAGAATCGTTGAAATTAAAAAAATGTCTGCTTTTCTATGTCAAACATCATGCTATAGAGGAATGAAATCACGCAGAGCCATTTAAGCTTTGTGCGTATTTGTTTGTTTCCTCAAGATGTTTGGGAAAACCAGCTTCCTACAACAAAGGGAGTGTCCAAATGATTAGCAATAGTCTGATATGACGGGTTTTCCCCACATTGATCAAAGCTCATTGCTTCTAGACGTCACTGCATGAAAGGCCGAGAACACACTTCACTTTAGATTTTTAGTTTCGCTTTTATACGGAAAAGCCAAACAAACAGGCAAGAGGAAGAAATAGCACGAAAACAATGTGTAAAAGTCGCTCAAATAAAAGATAGAAATGACCTCCTTTTGTAAATCGGAGATATTATAATCTAGGGAGTATATAAAAAGTTCTAAGCGATGGCTAAGGGTTAATGAGTTTCAAAGGAAACATGTAATAATTGTTGGTGGAAATTTGGTAAATGGGATTACTTAAGGGGATGACTCATCAAGAATTTGTTCACATTGGACTTGAAGACAACCATATTGTAGTCAGTGGAAAGCAAGAAAACGGAACAGAGTTCCACAAGCATGAAGTTTTAAGAAACTTTGTCCATGGAATCTACGTTTAGGTCTATGTACAGATAAAGAGTAGGGGAAATTATTGATAGTGGTTTCAGCTAGACGAGTGTTTTTCACGAAAGTCAGGCCGGGGGGGGGGGGGCATAGATTAGCGCTCACACGAGCACTTGCCATGAAAACTACATGAAACCCAGAGTGGAACTTCTGATGTACTTCAGGATTGTCGTTTTCAAAGCATCTTCTGGAGAGATAGATGAGCAGAACTGAGATTTGGATGTCCAGCGGCCACAAATATTGGCAGGCAAGCTGAGAGAAGACTGAGATGCATCTCTCAAGACCCCATTCAATCTGCTGAAACAAGTGCCCTAGCTGTATATAATGTTTTGATAGTTTATGCATAGTTTACTGGTTTGGGAGGTCCTCGCCAGTTCATCCTTTTTCTCAGTTCAAGAGTTGTTAATTCTGGCTATGCAATCTGATTCCAACAATGAATCTAAATCAAACTTGACAATCTCCATCAACATGTACAATCGCTCAAGTTTCGCCACTTGGTTTTAAAACCACGTTCATGCTCCGTGATCTTGGCAACAATCTGACGTGTGAGACACTGATCCACGAGCAGGTAGTCACAAAATTCTCGTTGCACTGCCTTTCCACTCATCATGTGTACGACAGCATTTTCACCCAAGACATTCACGAAGGTATGGAAGGTGCTAAGCAACAGTATCACATCCTTAATTGGACTACCATGTGTGACAGCGTTCACGATTTAGACTGCAAAGGTAATCTAGGGTGGACAAGATACAGGTTTTATCTCCTGGGTTCATGTCTATTATTGGAAGAAATTGTACCAAAGATTTTCCTGGATATTTATACAGGGTGACCCAAAATAAACGGGCTCCATATACACTTTGTGATATCTCCATTATTTATTCGCCGATTGCCCTTATTTTACAGGACATGGCAGAATCAACGACCGTGAGTACACCAAGACCCCAGTGGGAGCTGGGGCAAAGAATACACTGTGTTAAATTTTGCTACAAGACAGGCTCGTTTAAGAAAACCCAGGACAGTTTCATGCGTCAGTTCGAATGTGAAAAAGCTCCATCCAAAAGCAGAATTCAGAACTGGGTGGACCACTTCGAGAAGTATGGGACCGTGGAGAATACAGACGCTACAGGCCCTTACAGCCTCAGACAAGAAGCAGAGGAGGGATATGGCAGTCAAGATGCTTGAGAAGATTGAGGAGACACCAAGTTCCTTAACCTCCTTTGGACCTCAGATGAAGCCCACTTCCATCTTGATGGAAAGGCGAACTCCAAGACAAATGTCTTCTGGGGTCCTCCAGACCCAATGAAGTAGCCACCAAGCCCCTGCACTCTCCTAAGTGCACGGTGTGGGCTGCAATCTCGGCCAGAGGCATTATCGGACCAATCTTCATCGAAGAATCTGGCGCAGCAGTGACAGACACCAAGGAGTGGTATGTGGAGGTCCTAAAAACCTTCAAGAGTGAGCTCCAGACCATCTACCCGTCGCTCATGAGCAAGTTCTCACACCTCAAACCTGTCCCAAGATTGGCTGAAAGAGAACTTTGGAGGGCGAGTGATCAGTCTCAAGACTGATTTTGAGTGGGCACCCAATAGCCCGGACCTAAGCCCGCCAGATTTTTTTCTTTGGGGCTATCTTAAAAGGACAGAGTCTATGCAGGGGAAACCCAGAACCATCACGGAACTCAAAGAAGTCATCAGGGAGGAGATGAGAGCCATTACCAATTCGGTTTGTAAGAATGTCATGGACAACTTCGTGCTGCGCCTCAAGAAATGCACGGAGCTAAATGGAGGCCATCTAGAATGGAGAAAAAAAAGGCCAAAGACCCTAGTGTTTTGATGTGATGTTTTGAATATAATAAACTAGCTATGACCAAAGTTTCATTTCATTCGGACAAAACACTAAGAAATGGGGCCCGTTTTTTTTTGGGGGGGGGGGGGAGTCACCCTGTATTCTTTATGCAGCAGGTGCATCAAGCTTTAACAACTGTTTATTTTGTGGAAACGAAAAGATGTTCCCTAAAGATGTCCACTTTATGATCACAAATATCAGATGTGTATGGGACCGAAATTCTAAGCAACAGTTGACATGCTTTGAAAAGTGATAATCGATGTCAATCTTTGACATTTCGAAAGTTTCAAGTAGTCCGTTTTTTGTCATGGTATACCAAAACTGACTTGCTTCCCTGGTGTGATGGCTGCGATCGAATGCCCATGTCACTGCCTAACACATATGGATTAAATGAACAAGCTGTGTTCATTTCAAACCTTTATATCTCTGAATAGCTGGTTTTGGGCATACTGCTTGAACGACTGTTTGTCCAATGCCAGCAGCCTTTCTGGGCGTGTCCTTCCCAACAAACAAACGTTGCAACAAGAACCGCAACCTTGCTAGGATAAAATCTAATGCAGCTGCTAGTTTCAATTTGGCGGTTGTTGGATATCTTCCATTGGTGTCCCTGTTGTCTTGATATCAGTTTTGCTGCGGTTTGGAGAATTGCTAATTTCTGTGATTCCTCATCATCCTTCTGACGTGAATGGTAGCATTCTGTCACTGTGGCCTTCAGTCACGAATATTGAGTTCCCATATCGACCTTTTTTTTTTTTTTTTTTTTTTTTAAACAAAGGAATCACTCCAGTAAGGGTTTTCTTTGCGATATTGATTTTCTGTATGCCATGGATTTACTAGCACACAAGTATTCTCCCAGTTTAGTAACAAGGTTTGATATTGTTAGCAGGTCTTTCTAATAGGAACTCATAAACACTCTCGAATGCCTCATCCTTTGGTTTTTCCACTTTTTTGTCGTTTTGCTCAACACATACCCGCAAACACCCAGGCTAGCATATCCATATGTGATTAAAGTTGCTGGAAAAGTGGATGGATCATTCTATCGCCCCAGAAAATACCCGATTCGACCGTCTCCCAATGTAAGATGAAGGACAGAGATATACGTGTTATACAAGGTGGTAAAAGGCGACAGGAAAAGACCTGTAATGAAATGTTGGTTGTTTTATTAATGAAAAAAAAAAAAAAAAAAAAGTTATTCCTTTCTTGTTTCTTGCAATGGAGTCTACAATGTGTTGGGTCCCTACATATTAACGATTGTGTGACTATAGCATGTTCACAATCATTATGAGCGTCATCTACATTCACAGAAATTAAAAAAAAAAAAATAGTGCGTTCCTTCTAATACCAAATTTCTGATGAAGCATGAGTGACCTTTTCTTCCATTTCGCAGTTGAACATCCACCTGATTATCGTACGTTTACAATTGCTTAAAGTTTGCGCTCACTGCAAGATCCACTCTCTCCAAAAATCTATTCTTGCCAGATACCGCCATTGGTTCAGTCATGCAGTTTAATGACACCCAGGTGACTTCATCCATGAAGTCATAAACCTAGCTTCAGGCTAGAAGAAACGTGGCGGTGAACAACTCAAAACCTGGCTCAAGATGCTAAACCATTTTGAAGCCTCATCTTTACAGAATCCATCGTTAGAACCGCGAATGACTTTCACTCATAATGGTAGCAGTTTTGGATCACCATTCCTTTTATCGTTGATGAGCAATTAAAAAAAAAAAAAAAAAAATATACAGCACAATCACGTTGACATACTGGTTCTCGCCAGATCGCCAAATGCGTGACCATTTCAGAAGGCGAGGTACTGGATGTACCATGAAGTAAAATACCAGGTTGAGAAACTGGTGCGGTTTATCTTTCTCTCAGGGGTAGATGGGACTCTCTTAAGCCGTGGTAGGCAACCCATCTAGTGATGGCGTCACGATAAAAAATACCCTTGATGCCTGATTAGCCAGTGTTCAGGACGTGGTGAACTTGTTGGAAAAAGCTGGCCCAATCGACCCAAGTGAACTATGAATATGACTGTTTACAACAAAGCCATTGTAGATCAGATGTGTTTGAGGTTCGGTCATCATTTGCAATCCTCTCATAATATTCTTCATCATTCAACTGACAATCTATCAATCTCATTACTTCTAGAATGGCTTTTACCCTTGATGAGCAATTTAAAAAAAGACAAAAAAAGTGCTTGTGTAGATTAGCAATGTTTGAAACCAACACATTTCAGGTGAAAACATTACATACTTACGTGTCATGTTGAAATTAGTATAAATTCCAAAAATTACAGAAAAATGATCTAGAAGATGTGCTAGATGATATTTTTTAACAAAATTATCATCCACGATTATGTATTGACGTGTTGTGGTTAAAAATGGTGGACTCTTATTTAAGTGAAGGGAGATAAGTCAGTTTATCATACTGAATTGGTCGCACAACTCTTCCACATTAAAACACACGATAAAACTCAATTCGATAAATTCTATTTTTACTTGATCATTTTTTTATAAATTTTAGAATTTATACTAATTTTGATATGATGGGTAAGTATATAATGTTTTCACCTGAGATGTGTTGGTTTAAAAGATCATCAATTTACACAAGCATGAAAAAACAGATCAATTATCATGGGTCAAAGGAATGTCAAGTAAAAAATGACAAAATTCATTTTGGTTAAAGAAAAGTTTTATGCAAACATTTTCAACATAAGAATAACATGTTGAATGATCTTGGTCCAAATCAGTGCTTAGTGGATTGGGCCAGAGCTTGAAAGAAAGAAAATGAGTCAGAAGTCGCTGTTGGAGTATGGATGACTTTTTGGCAGCAAATTTGACAGCGTAACTATTATTTCCAGGGTAAAAAGAGTTTCGGAATTGTGAAGCAGGGTGGGTAGGGGTGAAGGCTTAAACCTTATAAACTCTTTTCTTTTCTGGCTGACAAGCACTGAGGACAATAAATAACAGTTTTGATCATCAGCTGACTTCAAGGTCTTTGATTAACTTCACAATTTCATCATATTTGGAAATTTTATCCAACTGCAAAGAAAAAAATAAAAATAAAAGGTTTCTATTTAAAAAGTAAAAAAATAAAATAAAAGGTTTCTATTTAAAAAGTAAAAAAAGGTTTCTATTTAAAAAGTAAAAAAAAAATATAAATAAATAAAATAAAAGGTTTCCATCGCCAAATAATTTTTTACTTTAAAGTATTATATATGTATATAATATGAAGCATTTTATTGAAATAAAAGAAAAAAGTCTAATAATTTCTTCCTCCGAGCCGCAAGACTGGAATTCTCTCCTGGTCTCCTGTTTCCCTGACTGTACTGATATGCAGAAGTTCAAGTGTAATGTGAACAGACATCTTGCTGCTCAACTCCCTATACAGTGTCCCTGTAGATATGATTCCAAATAGTACTATGCTTTGTTTTCCCATCATTGCTAACACATGAGCGCGGACGTTTACGAAAGTTTCAATAACTCGATGGATCATTTTGGGTGGAATTGCAGCAAATTCAGAACGAATAGACAGTTTTAATTCTTTAAGCAATTAAGGGCATTGGCTGGATACTTTTGATTTCAAATATCCCCACAAAAAAAAAAAAATCACAGGGGTTTAGATCAAGTGATCTTGTAGGCCAAACAATATTACTAAGCAAAGAAATCAAATGATTCAGAAATATTTCCTTTAGAATTCTTATAGCACGTCTAAAAGTATGCGATATTGCACCATCCTGTTGAAGCAATACATTATTTCTATACTCCAGTTCATTCAGTTTGGCTCTCAGAAGCAACTATCACTTTACCATCGTCATCTCCGAAAAAGTATTGGCCCCAAATGTAAAATATGTGTAAAAAAAAAAAAAATGCATAAATACAAAATGTGTAATAAAAAAATAAAAAAAAATAAAAATGCATAAATACAAAATGTGTAAAAAAAAAATGCATAAATACAAAATGTGTGTAAAAAAAAAAAAGCATAAATACAAAATATGTGTAAAAAAAAAGAAAAAAAAATGAATTTTGATCCAATTAAAATAAAATGGCATTCTACATTATTTAAGATCAGAGATGCGCCACTGTATAACTTATGCTCTCTACTGATCCAAGTTATAAAAACAGGACCATTGCCAGCACCGTCAAAATGCATTGCTGGATTGCCATGAATAGCAGGTTGATAAAAACAAAGTTTCTGGCCACGGTTATGGTCTTTGGTGTGGTTTCAAATGAGAGCCACATCATATACATACATTATATTATATATATATTAAAAAAAAAAAAATGTTTTTTAGTCCTTCACTGAGAAATGATTTTGCCAGTAAGTCAATTTCCTCGAATTGCTGAATCAAATTGCTTTTATGAATTCCCAATAGTTCTAATGTTATTTTAGGGATCATCAGTTGTTTACCATGAAACACTGTTTCGATGATCTACCAGTCAGTCACTCTAGTCTTTCCATTCCATCTCTCTTTTTTCAGTATATGTATTCTTGTCTCTTTCTTTCACTTGTGGTAAATCTATCCTGTCTCTCTCTCTTTCCTGATTAATAATAATAAATTCTATATTTTTATATTAAAATGGTTGACCATTCCTTTTTCCAAAACATACAATTTCTAGCAAAATTCAATACACCTGTCAATCGAAGTTGTTTTGATATTGTCAATGCTTTTTTTTTTTTTTAAGAGTTTATAGTATGATATCCCAAATCAGTCCAGATAATTCTCTGGAGAGAATTAATGAGAAAAAAAAATAAAATAAAATAACAAACTGTCAAATCAACCAACAGAATTAATTCCTTCATGAATGGAATGTGACTATCATGTAGATTGTAGTGTCTTGCAAGAATAAAGGTCTTTCAGACAAATCAAATTATACTATCTTTCTCTAAAAGTTACATGACTACCATGCTCTACTTATGTATTCAGAATTGAAGTAAATACTAAAAATATGTCTACAAAAACAAAAATTTTCACCGATTCTAAACATCAAAAGCAATAAATTGGCTCTGACTGACACTCTAATCCCAACGTATATCATAAATTTAATGGTACATTTTTCTCGTATCACACTTACCTGACTGTTGTCAAGTTTCTTTCCATTTTTTAACATTTCCTTCAATTTATTGATCTGCGTCAATTTCTAAAATAAGAAAAAAAATGGAAGAAGGTTTAAAAAAATTGAATAACAGAAAAAAACAAAGTAAAAAACGTATAAAATTGGTTTAGAGACACGATTTTGAAATAGTTAGGCTAACCCTTTCCCAGGTTTTCCTGAAATCTTTCTTATTTTGATTATAGTTTGAGGGAGAGGGAGGGAACCAACATATCTTGGTGTTACATGTTGGAGTCTAGGGGTATTATGCAACATATATTAAAAAATAAAAATAAAATAAAACTAAAGAGTTTAAAATAAAAATTATTTATTGAACATAAAAACAAAGAAACAAAAATATTTATAAATGGTCTAAGGGAGATAAGCAAGTTCTTAATTAAATCTAAAATAGATTAATTAATTTAATCTAAGGGAGATAAGCAAGTTATAGTTTACGTTTAGAAGAAAAGACCGAGTTATTGCGAATTAATAATATCAAAGAGAAGGTCAGAAAATCTTTATGATTACCATTCCTTTCAAGCGGATTTGGCTCGCAGGAAATATTGGCCAGAGTTAATCTAGTCAGCATCTGACAACCTGGAGCAGCATAACGACTCAAACTGACTAACTAGTCAACGTTATCAGCGTTCTTTTATAATTTTGAACGATAAATTTCAAAAATGGAACATTAAAACTTTTAATGTTTTTAATAGTAACTAGCAGGACCTGTGGAAATTCCACAGCAGACTCTTTCATGTGTAATCTATTGATGTTGGCATTCTGTGGATATTCAGTGTAAATGGAGATGCACTGATATTATTGTAGCTCTTTTGTTAAAACTGCGAAAGTATTTATCTAAGCCCCAAAAATTTTCATTAAATGTTGAAGTGAAATTACTGAAATTAAATAAGAAATATTCAAAATAAACATGATTAAAAGATTTTAGGTTTGATTTACAAAAGAAAGAAAAGTTTTGTTCTTGCCTTTTTCAGAGTTTTCTTCCGTTTCTCTTTGTCTTGTTCCCCTGCTTCAGGCTCAGGTGCAGCCATTGGGGCAAGGCCAGGAATGTTGAAATTCTGAGCCTGAAAGTAAAAACAAACCCAGCATAAAAACAAATAAAAGTAAAAAGCTTCGATTGAATATATTTAAAATATGTACATGAGTCATCAAGTCTAGTGGGTTACATGGTATGATTAATGGTGTTAATGTTACAAGAATCAAAATAATAAAAATGTCAATATGGCAGTGAAAGAAATATCTTGCCTGTTTGGGTCAAAGTAATGCGTTCAGAATCAAAAAATTATATTTAAATTTTATGTGAGATTTGTATTCGGATGTATGGAAATACTAGGAACGATCCAAAAGTAATAGATACTATTTTTTTTAAATTTTATTTCACCCGAATGGCTCAAAGGGGATTTTAAATTGCATTGTTATGATGACTGAACTTACACATTCATGACCTTAAAGGTTCATCTCTCTGCTGCAGATATTGACAGTGTAAGAATCAAAAAAGCAAGCTCTGCTATGGACGTGCGCCAGAAGTGCATTGAGAATGGTGGTGACTATGTAGAAAAATAAATTCTGGAACACAAAAGTATGTCAGAAGCGATGTCAGATAAAAACTTAGCTTCCATATAAAAATGTTCACTTACTAAACTTGATTTCCTGTTTAGTTAAAAATGATCAGATTAGCGTAAAAGAAAATATGTAAAAGTTTTGTATGTATTTTTATTTTTTTTTTAAATATCTTTTACAAAACTAATAATACTTGATTGTCTTTTTGCATAAAATAAAATGTTATTGTTTCACTATTGTGAATCAGTTTTTAATACAACAAATATATGCGATGCAAATAACTAATGCTAAAAATTTCAGAAATTAACGACAAGAGTTCCTCTGATGTCGCAAAGTTTAAAAATAATTACTTTAGCAACATCTTACATGAAATTTGCATGCATGATATTTGTTATTCCTTTTTATTTGGAAAAAATAATTTATTCTATTTTCCTTTAAAAAAAATCAATAAATATTTCATAAAGTAATAATTTTTTTATAAAAAAGGTTCACAATATTTTTACCTATTTTCTTTTATGCCAATTTTATTACTTTTTTTTTTTTTTAAACTGCAACAGGAAGTCTGGTTCAGTAAGTGAAATATTTTTTATATCAATGCTAAGTTTTTATCTGACACCACTTCCGGCCTGAAACTATAAACCCAGACGATAAATAATCAACTTTTTATACCTGTTGTTGTGATTTCTGGTTTCCTTTCTTCTTCTGATTTTTGCCAGCAGTAGCACTTGGGTCTAGAAAATTACAAAAAAATTTACAATTATTAAAAAACTAGCATGGATACCGGGCATTGCCCCGATGAACATCAAGTTTGGTTTGGACAGAGCTGCTATACTAAGAATATTGAGCACTTTCATCATTACTCCCACAACAGTTTCAAAACTAAAAGAACAGAATCGTCAAAAAACCTCCCCACCAGATATTTCGGCAGAAGAGATACAAAGAGAAGTAGCTATTCTCTGGAGAGTGAACATTTTTTGTTGCACATGCGTTGGACAGTCAATGTAACCTCCGACCTTCTTCAGGTGTATCTTGTCGAACTCAGGAATGTTTCTGTTAAACTTAGAAATTTGGACGGAATTTTGAGCGAAACCATTTATTTACTCCATGGGAGATAGCGTGCTCTTGTTCCATAAGCCATAACTGGAAAGGTCCTAAGAAATTCGCAATTGTATTTTTCGGTCGCCCACACTGAGGATTGACCCTTCAACTTTTAGGAAATATCACTTTTTATAATTGATTTTTCCAAGTACTTTAACCACTGCGCCACAGATCCTTGCAGACAATACTAGTACGAATATTAGGAGCCTTAAACCTATTTTTATTTCTAGTTGTAAATATCACTAATTATTACGATATATTGATGTATATCTATACATGTTTTTTTACTATCACTATCACCGTGCAGGGACTTGATAGCCAATACTTTTTCCTTTGAGAGGTTTGGTTTTCGAGGCTTTGAATTCTCGAGTGCTTGTCTCACTTTCCACCTTAGTTCATCTTTATTCAAGACTGTCTCTTCTTATTGGAGCTATCATATCTAAGTATGGAATCTGCTTTATGGCTGTGACAAAGTTGAGACCTTTGTTTAGCACAGATTCCTCAGAGGGAGTTAACTGACATTTACTTTAGTTGACAATGGCTCTTATTGGTTAATGGTGGACCTGGAGTCTTACGTCCTTAACTTTTAGATTTTCCAATTTCTTTATTTAGCGACACTTCACTTCCTTAAATTCTTTCTTATAGGATATGTCCAGGTATTCTTGCGTGTGGGTTTTGTCATCAGTCGGAGATATACTTTCCAGGAATGAGGTAAGGTTGTCTGAAATTTCGGTCTGTAATTGATGTTTCTTCCATCGACTGTTGTAGATTCTGTCTCCGACGAGCTCATGCCCTACTCGTTTTGCGATCCTTTGTGCCCGTCTGGAGCTGACGGGTTGTTTCAACGTTAAGCCTAGTGGTAATAGCTTAAGATCACTTAGAGTAATTGGAAAAATGTATTGTTTCTTTTTTTAATTTATTTTTTTATTAGCGATTTTGTTGCATTTAATTGGTTCGCTTAAAAATCAGCCTTGTGCCTAATTTGCTTGGTGGGGGAGCAAATAAATACCACCTAAACAGTGACAGAGTTACTTGCCCTTAGTTTATTTGCACCGCCCCCCCCCCTCCTCACCACTTCGGTAAGCAAAACAGAATCGCTAATAAAAAAATAAAAAACCTATAGATCTTACAAGAAGGTATATATAAAAAAAAAACAATTCCCTGAATGTCTTATTCTTTTAATTCAGACAATCTAGACTCATTAAAATTTATTTTGAATATATCTTAGTAAAGACTTCCTGAGTTAGCACTCATTATAAACATCAAATTAAACTAAAAAATAAAATTAAACAGCGTAATGCCATCTACAATTTATGTTTTAATTAGCAAACTGGTGTTAACAGAACAGACTTCGAATTTAGGCTCAAGTATGCCAGTTTATAAATAATGATAAAACAATATCGATAATATAAAACCACACGCACACATTTCATATCACAAACACAAACATTTTGAATTCTAATGGTTGTTTCATTAAAAAAAAAAAAAAAAAATATTAATAAAATCTGCTTTCGTGTCACAAACGCAAGAAAATTTTTAAATATTTGACAGGTTGTCATAGCTCGGTGGTCAAACATCAACCTGCCGATTGGGCAGTTACAAGTTCGATCCTTGTTAAAAGTTTAGTCACACTGACGACTCAGAAACACATGCTCATGAATAACTTTTATGTACGTAAAAGATATTTACTAAATATTCAAATATTTAATAAATAAAATCAATAATAAATTACCCTCAAAAATCTTTTGGTAAGTGTCTGAAAACTATACGCCACACACAACGTAAGCTTTCAGAGTGAAAGTGGTTACAGTGAAACTGCTGAGAAACTGTCTTTCTTGAAAAAAAAAT
The DNA here is from genome assembly GCF_053919585.1 of Euprymna scolopes. Classification (NCBI taxonomy): domain Eukaryota; kingdom Metazoa; phylum Mollusca; class Cephalopoda; order Sepiida; family Sepiolidae; genus Euprymna; species Euprymna scolopes. Next base: position 120,502,208 of record NC_136498.1, on the reverse strand, counting down.
GGAATAAAAACCTACCAAGTCCCGGGATCTTCTTCATGTTTGAAGGCGGTTCATAGTTATGCAATTTAGTGGAAGTCGAGGAAACCTGGTTGCGTGCGTGTGGAGGCTTATAGGTGGCAGCAGGTTTGGCTGAAAAACAAATATGAAAAAAATATAAGATACTGTTCAATTTAAAAAACAACAATAAAATGTTTATGATGTATCTACCTGTCACAGAACGAAAATGTTGTATTCCAAAAATCACGTAAATGGATCAAGTAATTTGTTTTATATAGCAAATCATTTTTAACAATTTTTATAGTAAATTATAGCCATTAAAAGGCTGATTTCGCTCTTGGTAGTTCAGATCAGCATAATCAGGTTGACACACCGGTTCTCATTAGATCACTAAAGTTAAGCAATGTTGAGCCTGGTCAGTACCAGATGGGTGACCATTTGGGAATAGCAGGCACTCTATGTGGGACGTCGTTGACACCTCCCCTGCAAGATATACGAAAACCTAACATTGTCCCTGACAGGGATGTACATGCAATTAGGAACCGTTTGTGAATTTCACACTCCCATGAAACTTCCTCTTTCAGAGGTAGTCTGTTCAACCTGCCTGGTACTTTGAATAGAGTTGTCTCCCCCTTATTTTTTTTTTTTTTTTACATGGGCATCACCACATTATCAAGGCCAAGAGGCCACTCAAGGATAAGGGTTAAAGAGTGTACAGTAGAAATTGGACAATATAATAATCATTAGTAATGAAAATTTGGTAAATTTGATAACTTATATGGAACGGCTCATCAAGAACTTATTTACGTTAGACTTGAAGACAACCATATTGTAGTCAGCCGGAAAGCAGGAAAACGGAAGACAATTCCACAGGTGTGTAGTTCTAAGAAAGAAGCTTTGTTCATGGAATCTATGTTTAGGTTTAGGTACAGATAAAGAGTGGGGGGAATTATTGATAGTGTTTACAGCTAGACGAGTGTTTCTTGTGAAAGTTTGGCGAGGGGGGACCATAGATTGAAGCTCAGACGAACACTTTCCATAAAAATAACGATACATCAGAGACAAACTTGGAACATCTCTTCTGTGAGATAGAGGTTGCAAGGAAGAGAAAAGGACATCTCCTACGAGGCTACGAAGTCTATTTTGAACTCTATCAAGGCAGGACAAGTCCTTTCTAGCAGCTCCTGCCCAGATGTGGCAACAGTATTCCATCCTTGGACGTACCTGGCTCTTATATAGATAGAGAATAGCATCAGCAGTGAGATATCTACCGGATCGATAGAAAGATCCCACCATTTTTCCAGCGGCTTTGGCAACAGATTTGATGTACGTGTTCCATTTAAGATCAGGAGTAATGGTCAAGCCAAGAAGCTTGTCAAAACTTGAGGCCTCCTGAAGACGAGAGCCATTCATTTCAATTGATGCCAGATGTGGATCAGAATATTGATGATGTAAAGAGAGAAGCTTGGTTTTAGATGCATTAAAAGTAACCAGCCACCCCTTACCCCATTGTACTACGTGCTCAAGATCAGAGGAGAGAGAATTGGAGAGAACTTGGTCGTTTACTGTCTTAGATGTGCTACCATAAATGGTAGTCGTGAGCATAAATATCTACAAATGATGTAAGGATGTGATTTGGAAGATCATTAATGTAGATCAGAAAAAGAGTTGGGCCCAGGATGGACCCCTGAGGGACACCGGCATTAATACTGTGAGCTTCTGATTTTTGCCCCTCAACTACTACTCTTATGAACCTATCAGAAAGAAATGATTTAATAATTGAGAAGACATTTCCAGCAATACCATAGCTAGAGATCTCATGAAGTAAACCTTTATGCCATACCCTATCAAAGGCCTTAGATATGTCAAGAGCAATTGCCCTAGAAAGGTTGCCTCCGTCGAGAGATTTGCTAATCCTATGAGATATAACTGTAAGCACATCTGCTGTAGATCTAGCAGAACGGAAACCATATTGAGTGTCACTAAGGAGGTTATTTTTGTTGAGATGGTTGATTACTTCTGTATTTAACACAGATTCTAGCAACTTACTCATGACGCACAGGAGACTTATTGGCCTGTACTGAGAGGGGGATGAGCGATCACCTGAATTCTTAAATACAGGGCATACTGATGAAATTTTCCAGGGAGATGGGAAACTATTCTCCTTAAGACAACGTTTAAACAGTTTTGTAAGTATGGGCGCTAGTTCAGGTTGAAGTTTTTTGAGTACTATAATTGGAATACCGTCAGGGCCAGTTGCTTTACTGGAATCAAGGTTTTTGATTAGCTTGGCAACTTCATGTACAGATATACGTATATCACATAGCGTATTTTCTGATACAGGAGGAAATATTGGGGGTTGGCGGCCTTGATCGCAAAGGGTAGAATTAGCTGCAAAGTTTTTGACAAAGAGTTTGGCTTTGTCTGATGCTGACGAGATTACCTCAGGTCCATTGATAATAGTTGGGATGGAGCACACGCTTCTGTTCAAGATTCTGTTTGCTATTTGCCAAAACTGGTGGGAACCAAGCCGCTGCTCAGCTACTTTGGACTTAACAGATTGAGCATACAACTCTCTTGCATTCTTTATTACTTTCTTACAATGGTTGCTTGCAGTCCTGAAAGCGGCTTTAGTTTTCATACATCTATTACGTTGGAAACAGTGGAAAAAGTGATTTCTGTGCGCAATGGCAGCAGCACATTCTGGAGAGAACCATGGCTGGCTGTTAGGTTTTTGCTGAAACTTTTTCGAGGGTATGAAACGGTCAATACCTACAATTAACCATTCAGTCAGGTCTAATACTATAGAGGACACATCCTTTTTAAACATGAAATGCAGAGGTAGATCAGATATAAATGTACGGAAGCTATCCCAGTCAGCCTTAGTGTATCGATATACTGTACGATGGAGAGGTACGTCTGGAGACTTATTACATTTCATTTTTATCTTAATTAATACAACAGAGTGGTCGGAAGATCCAAGAGGCGACAGAACAGAAACTGAACATAGTTCAGGGCAAGTTGTGAGAAAAAGATCTAGTAGGCTCGCATACTGGCCGTCATTGTCGGGCACACGGGTGGGTTCCTGAACAATCTGAGTGAGGTCATAGGCAATGGAGAAATCATGACAGAACCTCCCCTCATCATCGGTCTTGTTAGAGTGGGTCAACCATTCGACGTTGTGAACATTGAAGTCACCACATACGTGAATGTTAGATGAAGGATAAGCAGATAGGACTTGGTCAATTTTCTCAGATATGCTTTGAAAGATAGTAACTCCGCTGTTATGGGGGCGATAGAGAGTAAATATAAATGCCGTAGTGTGAGCTAAAGCAACCCGGAAGCACATATAGGGTAAGTTAGGATCTTCCCTGGAGATTTCCCTACCACATGGAAAGTTATCCCTAATATAGGCACATATTCCATGCCCATGGCGATCTTGGGGGTCAGATTTAGAAGTTAAGTTAGAGTATCCTTTAATTGCGAACTCTTCTAGGGAAATAGCCTGTCCAATGCCAGTTTCACTTAAAAAATAAAAGGTCTGGTTTAGTCTCCTGTAATTGGGTTTCAACCTCTGGAAGGTTAGAACGTAGACCCCTGATGTTGGAGAAGGAGACATGGTAGTAGGGGTCTACGTTGGAAGTTGGAGAACCGGGTTTAATCGTGTATTTTTTCTTGAAACTTGTCGTGATGAATTTTTGGAATTTGTGGACTAGGTCATCAGATTTACTTAGAGCAGGACAGAGAGGGGAAACTAACCAAAAGATGTCTTGCTAAATCATGAAATTTGATTTTCTTAGTTTACAAAGCTACTTTATCAATTGACATGATTTTTGGAATTTGACATTTTTGTTATGTAACAGATATGTACATATTAAAGATTTTTCTGTATTTTTTTGTAAATTAGGTTGACCCATGACTTGCACCCAAAAAAAAAAGAAAGTAATTTGTTAAATATGTTATTACTAAATTTTATAACACGTCTTAAAAAGGGTTCATAATAATTTTTTTTAATTTAACGTATGCAAGAGATCAATGTTCAGAATAAAAACATTAAAATATTTAATAAATAAAATTATAATATATATATATATATATATATATATATATATATATATATTCAAGCATATCTGATTGAACACGACAGAGTTATTCTTTTTTCCAATTTTTTTGGATATCTTTTCAATTCACCGACTGGTCTTTTTTTTTCAGCTGGCATGTTGTATATTATGGCGCCCAAAAGTTGTTGTTCAGCCATATTCGTCCCAAGCGCTTTCTATCGGTTCAACCAATCAACGTCAAGAGAAATTGTTGTTCTTGGCATTTTTTTTGGTACTTGTACAGTTTAGTCAAGACATTAAAAAATGAAAATATCAAAAAAAAGTTTAAATTGTACGTATCCGTTATGGAATGAAGTTCTCCGAAAAAAAAATTTCAATTTCATCAAGTAGTTTTTTACAGTAAAAAAACAATTTGTTATGGGACCGAGCAAAAGGTTTGATTTTTAGGAAGAAAAGCTAGTATTAAAGATGGGGAGGGAGTGTTGGCGCTTTAACTGGAGTTATCTGCCCGTGGTGTTTCCAAACTACAAACAAAATCTTTTAAAAATCCAAGATGCCTGCCTTCAATGCGCTCTCATAAAAACGTGTTTTTCCACTGTAAAAAAACAAACAAAAAAACTACTCGATCAAATTAAGTGAATACGTACAATATAACCTTTTTTTTTTTTTTTTTTAAATATATTTTCATTTTTTAATGTCTTGATTAAACTGCACAAGTACCTTTTTTTTTTTTTTTGAAGCTTGGTGTATTTATAGTTATTTTTGAATTGGTTATATAATATGGCCGAACAACAACTTTTGGGTACCATAATATATAATATGCCAGCCAGTGTTCAATCAGATGTACTTGAATAATGACTTGTTGCCAAAATACACACACACACACACACACACACACACACACATATATATTTCTGTGGAAATATACTTTATTCACTTATATTTCCCTTTTTATATATACCCATCCTTATTTAAGAAGCTCAATGTAATTACAGAGCATATAATGAATGAATTGGTACATTGATTGTTGCTATTTCTTCTGATGAGTTAAGGGCAAAATAGATTCACTGATTGATATAATAATTAAGTGAATGGTTTTGTGCTACGAAACAGACACTGTCAAGAATTGTGAATGTCAACTGAAATAATGGAATAAATTGTAAGATGGTCAACATCATGAAACTTGGAATATAAACTTTTGTCATTTATTCACTACATAAATTTCTATAAAGTTTACCCATTTATTCGTGTAGAAACAAAATTGGGAATGTTAGAATGGTATACGAAAGGAAAATAACATTTCTTAAAATTTTTTTTTAGAATAATGACAAATTGTGGGAAGCTGTGCAAAGCGAATGGTTAGCATCTCTTCTTTGCAGTGTTCCACTTTGGTTGAGAGCATGTCTAAAAGGATTGATCTTTTAAAGAAATCAAAAGGGGATGCAATTCCATACCAAGCATTTATTAAAGTAAATGTCTTGTTCTGTATTATTAGTCTCGTTTAAGTTTCCTTATTCAATTGTTCAATATAACTTTTAGTGCAATAAAATGTATGAAATTTGTTTGGCCCATTTTTTTTTTGCCCATGAGTGTATATATATGAAAATCGAACAATATCTATGTGTATAGATATGAATTGGCAACATGATGGGATCAAGTGGCCTTTGTTCTCATTTATTTGTCTCCCCACGAGGGCAGGTTTTAATTCAGAAAATTCAGCATATAACTTTTGAAATATTAAAGATTTGAAAGATATTTTGGTAGCTTATCTTCTTCTATCAGTGTGCAAAATTTAAATTTTTTATGATTAATATTGTTGAAGTAATTAAAAAATTATGATCTGTAATAAAGTGAGAAACACAGTTTACACACACACATATATATATGACTACTTCATTTAATCACATAAATTAATATATGAAAGTATAAATTTATGCATAAACTTTAAGTATTTACTTCAACAGTGCTCAATACGTAGGTAGAGCTAGTAAGTTATAAAATATATATGGCAATAAAGCTACACAGAATATTCCAAGTTTCATCTATGCTAAGATTCATCAGGCTTATGCGAGGAGTTGTGGTTGTCTTGCGTTTTTATATACACACATTCTATTGAGTTTTTAGTTAGCCAATCAGCTTTCTAGTTTCCACCAGGAAGCTGATTGGCTAAATTAGAAGTTAATAGAATTTAAACCAACGTGTTCAGGAAATGACGTCATGTACAGGAAGTCCCGAGTGACACATTTAAGATAATCTACACCGGTTCATGATAATAACAACTACTGTGCAGATCAAATGTGTTAACAAGACTTAAAACATCTACTACAAGAAAACAGTCAGAGATGTTTGAATTATAGTCAAAAAATTTAATTCTTGATCATAAGTTACAGCCAGAGATCTCTCACAAAACAAAGAATGGAAGATTGCTGAAATATTTATAACGAACCTTCTTTTTGGTCTTTCGATGATACTTTTTTATAGCTCACGGGCTTTTCCGGATATTTTCCATCCATATCAGGCAACCACAAGCATTCCCATAATTCCTGGCCGGAGGGTGTGTCTTCATGGGAAAGAACCTTTCCAGAATAATGCCATAATTTGTATCTAAAATTTAAAACATGGAAATTTTTTTTTTAAAATGAAAAAAAAAAAAAAAAAAAAAAAAAAAAAAAATAATGCCATAATTTGTATCTAAAATTTAAAACATGAAAAAAAAAAATAATGCCATAATTTGTATCTAAAATTTAAAACAGGAAAAAAAAAAAAAAAAATGGCATCATTGAGCAGATTAGGCATGCCAAACTCAGGGTCCTCCTCCTTCAAGGGTCATGTGAGTCTTGTTTTATGAGGGCTGCATAGGACTAATTAAAGTTGTTTATTAACAATTATTGAATATTTAGAAAAAAACAAAACAAAAAAAAAACAAAAACAATTTGCAAACAAATAATTTAACTGCATTCATGAACGAAAAAAAGAAAGAAAAAAAGAATCTTAAATGGCAACAAATAAATTTAGATAAAATGTGATTTTCAAATATATTGAAAATATACATTCTTGTCCAGAATTCCCCATATTAAAAAACAAAAATCTGTAGGATGTAAGTATCCATGGCAAAACAAAAATATCATATTCCAAAAATCACATAAATTAAATTAATCAAGTAGTTTTATTTTTAAAAAGAAAATCATTTTTAATCAATTAATGGGAATTTGTAGACATTACAACAAAAATCTAGCAAATTTTGAATGATTGTTGTTTCTTAAAATTTTTTTTTTTTTCAAAATGGTGGGTGAGAAAGTTACTCACTGGATACTCAAAATTTGATTTTCTTATTTAAAAGTAAAACTAATTTACCAATTCATGTGATTTTTGGAATATGATATTTTTATTGTCACAAGTACGTACATCATACAGATTTATAAAATTGTTTTTTAATCGAGAAAGAATTCTCTGCAATAATCAGAAAATGTTCTGAATTATTCAAGTTAAATTATAAAGATCGCGATTTTTGGCAGTTAAATAATGAAATACATTATCTTTAATGCAGCCAGTGCGCGTGTGCTTCCAAAGCGCCACGTGTTTGATATACATGTTTTAAGATTCTGTTAAAGACTTCTTAAAGCAGGTGATGCTTACCCGTTACCAACTCTGAGTCGAGGTGCCATTGTGGATGTGATAAAATGTTCACCATCTGGACACCAGCTGAAATAAGTCGTGTCCATTGCCTTTGTGGTGCTGATCAGCTTTTTCTCTTTAACATCCCAAAATTCTAAATTTCCTTGCAGGTTTCCAAAGCCAGCCAAGCACAAGAGTGAAGAGAGAGGATCAAGGAGAAATGACTAAATGAATGATGGAGGAGTAGAATTAGAAAGGAGTAAAGAAAAAAAAAAAATTTTTTTTTTATCTATAATGTAAATCTCATCCGTCTGATAAAATGTATGTATGTATGTATGTCTGCCTAAGCCGTGACGAAGGCAACCTTTCTAGGAGAAGCAAATCTCTGATTTAAAAAACCATAAAGCGGAAGACCATTACCCGCTTTAAGCTGGTCTGCAGTTTAATTTGTTGCTGGCTATCTTGCTCTTGCTTGTTGTTGGATCTCAACATTTTGAACCGAGAGAGAGACTTAGCTGTCGTACAAAGCTAAGACTCTGTAACATCATATTTGTATAGATACTCCCTCAGGCATTTATGCTCATGGATTTTAAATGTCTGAGGGAGTGGCACTCGTCTGACAAGACGTTGCAATCATCATGTCTGCCTAAAACTTTCGACAGATGCGACGGATTTTCACGAGATAGGTATCGTTTTGAAGATCAACCCTTAGGACAACAAATATCGAAAAATTGGCTAAAAACATTAATTCCTTTACCCTCAACTGGGCACTTTTCTACAAGGATGGGTCGCTTTTTCGCCGATATTTTTGAAAGTCATTTTCTCTTTTCGATTGACTAGCCTTAATTTAAACCGTTGCCACTTCTGGTTTGATGAGGGATGCAATGGCAAAGACATCGCATTTTTTTTTTCACATTCTTTTCCTCCTTTGTGGACCTGCCTGGCTGCTGCAACATTTTTTTTTTTTTTTTTTTTTTTGCTCAACACACACCTCCAAACACTCGGGCACCCAGGTTAGTTTTATATAAAAAAGGTTCTATCAATTTAAGTAACCTGAAATAATTAAAATACTTTGAAGAATGATAAAAAGACAAGAATTGAGCCTTTTCTTGGTCTATGAGATATCAACCCTTTAAGAATTATTTAATTCCAAATACAGTCATTTTGGTAAAAGGTTTTAGGCTTCACCGTATAAATTTCTGTACATTTCATTTCAAGTAATAATTTTTAATTATTAACATCCACATTTATCTCCCTTTGATATCGTTTATGGTTTTCACGCGCGTGTGTGTGTGTGTGTGTGTTCAGTACTCCGTCCACTGTTCTTCCCATAAGTTCTGTATACGGACAATATTGTTATTGCAGATCTTTTAAATTGTGAATTAGTATTAAGAACAATGATCTTAGGGAGTTAAAGGAGAAAATGTTTCTCATTTACACAGTTGGCTTCAATCTGCTGCAAAAATTTCTGCAGGACTGTCTGCCACAAGGAGACTAATAGTTGACTGCTTATATTTGCATAGAAGAGGAATTGCATTATCGCCACCATATTCCAGACAGGTTACGTTTTTTTCTTTTGTGTGTTTAACAGCATATCCACCCTTGTTGGGTTATTTTATGCTAAATCGTGATTTAGAGTCATATTTTTTTTTATTTATAAACAAAAATATGTGAATAAATATATTTATAGTTGAAATATAGTTTGCATTAAAATTTAATTAAATTCGTAAACGTTTTAGTACAAAAATAAAAAAAGTAAATGCATAAAATGTATTAAAATGCGAGTAAATTTGCAATAAAAAAAAATTTAATATGAATTTGCGTTATGTGTGTAAATTTGTGATGATAAATATTTGCTACTACTGTGTAAATTTGTGTGAAAGTGTTATATTTGTGTAAAAATATTTAAAATAAATTTGCATTACGTGTGTTAAATTTGTATTAGTAAATATTTATTACTAAGGTGTAGTTGCGTTTGTGTTGATTTGTATATAAAGTAAAATTTTATTTAATTATACTTATGTATATTAAAAGTGCAAAGGATTAGTTTAGAAATACTAATCCGTATCGATTTGTATTAATTTTTCTTGCTTATTCACATGTATATGAAAATCTATATTTTTGTATATATACCAATTTCTTTAAGGTAATCGATCATGTGTTTGACTTTTATGTTTTTGAAAAGTTCTTTTATATTGCTGTCTTTGTAATATTTTCGTCTTATAGGAAAAAAATCAATGCATTCAGTAAGAAAATGTTTTGCTGTCAGCAGAACCTGACATGCAATACACATTGGCTGGTCTTTTCCTTTAAGTAAATATGATTGGGTTAGGTATGTGTGACCTAAACGCAATCTCGTTAATACAACCTCTTCCTTTCTATTTTTCCTGGAATATTGTTACCAGTTACCAATTGTTGGTTTAATGGCATATAGTTTATTGTTAGTGTAACTATTCCAATAAATTTGCCATTGTTTTTTAATACATTCATTTATATATTTTTTTAAATCCGTATATGGGACTTTAAAGTTTTCATCTTGATTTTCATTTAGAGAATCCTTTACTGCTGTGTCTACCAATTCGTTTTCTCTGATACCAATGTGGCTAGGTATCCAGCAGAGCTCAATTTCTTTTGTTTTTAAAAATTCGCTTATTCTAGCCTGCAATTTTACTAACAACGGGTTGTTAGACTTTTGTGCTTGTATTGCTATTATAGCTGATAGCAAGTCAGAGAAAATTATATATTTTGTTTCGTTATCCCTGGAGATGAAATCAAGTGCTAAATCTATTGCACAAACCTCTGCATTAAAGATGGAGGTTTCTTTCAAGAGATGCTTTATTTTTTAATTTTTTATTATATACAGCTGCGCTGCCTGTTGCATCTACCTGTTTTGAGTCGTCCGTAAAGATGTATGCATGTTTAGGATAATTGTATTTGATTTGTTCAAATTCTTCTTGATAAACAAGAGCGTGAGTTTTTCCTTTACAGTGTTTGCTAACTTTTGGTACTATGATGTTCCAAAGAGGTATTTTTTAAGTAAATGTTTTGTGAATTTTTGTTCTCGGGATCTCTGCTTCTTCAATAATGAGTTCCATTCGTAGACCAAATGTTTTAATAGCTTTTTCTTTTTTAAATAAATGTTTATACTTGGGATAAAACGTGCAGTCGTGCGCAGGATTGTCGGGATCTGCCTTCAATTTTGTATAATATAGCAGTGCTGACTTGTTATATCTGAGGTTGGGTGGAGGCTCATTTGCTTCGGCATACAAACTTTCTACTGGAGATGTTCTGAAAGCTCCCAGTGCAAGTCTCAGTCCTGTATGGTAAATGGGATTTAAAATTTTAACATAGGATTTTCTTGCTGCTTGGTATATACAGCTGCCATAGTCAATTTTAGATCGAATTAGGAATCTGTACAGGTTTAACAAGGTCTGCCTGTCAGCTCCCCAGTTTGTATGAGCCACAACATGCAGAAGTTGCAGTGCTTTATTACATTTTTTTTAACATAGTTTATGTTGGGGAATAAAACTTAGTTTTTCATCAAAAATCATTCCTAAAAACTTGTATTCATCAACAAAGGGGATATCTTCTCCATCGAGTTGTAATTTGGGATCATTGTGTAATTTGTGTTGATTACAAAAATGATTGCATTTGGTTTTATTTTTTGAAAATTTAAAACCATTTTTTTTTTTTTTGCCCATTTATTCATTCTGCTTATGCTGTGTTGCAATTTTCTTTCAATAGTATGGATGTGCTTAGAACGATAGCTTATAGAGTAATCATCCACGTACAATGTTCTATTTATGTCAGGAGTAAGTTCCTTTACGATGTTGTTGATTTTTATATAAAATAGGGTTGTTGATAATATACTACCCTGTGGCACACCTTCTTCCTGCTTATTTATATCACTTAGAGTAGACCCTATGCGTACCCTGAAGGGTCTGTTCGTTAAAAAATTTTGAATAAATTCGGGAAGTCTACCTTTAAGTCCAAAGTCGAATAGATCTTTCATAATTCCGAATTTCCAGGAAGTATCATAAGCTTTTCTAGATCGAAAAAGACAGTTGTGGCGTGTTCCCCTCTTATGAAGGCTTCTCTGACATAGCATTCTAAGTTGACCAAATAGTCAAGACATCCACGATTTTTACGATAACCACACTGTGCATTGGTTATTAGTTTGTTTGTTTATAAATACCAAATTAGGCGATGATTTACCATTCGCTCTAATGTTTTGCATATACAACTTATAGTGAAATTGGTCAATAATTTCCAGGATGTGAAGAATCTTTTCCTGGTTTTGGTATTGGAATAATCGTTGTATGTTTCCAAGATTCTGGGAACTTCTTTTTAATCCAGATGTCATTGTAGATTTTTAGTAAAAGTTCCAATGAAGTTTTTGGAAGTATTTTCAAAAAACTATAGTCGACCTCATCTGGTCCTACGGCTGTGTTGTGTGATTTGTTTATGGAATTTTCCAATTCTCTTATTGAACCAGGTTTATTATATTCTTCAAAGTTTTTGGAACTGAAGTTAAGCTTGTACTTTTCGATATTTTTTTTGATGGTTTGGAATTCTTTGTTATAGTTTTTTGAAGAAGAATTCTCTGAAAATGTTTTTGCTAATTTGTTCGCTATAGCCTTTGTTTCTGTTATTTTGGTATTTTCAGTAAAAAGTAATTGGTATCGGATTATGTTTTCCAGAAATGTTTTTAACCATTTCCCAAACTGTCTTTGGTTTAGTGGAAACATTGATCTTGCTGACATATTCTTGCCAGCATTCTTTTTTGGCTTTCTTTATTATTCTGCGTGATTTTGCTCTATGCAATTTGTATTCAATTAAGTTGCTTGTTGTTTATTCTTTATTAAATTTTCTTAGTGCTGCTTTTCGTAGATTTATTGATTCTTTACATTCTTTGTTAAACCATAGTCTATTCCTTTTTCCTGAAGTAGTGTTTTTGGGAATGCACTCTTCTCCTATTAATGTTTGTGTAAATGTTTCGATTGTATCGATGTTGTTTTCTGTCAATTGTTCTGAGTAGAGATTCTTGAATTTTTCCCAGTTGGCTTTGTTAAGTTTCCATCTTGGTGGACGTTGAAATATTTTTTCATGGCTTTTGAGAATGATTGGGTAGTGATCACTACCACAGGCATCATCGAATACGCTCCAAGAAAAATCCAGATAAGTGGACGGGTCACATATAGTTAAATCAAGCAAACTAAGCGATCCATTTGTTGGATTGATGTGAGTGGCTTCATTTTGGTTGAACAAGCATAGATTATTTTTATTTATTAGATTTTCAATTTTCTTTCCCTTTCTATCCGTTTCCTTGCATCCCCATAAGGTGTTGTGACTAGGAAAATAAAGGTTTGGGTATTTGCTCTATTAAGTTCTCCAATTCATTTTCATCTATTTGGTTCATGTGGTGGTATGTATAAAGAACAAATGCTTATCGGTTTGTGTAAAGTTGCTCTTATGGCAACTGCTTGCAAATTTGTTTTTAATTCAATTTGGCTCTGGGGTATGTTATTTTTAATGAATACTGATACACCACCAGAGGCTCTAAGTCTTATATTATGAATGTAGTTATATTGTTGATAGTGTTTGATATACAAATTGTCCTCATTCTTAAAGGAAGGTTTCTTGGAGACAAATAACCAAAGGATTAAATTTGGTTTGCAACAATAAAATTTCATTGTAATTTGCCTTCAATCCACGACAATTCCATTGGATTAATTCATGATGATTTTTTTTTGGTTTGAGAAGTAACTTCAGTTTCCATGTCTTCTAATTGCGTAAATCTATTTGTAGTAGTTGCAGTGGCTTCTGTTTGTGGTAATTTCTTTATATTATTTTGTTTGTTTTTCAAGTGTGTTTTTGTCATCATGGGGAAGATGTATTGGTGACCTGTGTGGTCTTTCTTTTAACTGATTTTGTTTTTCCTTAGTTTCGTCTTTTTCAGCATTTGCACGACGTACTGGTGATTTTTGTGGTCTTTCTTTGTTTTCTTGGATGTTCTGATTTTGGTTGAGAATTTGTTTTATTGGTAACATTAGTTGATGATTTAATGGGATGATTAATTTTTGATGATATGTTTGGTTTGATTTCATTTATAAATTTGGGCCAGTCGTTTGGTCCCAATTGTAACAATTTGTTTATTAGTATTTCGTAGTTGGAGGCTTGGTCAGTGATGTTGGATGATATACAACTTGAGGTGACTTGAGAGTACGTCTTTTCCTTCATGTATCCATCTACTATTTTCCTGGTTTCGAGAAAGGAGATGTTTTTGGTATGTTTTATTGACACTACTTCCTGCATGCCCTAGCATAAGCGGGATAGTTTTCTCCACAATTTGCACATTTGCAATCAAGATTGCAGTCATTGACAGTGTGGTCTGGATCTTTCTGGCCACATCTACCACACACTGCTCGTCCCCTACATGCATCCTCATGGTGCCCAAACTTCTGGCATTTAAAGCACCGAAGTGGGTTTGGTATAAAGGGTTCAACTTTTTCAACATGCATAATGTAAGTGTTCATAAGTATAGTCTGATTCTCTTTTTTTAATGTAATTCTTTTAACGTTTATTACTCTTTGGTTTTTAATTCTTTTCTTATCTCTTCAGTAGTGCACATTGATAGGTCTTTCGATTTTACTACACCTTTGGATGTATTCAGATTCTTGTGTGGACAAGTTTTGATATTTATGTTGTGGAAAGTTTTCAATCCTAGGAGAAAAGTGGCATGTTTTTCTCTTTCCACTTCCACCAGTAGGGTTTTATTTTTTAAAGTTTTTATATTTTTTGGGGTAATATATGTTGATATAATTTTATGTATAATAAATGGTGATAAGTCAGTTATTTTGGTTTCTTCGGTGGATTCCAATACAATAAATTTTGAGGTTGTTTGATGTAGTTCATTATCTGAACTATCCGAGTCGACGTGTTGGCGCTTGGAGTTTTTATAATTTGCCATATATATATATATATATATATAATTTTAAATTCATTGTTTATGCTCCCCACCCAACTCGGAGTCCAATATTGGGGCATATCAAAGGGGAAACCTATTCGCCTTGTCATGCCAGGGCTACATAAACATTATATATGTTCCAAATGGGAGCCATGAGCACCCATAATTCTTTAGTTACACAATCCAAGTCATTTGTGGTAACTTCCGGCACTATACAGCCATGTCATGACTTTAACCATTTGGCACATTTGACCCTAGCCACCGAAATATGTATACAGTTTATAGTGGTATAGGGTAGAACTGTATTTGTTACGGTTTAGAGGAAATTGATAGAAAAGTAGACGTGTAAGGGCTTGACGTAACTAGCCGATTGATCGGATCGGGCCCTTCCGACCGCTCCTCTAGCCTTGTACGAGGCCAAAGTCGAGTGTTGCAACTGATATCTTTAATTTCCCTAGATATCAGTTGCTCAGCCACCAGGATCCTTTTCCAAGTTATTACGGGTCGCCACCCACGGCCAACAGGTGGCCTCTTTGAGAGGCTTTTACTCTCTGCAGGGGGACAGTCAGTGTAATCTAATGTCCCACTGACGGGGTTGGGAAGTAGGGAAGGAAAAAAAAAAAAAAAAAAAAAGGGGGATGGGAAGGGGGCTGTTGTTTTTGTTTTTACAGAACACAATTAAGTTTTACAAAAAAGAATAGAAAACAAAACCAGAAGTTTAATGTATCTGCATTTCGTCTCAGGAAGCCACTAGACAGCCTGATCTGGTAGCACCAGTGGTCACAGTTTAACGTCGTGCCCGGGACATAGACAGGTTAAGTAAACCGTCAAAAGGTGTTGAAACGCTTAACAAATGAGATTGCATCATCCGAAAATTGACAAACAATATCATTTGATTATTAGATTTTTTTTTTTTTTTTTAATCAAATTGTTAGGTGAAAGTATAGAATACTTAAGCCCCTTTCTCCTCATGTTAAGAATGGTTTTCTAAAAAATAACATCATTATTTCAGCATGGTCCATAAACTGGACAAGTAGCTTTTTTGTATTGAAATTATCAAATGATTACCGTTTTACATAATGTTTAATTATTTGCATTTTTTTAAACATTGAGCATCGTTTTTGGTAATTCATTCAGCTTTTCATGGCAGAATATTCCAATGATAATGTGGACCTTTTTCAGCAGAAGTACCCATTTCTGATCTACACTGACTTCAGCATAATGATCGTGCCATGATTAGGTGGATGTGCAGCTAGGAACTGAAATAAAAGATGCCATCAATTGCGTTTCATTAAAAACTTGTTATGGCTGAGACTATGGATGCTTTGCGTGATTGTTGTCTCAGGTTAGGGTCAAATGTAGCATCTGCTGCATCTTCATAACTGTTGTCGGGGACCCACCCTCTGAATGGATTCAACCACCGTCCATATATACCAAAACTCTTACCGATCCCAGGTAGGTCTCTAGTTCAGGAGTTAACCTTGCTTGCTCGGTGGAACGCAAAACATTTTCATTCTGTAACCTTTTTATTTTTTATTTGTCTTTTATTAATAGATGTCTTGACTTACACTGTTGTTCTGTTTTTATTGTGGCTAATGTAGAGCCATAACAATAACACACCTTGATATCGCAGGCACTAGGGTGCACGGTAAACCATAAGTAATTTGGCTGATGTCAAGAAAGGCCTGCATAAGAAGCAATCTGATTGATGCCAATTTTTTGGCATGGAGAGCAGACGTGAGACGTTGCCCACTCTGGTGCGCAGGATACATGCAGCACTTTATGTACCAAACCTAGATGAAGACTACAAAAAAGAGGGAATAACTGTTATAACTATATATAACAGGGGAAATAACTATCATTGAAGAAAAAGGATTTGGGAAGGAAAATACCTGGATTGTGTGTAAAACGAGGGTAAAACCTAGAGATATTGTAAAATTACAGAAAACAAAGAAAATTTGTGAACTCTGAAAGAAAGATAATCCAAAAATTATTTTTATAAAAATAAAATGTAAAAATCTATTCTCACAGAACAAGGATGAAATTTTTTTTTTTCAAAGATAACTTGATTCTAAAACATTCAATATAATATAAAGATTGATAAGTTAAAAAAGCTAGGGTTAGTATAACAAAGGAGATAATTAATTGCTTTTTTTTTTCCCCCTGAAAAATATGAGGAAGAAAAAACTTTTTTCAAGAAAAACTGACTTACTAATTTGAATAATTGTCCTTGACTTGTGAGAATATATTTTTAGCAAATAAAATGCATAAAGAAAAGGATATTGTTTCCTTGCGGATTGTAGTAGGCTGCGTTTCGAGGTCCAGTTCCAAAATCAAAAATCGGATCACATTTCAGGTTATAAATGGTGGCTTTTGCAGGCATGACTGAACAGGAAAAGTCAAGGAATTTCGGTATTGTTTCATTATTATCTTTTACATCAACTCTTTGTGGATTATTCACTGACAAATAGTTTCCATGTCAATATGCTGTCATATATAATGTCAACTGGCAAATAGTGTCCATGTCAATATGATGTCATATATAATGTCCAGTGATGTCAAATTGCCCAAATTATGTCAAGTGACATTATAATGTTTATATGCTGTAAAATTGTTTTGCTTGAAAAGAAAAAAAAAGTGTAATTTAAATTTTTTCCAAAGAGAAAAAATAAAAATAGTTCAAATCCAAAGGATACATCCGTATACCACACAGAACTGCTGACTGTTGGGGTGCCATTCCACATGATAAACTGGACCATCTTTAGCTGCACAAAAGAAAACATTATACAGACTTTACAATAAAAATCAAAAAGTATTCTGAAAGTTTGAGAACTTTTTTTTTTTTTTTTATTATATAGGCGTCACCACTTATCAAGGCCGATAGGCCACTCAAGGATAAGGGTTAAAGAGTGTAGAGTAGTCAAAAGGACAATATAGTAATCGATAGTAATGGAAGTTCAGTAAATTTGTTAACTTAAGTGGAACGGCTCATCAGAAACTTGTTCACGTTGGACTTGAAGACAACCATATTATAGACAGCTGGAAAGCAGGAAAACGGAAGACAATTCCACAGGCGTGCAGTTCTAAGAAAGAAGCTTTGATCATGGAATCTATGTTTAGGTTTAGGTGCAGATAAAGAGTGGGGAAAATTATTGATAATGTTTTCAGCTAGTCTAGTGTTTCTTGTGAAAGTTTGAACACTTTCCATGAAAATAACGATAAAGCAGAGACAAACTCGCAACATCTCTTCTGTGAGATAGAGGTTGCAGCGAAGAGAAAAGGACATCTCCCACCAGGCCACGAAGTCTATTTTGAACTCTATCAAGGCAGGACAAGTTTTTTCTAGCAGCTCTTGCCCAGATGTGGCAACAGTACTCCATCCTTGGACGTATCTGGCTCTTATATAGATAGAGAATTGCATCAGCAGTGAGATATCTACTGGATCGATAGAAGGATCCCGCCATTTTTCCAGCAGCCTTGGCAACAGATTTGATGTACGTATTCCATTTAAGATCAGGAGTAAAGGTCAAGCCCAGAAGCCTGTCAAAACTTGAGGCCTCCCCAAGACGAGAGCCATTCATTTTAATTGATGCCAGATGGGGATCAGAACGTTGATGATGTAAAGATAGAAGCTTGGTTTTAGATGCATTAAAAGTAACCAGCCACTCCTTTCCCCATTGTACAACGTGATCAAGATCAGAGGAGAAAGAATCGGAGAGAACTTGGTTGTTTACTGTCTTAGATGTGCTACCATAGATGGTAGTGTCGTCAGCAAAAATGTCTACGAATGATGTAAGGATGTGATTTGGATCATTAATGTAGATCAGGAAAAGGGTTGGGCCCAGGATGCTTGTACTTAGTTTTTCACTGTCTGTCATTTTATATAAAAATTAACTGCAACAAAAAACTTCTATAAAATTTGTTGTTTTTTTTACCAATAAATTTTATTAAGAAAGCTAAATCTACTGCACGCCATCTTTATTTTTCTGATCGAGTAAATAAATTCTTCATACAAATCATCTCAAATTTCTTTATAAGAATGCACATAAATGAACTTGCAACAAAATTCTATTAAGAAGACAACATCTTTTTATGGTTCATAGGTTTATTGATATTACTAGCAGGACCTGTTAACCGGCGTTGTCCAGTGGAAGCATGACATAGATCCAGAAGAGAATCATTAAATGATCCCTGCCTCGAAAACAAATTAAACTTCGATTGTTGTTGGTGGCCACTACCATCCCTGGAAAATAACGAACGTGGCCGAAATGAAATAATTTCACTATCGGGCATTGTTTTCTAGCGGTAGCTGGTGGAAGTCAATGCCTGTGATTGTCACTATTGTTAGTTACTAGTGATTAGTGCTGGTTTGGGGCAAAAACCTGCAGATACTAGTGAATTCTAGAAAAGCATTTAAGGGAAAAACATTATTACATACTTATTTGTCCTGCTTAAATAGCTTAAAAAAATTACAAAAAAATGGTCCTTTAGAAAAATAATGAGTAAAAACAGAAGTTTTCGAAGTTAGGGATTCTCACTGTATATTTACTCTTTAGAGTGATTGAAATCAGAATGGGTTTTCTAAATAATACCATAATAATTTCAGCATGGAAACATACACATGTGAGCAGAAAAAATTTGTCCAACCAATTTTATTGCACTAAAATCTATATTGAACAAAGAACAATTGAATAAGGAAACTAAAACGAGACTAATAACACGGAACAAGACATTTACTAAATGCTTAGGATGGAATCACATTCCCTTTTGATTTCTTTAAAAGATCAATCCTTTTAGACATGCTCTCAACCAAAATGAAACACTGAAGAGGAGATGCTATTCCATTCGCTTTGCACAGCTTCCCACAATTTGCCATTGTTCGAAATGGTTCTTCCATCCAATGTACGAGATGTTATGGACCAAATATTCTTGATTAGGTTTAAATCGGGGCTTTGACCTGGCCAAAATATCACATCCATTGAATTATCAGAAAACCATTTTTTTGTGACTTTAGCAGTGTGTGCAGGGGCAGTATCTTGTTGAAAAATAATGTTTCTGGGATATTCCCAGCTTCTGGATACTTAGTAACAGTTTTGTTTCTAACATTCGAATATATTCCTTTGCATTGATTGACTTCTCACATCTAATAAGTTCCCTAACTCCTACTGCAGTAAAAGTTCCCCATACCATTATCTCTTCATCTCCTTGTTTAGCTGTCGTTTTTATGCAATTTGGCGAAAATCTTTCTCCAGTTCTTCAATTGCATCATTCGGGAGTATCAATAACAAGAAAAAATCTTGATTTATTTGACCAGAAAACATTCCTAAACCAGTCTGTATCTTTCTTGCCATAATACGAGAAAAATCTCTATCATTGATGTTCTTCTTAGATAAAAATGGCTTCTTTGCACACCTTTTAGAAGAAAATCCCATTTCTTTCATTCATCTAGATATTGTATATCTAGAAAGAGAATTTCCAGCCCCTGTTTTGAATTCTTTGCTATGGTCAACATAAGTTTTCTTTCAATCCTTCAAAACAGTTAATTTAAGCCTGTGGTCGATGCTCTAGGGCGACCAGATCCAGATTTCCCTTTTCACAAGTATTCGAATTCAAACCTTTTGACCAATTCGCTTCACACTACAGAAAGAGATATTTTCACATTTTCTTTTCTTAAAATATCAAAAATCTGCTTGTAAGTCATTTTGGACTACCTTAATCCAACAATTTAGTTTTTTATATCCTCGCCAAGATGCAGTTGTACTTATTTAGGATTAATTTTTCCACTTATTATTATATGCTACAATAATAATAACGATCTGCAAAATAGAAATTTTCAGTTAAAGTTAACAAAAATTCATGGAAAAATATTGAAAAATCGATTTCTTCCTTCTTTCACTCTTGGCGCATTTTTTTTTTTGCTCATGAGTGTACGTGCATAAAAAACAAAACAAAGATAACATCTTTGAAGTCTAGATAATCGGTCAGAAAAAGAAAATTAAATAAAATACACAATTTCAAATTAACAAATGGTAAATCAAGAATATATGATAATAGTTTTGTAAAAAATAGATCTTATACTTAATCATTTTTTATTTTTGCATGTTTTTTAATTTTTTAAAATTATTTCAACAAAACGCATCAGTGTTTTTACTTAAGATGCAATTTTTGGATATCCAACTATAATGCACAAGCACCATATTTAAAATGTTTGATTTTATGAGATTGCATTTCTAATTAATTGTATAATTATCAGAATTACATTTACACAAAAATACGTAAAGTCTAATAATTAGATTTATAAAACGTATGCTTTTTGTTTCTTTTATTTTCATTAAAAGTTGAAATGCAATTATTGCTTACGATAAAAGTTGTCCACATATACCAATATTTGGAGTGTTGAAAAACAAAATTTTCACGTGAGGTTAGATTGAGAAAAAAAAGGGACTTTTCATTAAAGGTTGAGTGGACATGTACAGGACATTGCGTCAAAAATAATAAATCTTTAGTGACACGCAACGAATAAGCTAATATTTCTGAACCGCAAAGTAAAATGGTACTTGTACAGTTTAGCCAAGACATTAAAAAATGAAAATATCGAAAAAAGTTTGAATTGTATGTATCTGTTATGGAACGAAGTTCTCCGAAAAAAAATTTCACTTAATTTCATCAAGTAATTTTTTTTTACAACGAAAAAAAAAACAAACAATTTGTTATGATACCAAGCAAAATATTCGATTTTTAGGAAGAAAAGCTAGTATTAAAGATAAGGAGGGGTGTCAGCGCTTTAACTGGAGTTATCTCTCTTTGGCATTTCTAAAATTCAAACAAAATTTTTTTTTTTTAATTCAAGATGGCTGCCTTCAACGTGCTCTCATAAAAACGTGTTTTTCCGCGGTAAAAAAAAAAAAAAAAAAAAAAAAAAAAAAAACTACTTGATGAAATTAAGTGAAATTTTTTTTCGGAGAACTTCGTTCCATAACGGATACATACAATTTAAACTTTTTTTTTCGATATTTTCATTTTTCAATGTCTTGACTAAACTGTACAAGTACCAGAAAAACGGACATATTTGGTACAAAGCTCACTTTGCCACCACCTCAGCTTATGAAAGAAAACAACAAAACAAACGGGGTGACGAAGTCTGTTTGCCAACCTCTAACTAAAGGGAAGTAATCAATTTTCAATGAGTTATTCCCCTTATGTTGACACATACTTGAAAGAATTTATAATTGGAGAGTTCTAACAGTTTCCAGCTTCCCTCCAAGAACAGATGAATTCAATGTAGACCAGAAGATCAAAGACGCAGTTGAAAAAAAATATGTCGAATACATGTATGAGGCACACACACACATAAAACATTTAGATGATCATGAAACAAACTCAAATAGGTCACAAAGATAACAGGTTCAGATAGTGAAGAGTCAACAGATAGAGAATAGTGACACGTACACGCACTCAAACACCCAAATCCCACAACGTAACACACCAAAAAAAAAAAAAAAATCAAAGAAAAAGATGGAAGAGGAAGATAGGCAATCGAATTGTAAGAAGTCAACATCTAACGTTATTGTAATACAAATACGACTACTTTTCTTGTTTCTCAAAGACATTTCATTTTAGTTTGTTGGGCTCATTAATGCCAAAGCAAAATACTTATTGTAGACATTTTATTAAACACAAGTTGCCATTCTTGTAAAAGCAGGGTCTTGAATATAGTCATGTTGCAATATTTTTGGGTCATAATGGGGGTATGATCCTGCACAGTCGGAAGATTCTATTTATAAACGATGCTGCTAGGAACTGACGAATCAAATTAATTCATGTTCCGCTACCAACCAATCAGAAACAAGAATTGCTCAATAAAAATTAAACCATTTTCTACAGCAACTTCGCATATGTTTTCTTTGTATCAACACGGGAAGAATCTTTTGCTCTGTGGCTTCCAACTCAAGAACTGTCTACTGAGAACCACTCACCTCCAGAACTTGTATAAAACGTCTAACGATCGGAAACTGTTCTGAAACTAAACATGGCTTACAATTCTAGAAGTCATTCTCATAATAGAAAAATATAGTTGTTGCAAGCAAAGAAAAATGGCAGCATCATCAATCCATTCAGCATCAGTTGAGCACAATGATCTTCTTGTGTTAAGATGCAAAGCTATCACTGAGGAATTTGAAGAGATTCAGAATATTTTATAAAATGGTTCTGGCATCGGATTTATCACCCATGGTTACAATTAGAATCAACCAAATCTTTGTGGTCGTACCTTTCTTATTATGCCAAAAATATTGCAACATTGGGAAACAGCTTTCTCAGAACTGATAGTTTTGTAATTATTATCAAACTGGAAGACACCCTTCATCTCCCCTTTCTTCTTACCATAGAAACAATTGTCAGTTAAATATTGTTTAAGTAAAATGGACATTACAATTCTATTTATGATATAAACTTGTGGAGACTCACCCATGCACAAGAGATGAACTCTTGAACTGTAGAAACAGACAGAAAGGTAAGACGCTTGGTGTGGCCTGTATACTTTGTAGTACAACATCTTGGCAATACGTGCCACAACTGTTGCTCTTTGAATATTACATTTTGATTCAATATAATTTACTTTTTCTATCCGTGCCCATGTTTTCTTTAGTGACTCATCCATCACAACCGATATGTTATTCAATTTTGAAACAATTCATTTTAAAAATCGGTAAAATCTATACTTTTGGCACTCAGTGACACAATTACTTTTTTCTTTTTCATCTTTGGTAATTTTTTTTTTTTATGCGTATGGAAGGTGATGCCATATATAAAAATGAAAATAGCAGCATATTATTATGAAATGTGTCAAGACTCACCTCTTGGCACGAGACATCCTTCTCCCTTCACGCTCAAATAATGCAAACCAGTTTCACCATAATATGATGATGCTGAGGTCTCTGTGGAAGTGATGACCAACAGACCATTACCTACAGAAAAGAAATAAAAATAAAATATAAATGAATAAATGAGTTTTTTTTTTTTTCTTCATGTATCCCAACAATATTGCTTGTGATTTTTTTTTTTTACTTGGGAGTCACCACTTATCAAGGCCCAAAGGCCACTCGAGGATAAGTGTTAATGAATGTACGGTGGTAGTGTAGTAATCGTTAATGGTGTAAATTGAGTAGAATTTGATTATTTATGGGGACAGCTCAACAAGAACTTGTTTACATTGGATTTGAAGACTACCATGTTGTATTCAACTGGGAAGCAGGACAGTGAAACAGTGTTCCACAGATGAGCAGTTCTGGGAAAGAAGCTTTGCGTATTTGCGTTGAGGCACAGAGATTGGGGAAAATCATTTATAGTGGTTATAGAGGGTCGAGTGCTTTTTTTTGTGAAAATTTAGCAAGTGTGGGGAACCATAGACTGGAGCTCAGTCGAGCACTTGCCATGAAAATAACGATAGAACAAAGACTCCCAACGTCTCTTCTGTGAAAAAGAGGTTGCAGGGAAGAGAAAAGGGCATCACCTACTAGGTTTTGAACTCTATCAAGGCTGGATAGGGCGCGCCAAGCAGCTGCTGCCCAGATGTGGCTCTTATACAAATAGAGGATTGAATCGGCAGTGAGATACCGACTGGAGCGGTAGAGTGATCTAACCATTTTTCCAGTGATATTGGCAACAGATTTGATGTATGTGTTCCCATTCAGATCAGGAGTGAAGGTCAGTCCCAGAAGCTTGTCAAGATATGGTGCTCCCATGATGATCAGACCGTGTAGTGCCCATTCAACAATATCACCGCTGTCTCAAAAACTGTGCCGTGGATTTTTTCTCCTCCATCTTCTTTTGCTTATCACTTGTGCAAGCAATGTCAGTTTAACTTGAGGACTTTTAATCATTTATTTCTTGCATATAGATGGAAAAAAAAAAAAATATAAAATGATAAAATTACAAACGAATAATGCCAAACATTAATATGAACTGTTTAAAAAAATAGTTATGCAAATAAGCTATAATTTTCTCTTTCTTACCCAGTTCTGTACACTTGGGAGAAGGGAGGGGGAGAAGAAAATAGTATCACAATGCCATCAAAACAGGTTACTGCTATTTAAATCAATATTACAATGTATATTGATTAAATACAGGTTGTGTGTATACCAAATTTTATCAAAATATATTAAAAACTTAATATATTAAAATATATTAAAAACTAAAAATGTTAACAAAAAAATGTCATAAGACATACAACACAGTTTATAGGACACTCTAAAGTTTCTGTTAATCTTTGCCAGGGATGCTGGGAAAATGGTGGGATCCTTCTACCGCTCCAGAAGATATCTCATTACTGATGCAATTCTCTATCTGTATAAAAGCCAAGTATGTCCAAGGATGGAGTACTGCTGCCACATCTGGGCAGGAGCTGCTAAAAACAGTCTCTCCTGCCTTGACAGAGTACAAAATAGACTTTGTGGTTTGGTGAGGGATGCCCTTTTCTCTTCCCTGCAGCCTCTCTCCCACAGAAGAGACGTTGGGAGTCTGTCTTTGTTTATCATTATTTCCATGGCAAGTGCTCGTCTGAGCTCCAATCTCTCGTCCCCCCTCGCCAATCTTTCACGAGAAACACTCGTCTGGCTGAAACTACTGTCAATAACTTTCCCCACTCTTTATCTGTGCCTAAATGCAAACGTAGATTCCATGAGCAGAGCTTCTTTCTCAAAAGTGCACGATTGTGGAACTCTCTTCCGTTCGCCTGTTTCCCACCTAACTACAACTTGGATGTCTTCAAATCCAACATAAACAAATTCCTGACAAACCACCCCCTTAAGTAAGACACTATCAAATCTCCAATACTAATGATTACTACAATACTATCTCATTGATTACTGTACACACAATAACCCTTATCCCTGAATGGCCTCCCGGCCTTGATAAGTGGTGAGCCCCATGTAAAAAAAAAAAAAAAACAACTTTCTGTTGGTTATTCATTGCAAAGTTCTAAAATACAATTAAATAAACTTACCAGACTTATTCCAGTGAAGAGATGTTTTATCTGCCTTGAAGAAACTTTTATTGGCAACTGGACATCCATTAAGGTTGGGGTATTTAAAAACACGTACATTCGATGGTTGTCCCTGAAAGAAGTAAAAATTATAAAAAAATTTCCAGTTTTAAAACATTTATTTTATATCTTCAAATATTTATTCATGGTGTTTGGTTTGGTTAATTTGTGGAGGAAAATTGTTGTTTTTGTTTTTAGCTTTGCAGAACATGATTGAGTTTTGCAAACAAAAAAAAGTAATAACATCAATGTTTGGTGCAATTAAGTCAGGAAGTCGATATCTTCAGACAGACTGATCTGATAGCAGGAGATAAAATTATTAGGCGTAAAAAGCTTTAACGACTTTTAATCTCATTTAATCAGTAATGCAAGTGGTAAATGGTACAAAAAGCTAAACTGAGATGAATTTGGGAATTGAGGGGATAAACCTATACATCCAAAATCGAACGAAACGACAGCAAAAATTAAATGTAAAGCTCTAGCGATTTGGCAGAAATGAATCTTAGAAAAAAATTTTAATTGTCTTTCTTTTAATTCAAAGAATAGACAGAATTTTGTTTTTTTCTGATTTACAAAAAAAAAAAAAAAAAAAAAAAAAAAAAAAAGTCAAGGTCTAACATCCTTGTTTAACTTTTAGGTTTAGGCACAGATAAAGAGTGGGGGAAATTATTGATAGTGTTTTCAGCTAGACGAGTGTTTCTCATATTTGGCAAGGGGGGAAACCATAGATTGGAGCTCAGACGAGCACTTGCCATGAAAATAAAAATAAAGCAGAGACAGGCTTGCACCGTCTCTTCTGTTTTTTTCAAGTCAGAATTATTTTCAAATGGCTGCTACCTATATAAAAAAAAAAAAAATTGGGGGAATAATTCTATAAAGCTGCATATTTTCAAAAAAAAAAAAAAAAAAAAAAAAAAAAAAAAAAAAAAAAACTACCAGAAAATGCTGGGTTCATACAACTTACATTTATTGTGATTAAAATATTGATAAAAAATACTTACTTTACTTCCAGCTATGCAATATGCAACGTGATTGTTATTGGACAAACTGTATTGCGAGAGTTTGTCGGCATGGATACGAGCAAGGGGTGTCTCTGAAAAAAGGACAAACAAAAACAAATAAAAATAAAAAAAATTACATATCAAAGCAAAAATTGCATTTCATTAAAGAAATATTTTTATCAGGGTTGCACAATTGAAAACTTCCCATACAACAGAAAAAATTTGGATATTTTCAAAATTTCATTTATTACAATCCAATGAATCAGTATAACGTCCATTTTACATGCTGGTATGTGTTGGCCAGCTTTTCAAAATTGACTTTTAAACTAATCCATCTCTGGCCAAGTCTTTATCCTTTTTTCTCTCTAACCTATCCTTATTACTACTTTATATCTTTTCCTTGGACATACCTCACTAACGGACCCTGCTACCTCAATTGTTCTACAAGAACTTTCATCCATTTTTTTTCAACGTGACCATACCAAGAAAGTGTCTTGCTCTGCACACATCTTATGTCCAAATTTAATCTGGAGGTCATCAGTTGTCTTTAAGATGCATATTAATATATCATTGTATAATTCTCATATAATATTCCTCTTCATGCAACACATATAACCAACTCTCACTGGCCAAATATCATTCCCATACATCATTACACTACAGATACACATGCCTGGTAGACTTGTTCTTTGGTCAACAGCGGTAATGCTCAGCTGGTTAGTAATGGAAAAAATTCCCTAAACTAACTCTTGCAATCAGATAAGCACCAGTTTCTTCCTCTGTTCCAATTGTTTCAAAACTTCTAAATATTCTTTCTCCATATTGGAGTAGCAATACACATGAAAAAAATGAAATAGCTTCAAATATTTCAAAACTGGTGTATATATATATATATATATATATATATATATATATATATATATAGAAAGAGCTTGATGAACTAAGAAGGAATCTTTTTAAATTTTTTAAATCCAATTAAAATTAAGGAAGTTATGACTATTTTTGTGCTTCACACATTTGGATATTTTTCCCACTTTAAGATCATATGCGTTTTGTCACATTTTTTACACTACTTTTTCAGTAAAAATGTTATATCTTTGTTAAAACAGAAGATTAAGCAATGAAATTTACCATATAAGTATATTTTTGTGCTAGGAATTAGAATATGCTACTGAAAATCTCCAGAAACTATAGATTTCCAAATAATCTGCAGTAAATGCACATAAATATGCTGCAGTTCCTTAAAAATGCCATGTATTCATTAAAAGAAAAGTTAAAAGAACTCAAAGCTGAATTGTAATGCATTTTATGTACAGATAATTGAAATCGAAATCTAGGAATGTTTAAAAATGAATATATTGCAATATTTCTTTGGTATTATTGTAGATTAATACCTTCCCCATCCCATCTGCCTACCTCTCCAAAATTTACGATTTTACCTTTGTAGGCAATTACATGAGAATACCTTAAAAAACTTTAATGAAAGATAAACAAGTATTATTTTAGAATTTAATGTAAAATAATTCCCCATTTTGAGCCATTCTAGCGTTTTAGGGCAGTTAACCATTTTTTTTCTATCGAAGTTAAATCCTGTGCGCCTTTTTTTTTTTTTTTTTCTAAAGACAATTATGCATGGTTTTAAGAGGGTCTTTGTGCAATTATGAGAGGGTGGGGAGGTTGCCACTCTGACTTTGGGTTAATGATAGTGCTAAGGAAAATTATGTGTGAACATCCTGAAGATTTGATAGAAACAAAACAAAAACAATTTTAGAATTTAGAGTGGGGGTTAGTTTCACATAAATTTAATGTAAAATAATTCACCATTTTGAGACCATTCTAGCGTTTTAAGACAGTTGATTAATTTATTTTTTTATGGGTGATAAATGGTGCACTTTTCTTTAAGGAAGGATTCTTTTCTTTTTTTTTTTAGGTACTTATATGTAGCTTACCAAGGAACTTTGTTTGGTGAGGAGCTTGCCACTTAGACTTAGCGCTAAAGAAGGTTTTAAGAGGAAGAGGCTTGTCACTCGTACCTAGGGTTAGAGGTAGGATTAAGAGGGGGGTTTTTTTTTTTTTTTTTTTAAAGGCGTTTGACCCCCATATTTACGGTGAGTGGGTCATAATTATTGGCTTTGGAAAATGTTATGCCTTAGATTTTGGACATCAAATTACTTTTAAATATAAAATTTATTTTTGTTTGTCGTAATTCTTAAGGGTGTGAAACTTAACAAGAATTACGACAAAGAGACAAAAATAAATTTCATTTAAAACAAGTGACGTCACTAACAGAAAACGTAACGTTTGGAAAACTTAAGTATTTTTGCCCACTTATTTAAATATCAGAAAACATTTTTGCTAAAGCTAACAAATCGTTCACAAATTTTTGATAAATTTGTTTTTATTTTCAATTACATTTCTTGTCAGAGTGACACATTATTTCGTTAAACTTTCCAGCTTAAGGCGTTTTTTTTTTTTTCTCTACCTGGACTTCAGGCCAAGATCACAGTGTAGTATTCTGGTGCTATACTTCGCCTTTTCTGTCCTCTGTCAGTGAAGGAGAAATCATTCATGACCGAGACAATTTTTATGTTCGTTTCTATCCAGATTGACCCTTTTTGGGAAGCTGGAATTGCCTCACATTAACTGACCTTGTGTCTAACTGTCCTCGTGGAGAGGCAAGTAAATAGGAACTTAACTAAAAACTGAGCACCTTCTACAAATAATTAAATATTGATTTTGTATTTTTATTTATATATATATATATATATATATATATATATATATATATATATATATATATATATATATATATATATAATTGGGTAGATTAATGTCCATTCGATTATAATCCGCTGAAAAAAATGTTAAAAAAAAGACTAAAAAAATATATTGGGAGTGTATGTGGGGGGGGGGCGTTACTGCTCGCATATGTGAAGCAAAAAAAATCATTTCACTTTTTTTCTTTTTTTAAACAAAACACTGTTTAATTCACCGTTAAAAACTAATGTAATGGATAGAAGTGCATACATTACATATTTGTTTTTCAACTATATTTTTAAAATTTGACCAAAAATAACGCCGGATTGCTTTAAAATTATATATTCTGATAACCGAATAGCTCTAGTTAAGCTAATTATGTTCTGATAACATGAGCTCCAACTAAATATGTAAGAACATTTTTTTTATATTCATATTTTAATTTTTTTTAAATTTGTTCTGGAATAAAAAACAAAACAAAAAAAGTTTACGGCAAAGTAATTAATATCAGCGATATTAAAGCTGCTGCTGCTTCTACAGATCGTTTTTAGATACTTTTTAAAAATAGAACGATTTTTTCCAGGTATCATGATTTTAAATTGCTCGGTAACACAAGAGAAAGCCGGTTACATTTTTATTTTTAACGAATAAATGTAGTAAAAAGATTGATTTATTTAAAAGTGGGTGTCCAAAGAATTTTTTTTTTTCAAAATTTTCCATACTCGTCATGTTGAAGTCTTTTTTATCACAACAAAAAAAAAAAAAATGAGCTGTCAAAAGAATTTTGGACAACCGAATCTATTAAAAGTGATATTTCTTCTTGTTAATTTCCAAATTTCATGACTAAATTCTTAAGAGAAACACGGTACGACCATTTACAAATCGGGGGGGGGGGGTCATTACAAAATTTTACTGAAAATGCTGTTTTATGATGTTAACATTTTTATCACTTTATTTGCTTAAAATTCTTAAAATATATAATGTACATTATTATTTATTAATTTATTTGAAAGTATATTCATTTTCGAACAAAACGGTTGTATTTTGAGGACATAAGATGCTTTGGTTTTTAAAATATGAGGATTTTAGCAGAACCCCCTTGAAATTCGTAATTATCCAAAGCGTTTTATCGTCCATGTGTATTGCTAATTTGAGTCCTTATGTACTTCAAAATTGCTCACAAAGTTATGAATAAATAAAATATTAAATAAAACATACCAAAACTGCCATTCTCGTAAAATTCCACGTCGTTGTTGTGCAAACGGGTCATAATTTTATCATCAGGGCTCCATTGCGGTTTCCTGCAAAATATTAAGAATTCATATTCGTGTGATACATCTATTTCGCGTAATATAATTGTGATACTGACAATGTTAACCCCTCCCCAAGTGTTGTGAAGAAAAAAAGAAAAGGTATAAAGAAAAAAAAAAAAGGAAATAAGTTTGTCGTGTGAACAAAAGTATGATGTAGTGGCTCGAAATGTTATTCAATAAAAATCATAAAATTTAATTTACTCAATTAAAAAAAACTTGATCAATTTCTATGATTTTTGGAATATGACATTTTCATTCGATGATGGCCACATACATCATAAAGATTTTTCTTTATTTTTTAATATTAAGAATCCAAAAATGCATATTAAAATGGAAAATGCTTTATTAAACCGCGCTATTTTTAAGTAGTATTTCCAAGTTAAAGTTTTATATCTTTTTTTATTAAATTGTTAGGTGAAAGTACAGGATAGTTACAAAATACCTCCTCTCCCCATGTTAAGAATGGCTTTCTAAATAATATTATTTCAGCACAGTTCAATAAGTGTACAGTACCTAAATTCTTAAGAATCCAAAAATGCTTATAAAAATGGAAAACGCCTTACCATGTTAAGAATAGCTTTCTAAATAATAACATTATTATTTCAGCATGGTTCAATAAGTGCACAAGTACCTAAATTCTTAAGAATCCAAAAATGCTTATAAAAATGGAAAACGCGTTACCATGTTAAGAATAGCTTTCTAAATAATAACATTATTATTTCAGCATGGTTCAATAAGTGCACAAGTACCTAAATTCTTAAGAATCCAAAAATGCTTATAAAAATGGAAAACGCCTTACCATGTTAAGAATAGCTTTCTAAATAACATTATTATTTCAGCGTGGTTCAATAAGTGCACAAGTACCTAAATTCTTAAGAATCCAAAAATGCTTATAAAAATGGAAAACGCCTTACCATGTTAAGAATAGCTTTCTAAATAACATTATTATTTCAGCATGGTTCAATAAGTGCACAAGTACCTAAATTCTTAAGAATCCAAAAATGCTTATAAAAATGGAAAACGCCTTACCATGTTAAGAATAGCTTTCTAAATAACATTATTATTTCAGTATGGTTCAATAAGTGCACAAGTACCTAAATTCTTAAGAATCCAAAAATGCTTATAAAAATGGAAAACGCCTTACCATGTTAAGAATAGCTTTCTAAATAACATTATTATTTCAGTATGGTTCAATAAGTGCACAAGTACCTAAATTCTTAAGAATCCAAAAATGCTTATAAAAATGGAAAACGCCTTACCATGTTAAGAATAGCTTTCTAAATAATAACATTATTATTTCAGTATGGTTCAATAAGTGCACAAGTACCTAAATTCTTAAGAATCCAAAAATGCTTATAAAAATGGAAAACGCCTTACCATGTTAAGAATAGCTTTCTAAATAACATTATTATTTCAGCATGGTTCAATAAGTGCACAAGTACCTAAATTCTTAAGAATCCAAAAATGCTTATAAAAATGGAAAACGCCTTACCATGTTAAGAATAGCTTTCTAAATAACATTATTATTTCAGTATGGTTCAATAAGTGCACAAGTACCTAAATTCTTAAGAATCCAAAAATGCTTATAAAAATGGAAAACGCCTTACCATGTTAAGAATAGCTTTCTAAATAACATTATTATTTCAGCATGGTTCAATAAGTGCACAAGTACCTAAATTCTTAAGAATCCAAAAATGCTTATAAAAATGGAAAACGCCTTACCATGTTAAGAATAGCTTTCTAAATAACATTATTATTTCAGTATGGTTCAATAAGTGCACAAGTACCTAAATTCTTAAGAATCCAAAAATGCTTATAAAAATGGAAAACGCCTTACCATGTTAAGAATAGCTTTCTAAATAACATTATTATTTCAGCGTGGTTCAATAAGTGCACAAGTACCTAAATTCTTAAGAATCCAAAAATGCTTATAAAAATGGAAAACGCCTTACCATGTTAAGAATAGCTTTCTAAATAACATTATTATTTCAGCGTGGTTCAATAAGTGCACAAGTACCTAAATTCTTAAGAATCCAAAAATGCTTATAAAAATGGAAAACGCCTTACCATGTTAAGAATAGCTTTCTAAATAACATTATTATTTCAGCATGGTTCAATAAGTGCACAAGTACCTAAATTCTTAAGAATCCAAAAATGCTTATAAAAATGGAAAACGCCTTACCATGTTAAGAATAGCTTTCTAAATAACATTATTATTTCAGTATGGTTCAATAAGTGCACAAGTACCTAAATTCTTAAGAATCCAAAAATGCTTATAAAAATGGAAAACGCCTTACCATGTTAAGAATAGCTTTCTAAATAACATTATTATTTCAGCATGGTTCAATAAGTGCACAAGTACCTAAATTCTTAAGAATCCAAAAATGCTTATAAAAATGGAAAACGCCTTACCATGTTAAGAATAGCTTTCTAAATAACATTATTATTTCAGTATGGTTCAATAAGTGCACAAGTACCTAAATTCTTAAGAATCCAAAAATGCTTATAAAAATGGAAAACGCCTTACCATGTTAAGAATAGCTTTCTAAATAATAACATTATTATTTCAGTATGGTTCAATAAGTGCACAAGTACCTAAATTCTTAAGAATCCAAAAATGCTTATAAAAATGGAAAACGCCTTACCATGTTAAGAATAGCTTTCTAAATAACATTATTATTTCAGCATGGTTCAATAAGTGCACAAGTACCTAAATTCTTAAGAATCCAAAAATGCTTATAAAAATGGAAAACGCCTTACCATGTTAAGAATAGCTTTCTAAATAACATTATTATTTCAGTATGGTTCAATAAGTGCACAAGTACCTAAATTCTTAAGAATCCAAAAATGCTTATAAAAATGGAAAACGCCTTACCATGTTAAGAATAGCTTTCTAAATAATAACATTATTATTTCAGTATGGTTCAATAAGTGCACAAGTACCTAAATTCTTAAGAATCCAAAAATGCTTATAAAAATGGAAAACGCCTTACCATGTTAAGAATAGCTTTCTAAATAACATTATTATTTTAGCGTGGTTCAATAAGTGCACAAGTACCTAAATTCTTAAGAATCCAAAAATGCTTATAAAAATGGAAAACGCCTTACCATGTTAAGAATAGCTTTCTGAATAACATTATTATTTCAGTATGGTTCAATAAGTGCACAAGTACCTAAATTCTTAAGAATCCAAAAATGCTTATAAAAATGGAAAACGCCTTACCATGTTAAGAATAGCTTTCTAAATAACATTATTATTTCAGCATGGTTCAATAAGTGCACAAGTACCTAAATTCTTAAGAATCCAAAAATGCTTATAAAAATGGAAAACGCCTTACCATGTTAAGAATAGCTTTCTAAATAACATTATTATTTCAGCGTGGTTCAATAAGTGCACAAGTACCTAAATTCTTAAGAATCCAAAAATGCTTATAAAAATGGAAAACGCCTTACCATGTTAAGAATAGCTTTCTAAATAACATTATTATTTCAGTATGGTTCAATAAGTGCACAAGTACCTAAATTCTTAAGAATCCAAAAATGCTTATAAAAATGGAAAACGCCTTACCATGTTAAGAATAGCTTTCTAAATAACATTATTATTTCAGCATGGTTCAATAAGTGCACAAGTACCTAAATTTTTAAGAATCCAAAAATGCTTATAAAAATGGAAAACGCCTTACCATGTTAAGAATAGCTTTCTAAATAACATTATTATTTCAGTATGGTTCAATAAGTGCACAAGTACCTAAATTCTTAAGAATCCAGAAATGTTTATAAAAATGGAAAACGCCTTACCATGTTAAGAATAGCTTTCTAAATAACATTATTATTTCAGTATGGTTCAATAAGTGCACAAGTACCTAAATTCTTAAGAATCCAAAAATGCTTATAAAAATGGAAAACGCCTTACCATGTTAAGAATAGCTTTCTAAATAACATTATTATTTCAGCATGGTTCAATAAGTGCACAAGTACCTAAATTCTTAAGAATCCAAAAATGCTTATAAAAATGGAAAACGCCTTACCATGTTAAGAATAGCTTTCTAAATAACATTATTATTTCAGTATGGTTCAATAAGTGCACAAGTACCTAAATTCTTAAGAATCCAAAAATGCTTATAAAAATGGAAAACGCCTTACCATGTTAAGAATAGCTTTCTAAATAACATTATTATTTCAGCGTGGTTCAATAAGTGCACAAGTACCTAAATTCTTAAGAATCCAAAAATGCTTATAAAAATGGAAAACGCCTTACCATGTTAAGAATAGCTTTCTAAATAACATTATTATTTCAGCGTGGTTCAATAAGTGCACAAGTACCTAAATTCTTAAGAATCCAAAAATGTTTATAAAAATGGAAAACGCCTTACCATGTTAAGAATAGCTTTCTAAATAACATTATTATTTCAGCATGGTTCAATAAGTGCACAAGTACCTAAATTCTTAAGAATCCAAAAATGCTTATAAAAATGGAAAACGCCTTACCATGTTAAGAATAGCTTTCTAAATAATAACATTATTATTTCAGCGTGGTTCAATAAGTGCGCAAGTACCTAAATTCTTAAGAATCCAAAAATGCTTATAAAAATGGAAAACGCCTTACCATTCTCCCATTCTTTTGTGATTAAATCCTTTAATTAATTCACCTGTTGTCATGTTCCATACGATCAGATTTGGCTTATCTTTGTCAGCTTTTGTTTGGGCTGCAGAAAGAGAAAGAAACAAATGAGAGACCACATAAATATCATAAATCATAGCAAAACAATTGAAGACCGTCTAACTACAATATTTTTAATCAACTTTCATGCTGTGATTTAAGTGCAATATATGTAAATCAGTTTAGTTTTAGGTCATCCACCTAGGCATAACCACCTCCGAAATTTTAAAATCCTTTGCGTGAATACCTAAAAATTGGTAAAAATCAATTTTTGTTTTTAACTCTTATTCACTTCAAACAAGTCATATTGTCACTATTTGGGACCATATCGACAGGGAATACTATGTAGGGAGTTGAACAGCGAGATGGCTGTTCACATTATACTTGAGCTTCTGCATGTCAATGCAGTCAGGAAAGCAGGAAACAAGGAGGGAATTCCCAAATCTAGCATTCTGAGGGAAGAAACTATTAGAGTAGAAGGCTTTCTAGAATCTAGGGATCTCAACAGTGAAGGGGTGGGTTTTTGCTACTTATTGGATTTGTCGGGAGTATTTATGTGCAGGGGGCACAAGTGCTACGAGTTTGTCAGAGCACGTTCCATTAAAATGCAAATTTTTTATCAAGAAAATTGGAAACATTCATCCAGGTGGAGTCAAATATTGTTGCTGTGGTAACCGACTTGACTCCTTCATAATCTCAAGCCATTCATTGCAGTTTTAGTCTTTTTTTTTGCTTGCCTTATTGCAGAAAAATTACAACAAATTTAAAAGACTGGTGGCTGCTCTGACGATTGTTGGCCATTGCAAACTTTTGCTTCAAACAAATCTTAGTTTGTTTGAAGCAAAAGTTTTACGACTGGATGTGCTTCCTAACACCAACCCCGTCAAAGGTTGGCGTGTTATGAGGCCAAAGTTCTCAGCTAACCAGGCCATTTTGCTTGTCTATTTT
Organism: Euprymna scolopes; assembly: GCF_053919585.1. Taxonomy (NCBI): domain Eukaryota; kingdom Metazoa; phylum Mollusca; class Cephalopoda; order Sepiida; family Sepiolidae; genus Euprymna; species Euprymna scolopes. Next base: position 120,465,848 of record NC_136498.1, on the reverse strand, counting down.
CAAGAATATCATCATCAGCACAATCATGTTGGATCTAATAAAAAAACATGGTAACCAATGTGATCATGTGATAATCTTAAGCTATTCATCGCAGTTTTGTTTTTATATAAAAAAAAAAAATTAAAAAAAAAAAAATAACTATGAGATGAGAAGAACAGATTTTGTTTTAAGAAATTCTTTTATTTTCAATTAGCCTGGGTGCCCGGTGTTTGGAGGGGTGTGTTGAGCAGGAAAAAAAAAAAAAAAAAAAAAAAAAAAAAAAAAAAAAAAAAGGTAGTAGGCAGGCAGGCTCGAACCTGTACCGCAAAGGAGGAAAAAAATGCGAAAAATAGAAAAAAATTGACATCTTTGCCATTGCGTCTATCACCAAACTGGAATTGGCGAAGGTTTAAATTAAGGCTAATCAATCAAAAAGAGGGGATGACTTTCGAAAATATCGGCAAAAAAAAACCAAAAAAAAACGACCCCTCCCTCTAGAAAAGTGCCCAGTTGAGAGTGAAGGAATTAATGTTTTTAGCCAATTTTTCGATATTTGTCGTCCAAAGAGTCGACCTTCAAAACGATACCAATCTCGTAAAAATCCGTTGCCTCTGTCCAAAGTTTTAGGTACACATATATACATACATACATTTAAACAGACAGGTGAGATTTATAGAGTATACTTACAAGCAACATCTATGGACACTAGATACGTTCCGAGTGGAGAGAAGGAGATCCCAGCTGTTTTGGAACGTTCAATTGTTTGAATTTTCTTATACTTGGAAGTTTCCACAATGTGAATTCTGGAAAAAAAAAAAAAAAAATTCCAAAAATTTATTTTTAACTAAAATTGCTAAGTAGGTACTACTTTTACAACTGTCGACCCTTTTTTATATGTATTTGCCAAATCAAGATGTCTGGAAAAAATATTTAATGTTTCAATATCTTCAAATATTTATTCATAGCATTTGCATGCTGTAGATTTATGTTTGTAGCATTGGATGCATTAGGTGTGCAGATCTTAACATTATTTGTGGTGGTGGTGGATGATTCATGAAGTACACATTTTCCAAATGGTTCAAGATGACCATGAACAGCTGTATAGTTTGAATAAAACAAAAGATGTGCTGGATGTATTTTTAACAAAAACATTATCCACTATTATGTTCCGAGATTTCTTGTTTTAAAATGATAGACATTTAATTCAAGAAAGAGAAGTCAGTTTGTCATACTGAATTGGTTGCAGAACTGTTCACAATAAAAATATTCAATAAAACTCTATAATTCGATAAATTCATTTTTACTTGTAATTATTTTTCTACTGGATCATTTTTCATAATTTTTGGAATTTATACTAATTTAGACATGGCATGTAAGTATATTATGTTTTAATCTGAAATTTAAAAGATCCTTAATCAACACAAACACCGAAAATTCTATTAGAAGTTAGAGGTTGGGAGTATGTGGCAGGAAGTCGGAAATAAGATGTGGCAAAGAAGAGAAAAAGTCTGTAAGCTGACTGTGTTTGGACATTTTTCAAAACTCCATCTTTATTTATCCCTTCAAGGATTAGGTTGGTTGATTGGTTGTTTTTGTTTTACGGCATGTCAACCTTTTTCAGGTTATTTAATGCCGAATCTAGTTATTTTGAGGAACGATTTTTAATGGAGTATATTTTTTTTTTTTTTTATTTACGTCAGATTCTATTTAACCCATTGGGACCCTAACAGGTACTACCACTCCACATAATTCTGTAAAAGAATAAATCGAAGAACATAAGCAGAATTGAAGAACAATGTTGTTGGCACTTTTTTATTTTATTTTGAAACTGAATCCATAGTTGAATCTACAAGGAAAGAGGAAGACACAAAAAACTTCAGCTGCTACATCATCACTATGACCACCTTTAAAAAATAGACATCACTATGTAATGAGCCACCTACTACTATGTATCAAGGAGACCAACAGCTGTTTCTGTTGAGAAAAATAAAAATGAACAATCTATGATGATCAAAGAAATCTCCCATGCTATGCTTGATTTGTGTCTCAAGCACATCCTTGAAATCCAATGGTGGGATGGTGCATGATATCAAGTTGTAGTGGAAACGGTTTTAGAGAACAGAAGAGATCATTCTTCACTTGATTATGAAAACAATTTAAATGAGACAATCTGGTTGGAGGTTTACAAGATTGCCAAAAAAATTGGAATGTTAGGAAGATTTCCATCATTCAACTAATTATAAGAGCAACCGGGCTCATGAAAAAGAATTTCAAAAACTACCTGGCAAATATACTCAGTGAACCAAGTGCAAGAGAAGTACAAACAATTGCACTTAAAAGAGATGGTTAGAATCTTAGGGTTTCTCGGTTGGAATGTGTGAGATAGTGGATGAATGTCTGCCATCCAGTAGGATGACCCATCCCTAGTTAGAATAAAATAAGAAAATTAAAAAATAAGGCTAAAGAATGCAGTAGCCAATACATTGTGGCAATAAAACTAAAAGAAAATTAGTTTGAATTAGTGAAAATAATTTTTCAAGTGATTTTCCAAACACCTACAGGCTTTTTCTCTTTTTCGTCACATCTTACTCCCAACTTCCTGCCACATATTTCTAACTTCTAATAGAATTTTCTGTGCTTGCGTAGATTGTTAATCTTTTAAACCTATGTATTGCTAGTGAAAACATAACATACTTACGTGTTGTCTAAATTAGTACAAATTCCAAAAATTATGAAAAATGATCCAAAAGAAAAATAATTTCAAATAAAAAAAAAAAGAAAACTTATTGAATTAAGCTTTATCATGTTTACAAGTGGAAGAGCTGTGCGACCAATTCAGTATGACAAACTGACTTATCTCCCTTGAATTAAATTATGGGTCTGCCATTTGAAAACAAAAAATCCCAGAACATAATTGTGGATGATTTTTTGTTAAAAAATACATCTAGCACATCTGCTTTATTCAAACCATACATCGTCATTTCGGGTTTGTATTACAGTACACATACATTCGAAAAAGTTGTCAAAAAACAAATACATAACAAATAAATGTTATCAAAGGCAAGATAAGTTACTTTTCTACCAAACTGGATATATTTTTCGTTTTTTTATTCAATGTAACATATTTATTCAGCTCGAAAACCATACAGTGTTTACCGATGTATTGGAACATTCAAGATGGCGTCTGATTCTCTCTTTAACACGGTAAGTTTGGGAAAAGATGTTATAAATAAAAAACCGGATAAAATACTGTTAAAAACTCGCTCAATATATGTTACCGTGACATAGGTTGACATATATTCGGCGGGTTTTTAATAGTATTTTGTATAGTTTTTTATTTATAACACCTTTTTCCAAACTTACGGTGTTAAAGAGAGTGTGAAACGCCATCTTGAATTTTCGAATACATTGGTAAACACTATGTTTTTCGAGCTGAATAAATATGTTACATTGAATAAAAACACAAAAAATATATCCAGTTTGGCAGAAAAGTAACTTATCTTGCCTTTGATAACATTTATTTGTTATATATTTGTTTTTTGACAACTTTTTCGAATCTATGTGTACAGTAATACAAACCCGTCATTTCTAACAATTTGGAAAATGTGTGCTTCATCTGGAAACCATGATAAATAACGTGTTGAGATATGCACACCTAATGCATAAAAAAATAAATTAAAATAAATAAATTAAAAAATATGTAAATAAAATTTTGTTTATATTTTTAAAAACGATCAATGACATTTTTATAAAACTGAACATGATTTAAAAAATATTTTTTAAATAAAATACTATGCATTGAAAAAAATAAAAAAATAAAAAAAAAAGATATAATAGATATGTTTTGAAGTGTCCAGAAACATTTTCTCATGGCCTTGAACTATTTATGATAAAGCAAAAAAAAAAGCTCAGATCATAAACGTGGTTCCGTTTTCATTTTGTATTCATGTAGCAACGTTCACAATTTGAACAGAACATTGAAAACCCACAAACATAGGCTAAAACAATATATATATATATATATTTGGTAAAACAGGTAATTAGTAAAAACTTGAAGAGAGTGCTCAATACTATTGCAGAGCAAATATGTTTTTTATTTTTTTATTACCGTTTTATCTGTTTGGTTACATATGTTTCAGATGTTGGATCATATTTACGATCCGACAGCTTTGTCAGGCCTCGCAGAAGTGGTTGTTAGTCATTGGGGGGGGGGGGGGGGAAAGAAAAGAGGAAGGAAAGGGAAGGGAGGAGAGGCGGGTGTTGACAATATTTCAGTTTTGAAGGATCAAGATACATTCGATTGTATTGTGTGTGTGGGGGTAGCAGATTCAGGTAGGCATGGGTGGAGATATATGGATATAGTGAGGGGGAGGTGGAGAGAGGATGATAAAGAGAAGAGTGATATAATAGGTTGAAAATATTCAAAAGATTAGAATCATTGAATTTCAACAAGGATCGTTGATAGTGCTCAATCAAAGAGAGCAAATTTATAATTTTTTTATTTTCTTCATGTAAATATAGTCATATCTTGCTACGATATTGCACACTGTTTCTGTCATTATTTATCTCGTCAGGCAAGAAAAAATTTTGAAAATTATTTCTTCACAGGAAAAAAATATTTTACCATGTCTAACATAGTATGGTTTAACATTCTTACGTAAGAACGTTTAACCATGCTATATGTTAGACATGGTAAAATAGTTTTCTCCTCTAAAATTAAAAAAAAAGGTTTAAGAACTTTTTAAATTTTCTTACTTTTAAAATTTTTTTCTTGCCTGATAAGATCAATAATGATCAAAACAGTTTGTACATCATAGCAAGATATGACTATATTTACATAAAGAAAATAAAAAAAATTATATAATAATTTTTTTATCTTGATAAATTTTGTTTTGTTGAAGATTAACTTTTTGATAACATACACACACACATATATATATATATATATATATATATATATATATATATATATATATAGTGTATATTTAGGCAGCATGTTCTCCTTTAAGCATATGTTGTTAAACAGCACAGCATTTTCTTGTTTGACAATTTTCCGTTTTATTTTTTCCAGTTTTCGAATAATCCTTTTTGTGTTATATGTAAAATGGTGTAAAAGTGTTCCGTAGTCTGCGAGCGCTTTCGGCGTTTCCGCCATCGTCTGGCTGGTTATATAAAAAGTCGTTTTAAAATTACGTCGAATGATAAGGTCATGTTTTAAAATTACATCGTACTATAAAGGAAAGGGATAATAATCCGTCACCCATAAATATATTTTACTGTAACCAGTTACATAAAAACTATCACATAGACGAAAGGGTCTTAAAAGACATAATTCGACGATATGTATCTCCCAGCAGCGGTAGAGGGTTGAAGTTCATTATCTATTATAAAAAACGGAAAACGACTAATCTCGTAATTAATAACAATATTTCGCAAGCGGACAAAGTGTTGGAAAAGAACAATGTAATTTATCAATTTAATTGCCCAATAGGAGAGTGTATCTCTAACTGTTCCTCTTACATTGGTCATACTACCAACACGTTGTCCCGTAGACTAACACTTCATCTTTCCGATACTAGCTCTATCGCGCAACATTTAAAAAAACATGGCTGCTAGCATTCTCAATTTAGAAACATCATGATAGAAAATACCAAAATTTTACAAACAGACTCTAACGTTAGGAGACTGAAGGTGTTGGAGGCATTGTATATAAAAGTGAGACAACCCAAAATAAACAATATAAATTATGAATCCAGCAAAAAATATTTTAAAATGCCTCTGTTAATGTATATATAAAAAATATATATATAAAAAAATGTATATATATAAAAAAAAACAAAAAAAAACTGTCCAAGAAATTTGTATATAAATAGCCCACATAAACCAAAAACGATCTTATAGTACGATGTAATTTTAAAACACGACCTTATCATTCGACGTAATTTTAAAACGACTTTTTATATAACCAGCCAGACGATGGCGGAAACGCCGAAAGCGCTCGCAGACTACGGAACACTTTTACACCATTTTACATATAACACAAGAAGGATTATTCGAAAACTGGAAAAAATAAAACGGAAAATTGTCAAACAAGAAAATGCTGTGCTGTTTAACAACATATATATATATATATATATCAGGGCTCTATGGATAAATTTATCTTAAGTTGACTTTTGACAACTAAATATTTTTGTTTACTAGTCAAAAAGAAAAGTTACTAGCCAAATCCACGTGATTTTTGGAATATGACATCTTCGTTCCGTGACAAGTACATACATCAAAGATTTTTCAGTATTTTTTTTTTAAATAAGTGTAATTCTAAATATGCATAGAATTTTATAAGATTGGAACGTATAAACATTTATATTTCTCCACATATTTTTTAAACAGCCTTTGTCAAAAAAGAAAAGAAAAAAAGTATATTGTCCTATTAACCCTTTTATTGTTTAAATAATTTGACTTTGTTCTATTTATTAAAAAAAGTCAAAAAAGTTTTTCACTCAGTAATGAGCTTTGAAAGATTGTCGTTAAAAAAAAAAAAAAAAAAAAAAAAAAAAAATGCCAAAAAGATAAGCATTTTATTATTTCTAGTCGCCACTTGGAAAATGCGACTCGCAATGTAAAGCCCTGTATATACACAGACTAGGTTGGTTGGTTGGTTGGTTTTGCTTTAGGGCATATCAACCCTTTTCAGATCATTTAATGCCGAATCCAGTGATTTTGAAGAAAAAACTTTTTAATAGAGTATATTTGTTTTTTTTCAAGTTGGTTTCTATTTAACCCATAGTTGGGACACCCTAACAGGTACTACCACTCTGGATCAGAGTAGATCTGGGAGCAATGGCAATTAAAGGATGGCTCCACACTCCACAAAGCCTGCAAGCTAAGGCCTAACCATCGGATATAGTTTAAGGTCATATCCAGGACCACACAGAGTAGGGGCACACAAATATTCCTTAATCCAAAGTGGCTAAAATATCTACACTCATTAAAATACCATGATCAGAGATTCATTAATTCAGAAACCATTTTATTTCTAAGTAACACTTCCAGATAACAAATTTCATAGATTTTTAGCTAAGAGCAAAATAGGGTTTGTTTTTTTTCACTTAGATCCCATTCCCACTTGGAGATCTACCCATTTGTTTTCAGTTATAAACAAACCGGAAAACAATGAGTGGCCTATTTATTTAGAAAGGGTTGGGAGGATCTTCCTAACCAAATTTTTATTTTTTTTTTTCCCCACTTCCCATCTCATCCCAATGAAATCCTTATAATATATATATAATATATATATATATTTGCGACCACTTTATAAATAACTATGCGTGTGCCACGAATTTCAGTGCTGACATGCTTACGATCTTGAGTAAGTTGCACTCCCCCCCTTATCATTTAAAAATTCTAGAGACTTTTTAAGTCTTTGAGACCTTCTCTTTGCAAGCAAAAAGAAAATCTTTTAGGACTTGATATAGTCTCTATGTAATTTTCCCCTCCCCGTTTATTTTTCATTTTTTTTTTTCCTCTCCCCACCATATTCATGAATTTTTTTTTTTTAAATTGTATTTTCCTCGATTTAGCTCTGTTGAGCGAGAAACAAAACCTGGTTAGCTAACCTTTATTTCATTTTTTAAATTATGTTGATTGGTCTGTATTATCATTATTAAATTCTGTACACCCTGAAAATTTTATATATATATATCTCAACAATAAAAATTTCCAATCAATTTGAGGATACCTTGAAGTAAATGTGGTATTGTGGTGACAGATGATTCTAGTTAAGAGTAGGATAGACATTTTTATTATTTTTGACCAAGGATGATAACCAACACCCATTTTCCCCCCACACTTTTGATGGCCTTATGCCTAATGCGTTGTAAATGAATTTTTGTATTTCGGCAAATAAATAATGCAAAGTGCACTGTTCTGAAGCTACACTTCATCTTCTCTGTCGTCATTCAGTAAAGGAAAAATCCTTATAGACTCCAAATCAAAGTGCATTTGAATTTTCACCAGCTTAAAAACTGACCCATTGTGGCGAGGCAAATAAAGAAGAACAATGTCAGAGAACAAGGAAATTCAAAATGGTAGCCATTCCCATAAAATCATTAAATGGAGTTTGGTCGTGTGGAGTGGTTGAATGAATTTTCTAGAATATATTTTTTTTTTTTTTACCATAACCAAATTGGGGTAATACTGAATCAGAATATGCTATATCGTTAAATATATCTTTGGTAAGTTCTGGGTTTTAGCAGAACATGCAAACCTACAGCTTTACTTTATAGAATAAATAAACGCTTTTTCTCACATATTTCATCAACTATCTGTTTATAGAAAAAAAAAAAAAACTTTTATAGTAGATATTAAAAACATACGCACAGGAAATTTATGACTGAGTTTATCAAAAATTTAAAAGGTTCGGAATAGTTAATAAATAAAATTTATTACAATTTGTACAGGAAAACCAAAAAGAAACTAGAACTTGAAAAACAAATGGATAGTTCTTAATTTAACCATAAATTTACCAACTTTTTTTGGGGGGGAGGTGAGAGGGGGGGGGGTAATTAGCATCGTTACATGGCCATAAAATCAAATGATATTTCTTCTCTAAAACCTAAACATCAATCAAGTTGAAGAACTGCACAAACAAGAAATAAATCATTTTTCATCATAAAAAATCCAGGTCATCTAAATCTTCCAAAATACAAAATTAAAAAAAAAACTCTTTCTTATTAAAAAAAAGACAAAAAAATATATAATCACTAGGGCTGTGACAACAGCATATTCTTTTCATTGTTTTGACTCTTGAGTATATATCCGTTAATATCTTATATGTTTTTGTATAGACAGATGTGGTTCTCGATTGATTACGTGTGTCTAACTGTGTCAGATATATGCCCGAGAGTCAAAAGAATGAAAAGAATATTCTGTTGTCACAGCCCTAATAATCATTCCAAATGTGACATTCTCATAAAAATAGAATAAATTTTTGTTAAAATTGAATGGTTTTACAACAAAAAGTTTAAAAAGGTTAACAATTCTAAGGAACAGGGTAAGAATTTTATGAAATCAAATAATATTTTTTTGTTTTCTGCAACGACCCGTGCCATGGTGGATTCAGTTGTAAAAATAACACTTTTCTGGAGGTTGAAGGTTCAAATCTTGAGTGCAGGCGATATTCAAAATACAATTGTAAATTGTAAATTATTTAAGATTTCTATCCAGTCATGGCTTACAGAATGACAGTATGCTATCCGCATGGATTAAATAAAGGGTTCTGTTTGAAATTCTGTGCATATAGACCCCTCCCCTCCCAGTTTGACAGATAGACCCCCTCCGACAGAAAGATTTTCAAGTTCGACAAGATACACCTAAAGAAAGTTGGAGGTTACATCAACCGAAACGTTGTGCAAAAAATACTCAGTATCAGAACAAATAAAATCTATAATAATAATATAATAATCAGAATAATCTAAATGATAAACAATGTTTTGTTTATTAGAGTTTAACACAACTGTTTACGCATTCTTAAAATTTAAAGAAAAAAAGAAATGATTTGATCTGATAAATATAATAAACGTAAATTTGCTTTCGTATTTGTTTACCATTTATGATGACCTTCAAATTTGTTTACCAGTTATGATGACCTTCAAATCATTTGCAAAGTCATTCGATGCTTCTCATTTAAAAAACTTTAAAAAAAAAAAAAGAAAGAAAAAATGCTTTTCCCAAAATATCAAGATGAAAATAAATAAAACTGGAACATTTACTACACTAGTATCTTTGTAGCAACCTTACATTATTTTGTCCCTTTCTATATATATTAGCATTACAAGTTGATTTTTTCTTTTTAGATAATTGTTATTTTATCAACTTGCTTGAAAAGAGCTATGTAAAAGATGCTTAAAACCGTTTGAATTATGCAAATACCATCAGGAGTTCAAAAGTTATGAGAATTTTAAGTGCCAAAATTTAGGCTTTTCCGTGGACATTTTTCTTTAGAAAAAGTGGGCTAAATTACGGACTTCAACATTTCAAGAAATTTAGTAATTTTGTCACCATTTATTTATTTTTCAAGCTAATCTCATGAAACTTGGCACTCTTATGTAAAATTGTGTGCTATTTCTAATTATACAGTCAAGTCTGATGTATCTCTTTACCATAAGCCATGAATTATAAATTAACATGTACAAATTTCAATTTTTTTTAAAGTGGCACATGGTATTATACAGTGGGTGTCTATTCATGAACAAAACTAAGTGTTAAATGGTATTTAAATATAGCTTTATTGAGAGTAGGAGTTTACTTGCCTCCCCGCTAAAGGAGAGCTTAATCTGGAGTGTAGCCATTGAATGCCTAAAGAACATTCATGGCTGATATTTACTACTCCCCTCAAAGAAAAGAAAAAAAGTTGAGTAGATATGAATTAATCTCAGAAATAAATCGAAGAAAATTTTTCATATAGATTTTGGATTTCTGTAAAAGATGGAAATTCCCATAGTCGACCAGAACTTATGCATTTTGGGACTAGTCCAATTTTCAATTTTGTAAATCCTCTCTCTCTGGCCCAAAATATGTCCCTATTTTCTTTGATGCAACCATAAATCGTACTCTACATGAATCTTCGATGTAGTTTTCACAGTACCAGGATACCAGGAATCCTGATAAGCAACAACTATATATTCACCAGTTGATAGTAATTTTCGTCATTTCTATTCTGTTGTTTTACTGAAAATTCAACTGTGTAAACAAAGAAATAAAACAGTAACTTTTTATCTTGTTTCAACCTTAACATTTACAATGATTACTTTTATAGGGTATGCTGAAAACGAATATCACATTTAAATTTTCTGCAAATAAGTAGTTTTCCGGATATTAAGCAATGTCATTTCTCATGTTATCACTGGTGGCCATCCTGGTATGCGTGAGTGCAACCCCAAGAAACTATGTGCAAACGCACATACCAAAATGGCTACCAGCAATAACATAAGAAATGACATTGCTTAATATCCAGAAAGCTACTTTTTTGCAGAAAATTTAAATGCGACATTCGTTTTCAGCATACCCGAAAATGTTGAGGTGGAAACAAGGTAAGAATTTACAAAATGCATCACAACGAAATTCTTTATCAAATCGCCTAATTATTATCATTGTTGTTATTTAGATATCCTCAGTTAAAAAAAAATCGGTTTTGTTTTACTGATTCAAAAAAAAAAAAAAAAATGGTCTTGACAAGGAGTTACAATAAAAAAAATTATACAAAATACTATTAGAAACCCACCCAATAAATGTCACGAGGACATTTATTGGTTGGATTTCTAAAAGTACTTTGTATATTTTTATGTCATTGTCGAGATTTGGAAGACATGAGATATCACGTGGCTATTTTTCTGGTGCTTGTGTAACGCTCAACACAAATTATCGAAATAAACAAACATTTTACAAAATACACTAAAAGCTTATCCAACTAGATAGAAGATTAACTTATCTTGCCTTTGGTAATATTTATTTGGGTACTTATGCACTTATGTTACCATGCTATTTTTTCGAATATTATTTTCAAGTTAAATTCAAGTTTCACAATCTCCTTTTTTTTTTTTTTAATTTTATCGAAAACACTTACGAAGCTTTAAAAATCTCATTTTTTTTTTCATCTAAAACACTAAACGCAAGGCCTTCATTATCCACAACAATAACAGACTAATACTACAAGAAATTCCCACTCATAATTTAAATGTAACATAAAAATAATAACTTCAATTTCTAATGCAATTAAGAATTTATTCAACACCAAATAACACCAATATATCTACTATTGTATAAAAAGAACTTTGTGTGTGTATGCGTGTAAGAGTTTGTTCCCTATGAACTTGAAAAATAGGTGAGCCAACTTTTATGAAATTCCACACAAAAGTACTTTTATGTACCTGGCAGTGTTCTTAGATAGGTTTTGTATCAGAATGTCTTCAATTAGTATTGATAATCAAAATAATACGATGAAAGAAGGAACAATCGATTTTGATCAAAGTTAACACCTTACACAGGCTAACATCACAAGTGCATGTGAGAAGTTTTATTACCACACAAGCCGAAAGGTCCAACATAAAATCAACAGTAGATTCTTTGATATGACAGGGGCGTGTTCAGTATGTTTCTGCTTAAAGAATCAATTGCATCATGATATTTGACTTTTTAATTTTAAACTTAAATTCAAGCTATTATCACATACAGGCCAGGCATAGAATCAGCAGTAGGTTCTCTGATATGACAAGGGCACGTTTCAAATGAATGTTTCTGTTTAGAGCTCAACTGGACCATGATACTTCACTTTATATTTTAAACTTTAATTCAAGTCATTATATATAAAATATAATTTTATAAAATCAACAGGTTTTCTACTAGACACAGCCAAAAAAGAGGAAGAAAAACCAAGTTGTTGGTTTTTTTTTTTAATCTATTAAAATCCATTATTCTTGATCAACTTCTTTTTTCCAGAAAAATAAAAGTCTGAATTTTATCATATAAAAAAAACAGAATAATATATAACTTTTTCTACTATTTTTAATAGAATTAAAAAATTTTAATATATTTTGTCCAGTTTCAGCTGATTATTTTAAAGCATATTTGTAATCACAAATAAAGAAGGAGGGGGGTCGTAGGCAAAAAAAACTGTATATATATTATATATATATATATATTGATTATGAAAAACCGTTATAAAGTTCATTCTTCATAATTGGTGAAAATTTTGTATTGATTGCATAATTACTTGATTTTTGGAAGATTTTTAAAGAGAAACTCTGTCAAAAAATACTTACTCTCTCCTTTCATTTTGGCTGTGCCTATTTTCTACAGTGCAATATAGACTACAATGTATTGTGGACCAATCCACTGCAGGAAAGCATGTGAAGCTTCCTCTCGGTGCACTGTGATGGGTCCCCAACTAGAGCAGGTAATCAATCGATTTGATTGAAAAATGGTTGATTTCACCGATTTTGATGATAAGGACAACGCTTCCCTCTCTAGCATTAACAAAATAAAATGTCTTGTGTCTAATGTTTTATATCGGTGAACAACAAAAATCACAAAATCTTGTGTTTACAACATAAACAAGATCTCAAGTACAACAATCCCACTAATGCACTAGTCAGACGCAGTAAAACTTTTATCCACAATTTTCACTGTACCAACTGCACCCTCCTCATCACTGAATTTTTTTCTCCCCTGCCACAAATGCATCAAAAGTTTTGTAATCTTTCCCTCAGCATCATCTATCACAAACCTTAGACTCGGATCTTATTCCTTAAGCAAACAATGCAATATATCTCGCCACTGCATAAACTTTGATTCTCAAAACGCTATTTTAATTGCATTTCACTCAGATTCCACTTTTTTCCTATTTTTGTTTATTTTTTTTCCTATTTTTGTTTAACATCTTTATTGCACGTGCTGCATAATTCTCTTTATTTTTTTTTTCAAAAAAGCCTGTTGTTGTAGTCTGTTTTTCCTATGTTTTTGCTGTTATTTCAATAAATTTAAAATCTTCACTTTTTTTTCTGAAGACATTCATTGATCTTAACAAAACCGGTCAAATAGTTGTTTGTGATTATTTATTCTCGTGGTTAATTCATTTTTCCTTTTATCTCATACACGCACACATTTTATATATATATATATATATATATATATATATATATATATCCCCAAAACAGGATAAGAACATTGATACTATTGTTAATTCATGTAAATAAAATGATTCAGCGATACGGGAAATTAATTGACTTACTGAAAAAATAATTTTCCAATGAAGGACAATTTTTTTTTTTATATATAGTTTTAAAGAAACTTCCAAGACTATACACACACATATCTATCTATACTCCTATAAATTCGTTTTTCTTTTGTGTGCATTGATATCCATATTAAAATCCCTCTTTTCTATTTATTTAAAAAAAAAAATACAATTTTCTTATATATGGGTTGTGGAATTGCATTCACTAGCAAAAGATCCTGCTAATTTGCATATTCTTTTAAACATTCAATTTAATTAATTCCCTATTAGTTGCTTCGGTTTTCTAATGTGATGATCATCTTTAGTTAACCATTATGTGTAATTATATTCATGCAGATATTCTACATGATTTATACTTGCATAATATTTGCGTAAAAAGCTTATAGTAAACACAAAATTGTTTCCATATATATTTATGTATACGTATATATTTTTGTTTAACAAATTTTGCCTACCAAACTCCTCCTACAGTTTTTGGTCTACAAACATGAAATTTCATATATAAGGTATTTGAATCCATGCAAAACTTTATATTTGGGTTTTAGCTTGGAAAAATCGGTGCAAAAGTGTGAAAATTAAAAAAATGAAATTTGCCAGGTGAAGGTCGAACGCCGGCATTACGAATGCATACGTAGTAGCTATTGGTTCATGTTTTAATTTTTAGCCTGGCAGTAAAGTTTTCATAGCCCAGTCATTGACAGCAGAGGCAAAATAAATCAGGAGCTGAACGTTTTGGTTTTGATTCTCGGTGGTGGCGCAAGAGTCTTTTTTTTTTTTTTTTAACACTTTTTAAATCATTACTATATATTGCATCCAATCTATCTATCTATATATAAAAGTGCAAATGTCTGTCTGTCTTTTCTCTATGGTAGTTAAAGAAGACTATTATACAGCAAGGCATTACTTTACATATTCACACTTTTTAATATATACATATGCACATAACCTTATGAACAGTACATAGGGCCCGAGCAAGTATATAATATTTTCGCAAAATCAAGACAACCAAATATAAAATGAGAACATATGTTGTATTTCCTTATGCGTTAGAATTGTTTCGCAACCATTTGAACAAATTCAAATATTGTTACGTTATGCTGTAGTTCTTTAGTTTTTAACCTATGTCATCTATTCAATCTGTTAAATAGAGTTTCAAGTTCTTGACAAATGTATATAAGACAATTGTTTCACAAAAAAACACTTGATGTAAGTTTATAAAAAAAGGAATGACAATTTATTTTCTGTTCAATTCGTTCTAAATGTGCTATGAAGAGAGAGAGAGAGAGAGAGAGAGAGAGAGAGAGAGAGAGAGAGAGAGAGAGAGAGAGAGAGAGAAATGGATCATGGTGGAGTGTTGTGGGTGACAGAAAATGACAACTGGTCATTTTGGTGCCTGTCCTCTCTCTAACTGCTCTAACTGACTTCTTCCTTAGCTGGCATTTGTTTTTATTTACAAAAACTTTAGATAGGAATTTCGTTTTTCCATGCAGCATTCCATTGCCCTTATTAAATTTGTCCGAGGCCAAATTTAAATATGACTGTTTTCAAAACTTGTCAATTGAACAATGTTGATTTCAAAGCTTCTGCAATTGTTATGACTTTTGATGACATTTCTTGGTTTGAAGATTTCCACAATATTTGCGTGTGTGCATTCAGCTCCATATGCAGGTGTGCACAACCAGCAATAATTCCAGCGTTGCCCAGAATACTATTCAACAATATATCATTTAAAAATATTCCAAAATAGCTACTCTTCAGACGGTGAAATACATTTCCTTATAATAAAATGACTGCAGAAATTCCCCTCTAGACCAAAGTATCGTCTATTTGCAACAACAGATGCCACATACAAATTGATTACATCTAGGTTATTAGCCACAATCCTATGTAGCTTTCGACCACCATTGCAGACACATTCAGTCGTGGTAATAAATTACTACATTGCATCTGATGAGCAACACCATCACTATCGCAACATTTTTGCAACATTTCCATTTTTTTTTTATACTTGGGAGTTACCACTTATCAAGTCTCAAATACCACTCAAGGATAAAGGTTAATGAATATAAGGTGGTAGTGTAGTAATCTTTAATAGTGTACATTGAGTAGAATTTAATTATTTATAGGGACGGTGTAATGGGATGATATATTTTCCCCCATTCGATATGAATGAATTAAGATTTATTACACAAAAGATAATATTAATTATCCAAATAATAACATTAAAAATAAAATATAAAATAATTATTAATATAATTAATAATCATAACAAAATAACAATATTTAAAATATTATATAATAATAAAATAATTAATTAAAAGGGGAAAACAATAAAATATTATATAAAACATTATAAAAAGTATTACTTAAGAATTTGAAAATAAAACGTTCAAATTAGCATCCCTGGAGACTTCCAAAAGATAAAACAAAAAATTATTCTTTTTTGTTCTTTCTGGAACCGTGTTTAATGATCGCTATAAATAGCGGAATGTTCGTATATTTTAACTCAGTTATAACATGGCGTTGGGACGCAAAGGTTAGGCGATCAATCTTACCACTCAGACCGAAAGAAACTCAAGAAAACTTGAGTCATTAAAATAACCGATGAACCAAACAAGTTACAGAGAAGAAATCTCTTTTCACATCAAACTGGTAAATACAGATTTTTCTGGATTATATTTGACCAAGAGTATGTATGTCTAAAAGATCAAAAAACAAACATTACTTAAAAACCTTTTCAACTATCAAGGGAAATAACCAGAAAACAGAGTTATCTCCCTTAACACTATAGATTATAAACACCTTATCGAAATTCATTTTTTTTTTTACTATTTTTAATGTTGCATTTCTTTCTTTGTTAATAAAAATTTGTTTTACTTTTCAAAATATCCTTTTTTACTCTTATTTTTTTATTTAATTTATGTTTTGTGGTTTTTCGATACCGCTAGACTGAAGGAAATCGTAACAACGGCTAAACAAGAACTTGTTTACATTGGATTTGAAGACTACCATGTTGTATTCAACCGGGAAGCAGACCAGCGGAACAGTGTTTTCCAGGCAGGCAGTTCTGAGAAAGAAGCTTTGTTTATGAAATTTGCATTTAGATTTAGGCACAGTCAGAGAGTGGGGGAAATCGCATATAGTGGTTGTAACTAGTCGAGTTTTTTTATTTTTTTATTTTAATGAAATTTGGCAAGAGGAAACTTGTTTGTTACAGGCTTACATTTTATATGTAAAGTGATGGAAGTTAGGGTCTTCAGTGTATACATTGTATTATGCTAAGAAACTGCAACCCAATAGCAAGAAAAATATGAAAACGTTTAATAAATCTGCAGAGCAAAGAATACAAAGATGAAATTGTGGATCAATTTAAATTGAAAAAAGACTGATTTGGTCATCGGTCAAAAGGATGATGATGCAATGATCTGACCTGATGTCTTGCCCATAATATAGCCAGAGATAGAACACAGTGGAAGTCAACTAGAAAGGAGTTCCTCCAACAAGAGTGAGAAACTCCTGGATTTTGATTTAGAAATGCAAAAGTAAATGGTTTGTTTAAAGAACAAACAATAGAGAACAAAAAAAAAAGAAAAAAAAAAAGAAAAAAAAAAAGAATAAAAAGAATAAAAAAGAAAGAACAAAAAAAAAAAGAAAGAAAGAACAAAAAAAAAAAAAAAAAAGAGATGCTGATTTAATTTCAATATTTAGTTTCATTTGTGAAACTTTGTCAAGAATAGCATTTATTAAACAGAGTCAAGACAAATATAAAGCTGAAAGTAGTAAGGAGAGAAAGAGTAATTCAAAGATAAGGTGGATAAAATAAAAGATAATGTTGGGGAGGAGGAGTTGGGTTGATGGCTAGATGTTGGATGCACGATTAACAATAATTGGTTGGTATTAGAGTTTCCATTTTTCTGGTGAGTAGATAGGTAGAGAAGGGAGAAAGAGTAAGAAAAAATATTATAATGGATAGTCGGATAGTTTGAGATATGCAGGATGCTAGAAATGTATTCTTAAAATGTAGTCGGAAATTTTAGGCAATAAAGGGAGAAAAGAAGTAAAAGAAACGTTACGGAGAATGAAAAAAAAAAAAAAGTACAAGAGGGTGGAAGTTTTTTTTTTATGAATCGATGTTTGTTAAGATGGATATCAAATTGTATCTTACTTTTCAGCATCACTCCAAGCAAAGTATTTCCCGTTTAGCGAGAAGGCAATCGCTCTGCACACAGGTCTCGAATCACTGAAATTGGAAAGAAATACAAAAACATTGATTTTCGAAATGACGATTGACTATTTGTTTTACCGTAACTCATCCTGGTGATTATTTTCACGTTTAAACCGATGTAACCTCTGACCTTCTTCAGGTGCATCTTTTTAATCTAGGAAACTTGAGAGTTGAACTCTGGAACTGGTACAGAATTTCAAACTAAACTGTTTATTTAATTCTTTGTTCCATCAGCCATGACAAACTAGAAGAGTCATTTTTTTTTTATTATATCCGTACCTAGTGACACATGTAATGAGAATTTGCACATAGACCTATCGCAGAATGGATGATAGTGTTGCTTAAGAATCGGTTCTAAATGACAGACTTTTGGAGGTTGAAGGTTCAGTCTTTACTAGAGGTGATACTAAAGTAAATTACAAATTACTGAACGCTTCTACCTGGCTGATAGAATGAAAACAATCTACCTATATATATATATATATATAAATAAAGGTTTCTGTCTAAAATTCTGTATGGATTCAGGAGTTTGAAAAAAAATGAACCTGAAGAAGGTCAAAGGTTACATCAACTAAAATGTTTCGGAAAATTAATACTGAAGATGAGATTAGTAGTCTGAATAAATCCAAACAATACAAATAAAATCTTTGATACTTTGGACGACTGATCTCATCTTCAGCGTCATTTTCACAACGTTTTAATCAATGTAACCTCCGACCTCCTTCAAGTGTATCTTGTTGAACTCTGGGATTTTGAACAGAACCCTTTATTTACTGCACAGGAGTAGCATGCTCTCGTTCTGTCAGCCATGACTCAATAGTCCATCCATAGCCTTTGAGCCCCTGGAGGGGGCATAGGCCATCTACAAGTTTTGTAGATGTTTTTGTAACGAGGAGTTCTTTTTACAGGGTGAGGGTGCTGGCCCCACACCCAAGATTCCTAGAAGGTATATACAACGCCTAGCCTTCCCAAATGGTCACCCATCTCATACTGGCCAAGCTCAACGTTACTTAACTTCGGTGATCTGGTGAGAACCGGTGTTGTCAACATGATTGTGACATACATATGACTGAATAGTAGTCCTAAGTAATTCACAATCATATTTTTCGGTTGACCCCACTGAAGATTGAACCTTGAACCTTCAAGAGAATATCACTTTTATAATTGATTTTTTCCAAGTATTCTAACCACTTGCGCAAGGGATTGAGATTCCCAAGTTTGACAAAAACATTTCAAAGTTTGACAAAATACACCTGAAGAAGGTCGGAGATTACATCGATCGAAACGTTGTGAAAATGACACTCAAGATGAGAACAGTAATCTGAAGAATCCAAAAAATATAAATAACAAATCCTCATCTCAAAAATTTAGAAACGTTAAATTTTCAACATTCACTTATTCACATATTTTGGACCATCGTCCTTAAATTTGTTTTTTTTGTTCCCAACGTTTCGGTAGTGTTACTCTTCACCCATTTTCATAGCCGCTAACCGTCTGTACATTTTCAAACTGAAAAGGCTATTTGACATGGTCTGGCAAAATAAGGACTCCCTCTTCTCTGTTACTTTGTCCGTTGGTCAATAAAAATCACTTTGAACAATGCTTAGAAATAATTAATAACTAAAGACAACTATTTCATTTGTTAAAAGAAAAATAAACGTTTTACATATGTCAGAAAATTAAGGTTTTTTTGGGGATTGTAAAATTTTGGCATAATTTAATTTGTAATCAAATCATATTTTTTTTTTTAAATAGGATCTTTAAAAATTTTGTTTTATTTTACGCTTTTGCATTTTTTTCAATAAATATTTGATTGATAATAAATATAAAAAAATGTAATCTATATATATAAAAGCCAAAATGTTTGTGTGTGTGTGTGCGTTTTCGTGTGTGTCCAAGAAAGGCGTTTTTCCGAGAAGTGATCGGTCGGCTCACAACTTTTAAAAACTTTTTATATCACATCGAAATCATAATATCTACGAGTTAACAGTGGGGGTCGCCTGTCTATTTAATTTGCCCGACTTTCAAAAGTTAAATATTCAACATTTTTTGATCGCCGCATGTGTGGATTTCAAGTGTTTGGACCCAAAATTGTCGGAGGAGTTTGGTAGAGTTCTCAAAGGTCAAATCGTTTAACTTTGACCCCTTAACAGCCAAAGTTCTGGCCGAAAACCAATCAAAGATTTTTCCAAATCTCACTACCCTGTATATCAAATTTCGGGTCTGTAGACTGAAAATTGACAGAGTTATTGCATAGGGAAATGTACACAGACACACAAACAGACACGTTCACTTTTATAGATATATACAGGGTGAGTCACAGGAAAACAAAACTGAATATTTCAACAACTCTACTTTCCTCACTCCCTATTCTTTACTCAAGGAAAGCAAATAGCATTCTAAAAACATCCGGTTCCCGTGACTCACCCTGTGTATATATATCAGGGCCATTCCAAAAGTAAAGCCTCCTGTTTTTTTTTTTTTACTCAAAATGTTGAAGAGCTTCGAAGACAGGAATGATACCTTTAAAATGAGCAACCTCTTGTGCGCCAGAATTTATTTTCCTACAATACTATTCTCAATGCACTTTTGCCAGGAATTCAATAATTTGCATTTCTGCTTCTGGCACATGCCTGTGACAGGGGTTTTGCTTTCGTCCCACAGCGTTAATGTCTGCAATAGAGAGTTGAAACTTTCAGATCATGAATGCACGAGTTCAGTTATTATAATAATGCAATTTGAAATCCCCTTTTGGTCCATTTGGGAAGAATAAAAAAAAATAGAGGCTATTACTCTTGGAACGTCCCTCGTATACACACGCAAACACATGCACACACGTACAAGACTGTGTAATGTATATCTTTGACAGAGTTCTCTAAAATGAACAGCAATGTAGATTTCGGCAAGGAAAAAAGAATCTGGATGACCATTATTACCGGAAAAGGCAGTCAACCAGGTTTGTCAAAAACTCTTGCCACGCCTAAAGAAAATGCACAAGAAGAACAAATTTGGAAACCAGGTTCCTCCAACAACAGTTTGGCAGGTTTTGAGGAAACGTCAATGACAATCTGCAAAGAAGATGGATTCATCAATTTTTCATCTACAAACTTAAAACTTGATATATAAGGGATTTGGATCCATGGAAGAAATTTGATTTGGTTTTTAGCTAGAAAAAAAAAAAAAAAAAAAACTGCTAAAAGGTTAAAAATAAAAAATTGATTTATTTATGACAAAAAATTAAAAACAAGTCAATTAATAAACAATAATCCTATATCTGACGACAGTTTACTTAAAACTAGAGATGCCATGTACGTTTTAAAATGCTCTATAGGAGAATGTGGCTCCAAAAATAACTCGTACATCGGCATGACTAACCAGTATATCTCACCAACAAACATACCACCTGTCTTCCTTGAATAGCTCAATTTACCAACACCTCACAGCACGTGACACCCTCAAAACCGAATTTAGGGATATACTAATTAAAAACACCGCCATTTTAGCTATCTCATACTGATCTACACCTCCCAATTATTGAAGCCCTACTAATCCATATGACGACAAAAAAAAAAAACAACCATCAATCAGGCTCAATATGAAGGGGAAGGCATGCTTAAATGCTTTTAAGTATTTTAAAAGATTTTAATTGTCTTTTCATTAAACTCACTGATGCAATTTTTTTTATTTTTTCATCACTCGCCTGACGACGACTTATAGAAGTTGAAAACGTTTGCAAATGCACTAAATTTCTTTTAACATTTGAACACTAGACCGCCAAAAAGAAAAAATGGATTGCAAGAGAAACAAAAAGGAATTATCCCTGCTCTTCAATTAAACTTATATATAAGTTTAATTCCAGTAATACATTGTTTAAACTCTATTCTGTTGTTCTGTTTTCTTTGTGGCTTATTGCATGCTGATATCAATGGTTGGCACGGCCTTGGATCGATATATATATATATATATATATATATATATATATATGTGTGTGTGTGTGTGTGTGTGTGTGTGTGTGTGTGTGTGTGTATGGTAACCTGGGGCAGTTCCATACCCTCTCAGCTGAAAAGCTGTTCAGTTAAAGGAAAGTAATTCAATATTGGGTACAATATAATAATCAATAGAGAAATGGCTTTATAATAATACAAAATCTGTATAAATTAAAATTATACAAACATTATTAGCTACTTATGTGCATACATGTGTCTGTAGTGATCACTAGTTGGAAATCCTACGTCATCAGGTTAGCAGATTGAAAGTCATTCTAATAGGCCCAGTCCAAGAACACATGTTTATATAAGAAAAAGTTTTTTTAATCTAATTTTTACCAGAGGGAAAACAGGGAGGAACAACTAAAGCACTACAAATGGAAGAGGGTGAGGAGAAAAGGAAGGGGTAAAAATATGTGGAGATGGAGAGAGGGAGGTCAGTGGCCAGTGAACTCAGTCCAATGTAGGGACAAGAGTTTAAGGTTGGTATATCTGTTTCACTTTTTATTACTTGCTGGTCAAATGGTCAAGTCATTTATTGGTGTCTAGCTTTCACTGTGATAATCATCAAAGAAGCAAGTGTCCACATGTTTGTGCCTTATGTGGCTGTACTAAAAACAACAATAATGAGCTTAACTTCAGGTTGGATCTGAAAGAGATATGCCATGAAGATTGATTGAGCTTTTATACCAAACCCGAGTCACATGTTTACAGGTCATGTGATGGGGGTGGGGAATGGATAAAAACGGAGTGAGAAATGGAAGAGAGAAAGAAAGAAATGAAGTCAACAAGCAGTTTGTTTAACCACTACCAGGAAGCAACTGTTGCAAAAACGAATTTATTTTTTGGGTAAAGGAAAAAAATCGGCAACTGAAGAGCTCATAACATTTAGTGGCAGAAACAATATGCCAACATTTTTTTTTAATTTCCGCGAGATAACTTTGCATGTTAGAAATGAAAAATATATATATATATATAAATTTAAAAAAAAAAAAAAAAGAATATAACTTACCCACGGAATGATTCTGTCTGTGCAGCAGATAGGTTTCCTTTCATTAGCCATACTCCTTGGGAGCCACGAACTTTAAAAAACAAAACAAGTTTTAAACAGTTAATTTTTTTTATTATTAGATATATTAAAGTACCTGCTCTGTCAAAAATTATATATATATATATATATATATATATATATTTATTTTTTTTATTTTAACAAATTAACAAAATATTTATGTTGCTGTCTATTATATAAAGGAAAGTTATAATTCTGTGAGTATGTCTGGTTAAAAATCAGAAACTTCACAAGATACACTTACAATCCTTATATCATCAAATCAGTGCAACCATAAATTGGTTATGTCAATGAGTATTTATCTATTTGAGACCACTGGGAAGCAAATTGATACAAATTTTTCATTTTTACCGATGGTAAAAAAAAACAAAAAAACTCCATTTGCCTTTTTTTTTTTCCTTCTATATTTGAGAGAGGGAGATGCAGTCTGAGGGATAGGTAACTAAAGTGGCATTTAAACAGGGTGGGTTAAGCTGTTCACCACATCCAGTGTCAAGAGGATACATCAATACTGATTGACATACTTAAGTCATTCTCAATTCAAGCAATGACCACCAAAAAAGCAGGGGCGAGCAACCAGTTCCCATGTCTGTCTTCACTATTCTGTTCAGTGTCTTCAGTTGACTGCCTTTACAATTCCAGCAGATGCGATTGGGGTCTACCAACTTGATGACAAATTCCAGCATTTCCACAGTATTCGGGTGAGCGCCATGTTTTTTGGTGTGTTTCACTAAACTACCGCCAGGTGGGACTTTTCAGTTTCATTTCAATTATTAAATTTGTTGTTGACTCTTCAATTTTACTTTAATTCAAAAAATATTTCATTAAAATTATTTGTTCGAAAAAAAAAAAAAAACTATTTAAAAAAAATTGAATGTTGCTTTAATTACAAAATTGTTTTATTGAAATCATATTTTCTTACACAGACTTTTCAATAATTTTTTTTACAATTATATATCGATACATTTTTATCCAATAAACATTTTGGTTTTCAAATATTTTTGTGTTCGGAAAAACAATCTTGTTTGTTATTTATTTAACCAAGAAGAAATTGGAGTTATCGCACTCTAACAATGGCGCTCTCCCGAATACTGCAAAAGTGCCCAAATTACTTTTCAGGTCATCGCATAATGTGACCAATCGGATTTTTATGTTTGTCAATTGTTTCATGACTGTGCATGCGCGAATCGTTCACATTATGTTAAGTAGGTTTGAAAACATCTTTTAAAGATCATGTCAAGCTGACCTGATGGTTATCATACTTGACTTACTGCCTATAGGTTTTGGTTTCAATCTCAGCTCAAATATTTTTTTACTTACAAGAAGTGAACTGTTTAGAAAACACATAATACTCGCATACATGTTTCAGTTTCTTTCCGTTTTTTTTTTTGTTTTTTTACTTCATTTTTACATTTAATACCTACAGTATTTCTGTTTATAATAAGAATTCTGCATGAAAATATAATATTTATGCATATTTTACGACCAGGCAACGCCAGGCAACCTGCTAATAATTTTATAAAATCAACGGTAGATTCTCTCCCGTGCAATTTAGACTACAAGCTATTGTGAACTAAGTCCTTGCGGGGGAAGCATGTGAAGCTTCTTCCTGTTACACTTTGGAGTGAAGGGGGGGGGGACTAACCAGGCAGGCAATCAATCATTTGATTAAAAAAAATGGGCGATTTCACCGATTTCGATGACAGTAAATGTATGCAACATTTATGGACATTTATTCTATCCTCATTCAATCCTGGACAACATTGGGTCTCCCTACTAGTATTGAGAAACACGCACTTTAAATATATAAACATAAGCATAGTTATTCAAATTATTGCAAATCACTCATTATTAAGTGACTTTTCCAGAATATTTAATAAAAGTTATAAGTCTTTTAAGTTACCGTATATATTGATTCTGGGCAAAGTAGTCGCCTTGTTTAACGTAAACAAGTGACGGGTTTATATATAATTTAATTGGAATTCATTTCGAGATGCGTATTATTTATTAATTTTATTTATTGCGGACTATTATCCTCATCTTTTTAGTTGCTATTTCACAACGTTTCGGCCAACTATTCCTCTGGCCTTTGTCAGGTGTTAACCGCGACGGGATAGGAACTCTGAATCTCCTGACTAGATCCAAAGCAATTACTGCCTTCCATAGTTGTTGTCATCTCATCACATTTTAGCCAGAGGAATATTTGGCCGAAATGTTCTGAAACAAGACCTAAAAGATGAGGATGATAATCCGCAATAAATAAATGAATAAATAATACAAAATACTCATCTCAATAATGAATTCCAATTAATTAAATAATATATACCATTCGGTACAGATCCGACCATGGAAGATCAGATAATAAATAAACGTGGATTTATAAGACCAAAAAATCCAACATTGATCACCCTATTATTTAGAAATCCATTCTTAACATGGGAGAGGAGGGTGTTTTGTAACTATTCTGTACTTTCACCTAACAATTTAACAAAAGATACTGTAAAATTTTAATTTAACTTGAAAATAGTATTAAAATAGCATAAGTATCAATCCGTTTTATGACTAATAATGATTATCCAAATTAAATGGACGTCAAAAAGTAACAGTTACCCCCCCCCAAATCCTACTTCATTAAAATGGGCATTTTGTAATATTAATTTCTATTTTTTAGCGAGTGTTGAGACTCGCCAGATGACCGTCTCATATCAGCCATTTTGTTCTCGTTCTAACTTAAACACTTGATAGCACTCGTGTTTCGAAATAAATAAGCGCTTTAAAATAAGTTAAACCGCAGAATACTTATCCAGTTAGGTAAGTTACAGAACGAACATATCATATTCCAGAAATCACACAATTTCACAAGTAGATTTTTTTTTAGTTCAAGAAAATAAAATTTTACGACTAAGTGAGTCGTAATGTTTTCATCAATCATGATTTAATCCGATGAAATAAGGGAAAACAATTAAAATCGAAGTGTCGAAGTAAAAAAAAAATCAGCCTTATGTTTAATACAGTTCGCTAAAATCGTGAAAAAAAAAAAAAAAAAAAAAATCGTGGAAAAAAAAAAAAAAAAAAAATCGTGGAAAAAAAAAAAACACGATCGATTTATGTAATTTTTGGAATATGACATGAGGTTACTTACTAACATCGTTTTCGGTTAATGCCGAAATTCTTCCCCCCACCCCCCAAAAAAAAACTTTTCAAAGATGCTGAAAACAAATATAATATTTAAAAGTGGTGCAGAGAAATAATTTTCATGATATGAAGAAATTACTTTTTCCAAAAAGTGGGCATCACTTTCCTATATAAATTTAACATAAAATGAGCACCTATTTTCTGGCTACCTAAGGATAATTTTTTGTTTTTTTTTTTTGGGCTGCCTGAAAGCTTTTTTTTTTTTTTTTTTTAATTTTTTTTGTAACTTTTTACTTATTTTCCACCTTAACAAATCAACTTTAAAATGAATGTCTTCGGGTATGCTGAAAACGAATATAGCTTTTAAAATTGTCTCAAACAAGTGGCTTCCCGAATATTAAGCAATGTAATTTCTTATGTTATCAGTGGTGACCATTCCTGTACGCGCATAGTTTTTTTTTTTTTTTTTTGACGACATTGTAAAAGTTTTTTTGGAGCTGAAAAGAATCTTGACATTGACCGTGTTTTCTTTACTTTTAATTGCCGACACAAGTGCCAATGTAAATAACCACCAATAATTGTTATATATTTTTTTTTTTTTTTTTTTTACCAATTTTTCGTTTTGTTGTTTATATTACAAAAAAGGGTTTGTATTACTGTACACACAGATTCGAAAAAGTTGTCAAAAAAAAAAAAATGTTATGAAAGGCAAGTTACTTTTCTTTGGGTACTCATGCAGAGAATGATCCGTGCTAAGATAATAACGTTATTATTTAAAAAGCCATTCTTAACATGAGGAGGGGAGAGTGTTTTGTACCTGTTCTGTACTTTAACCTTACAATTGAATAAAAAAAAACATAAAACTTTAATTAAACGTGGAAATACGATTTTAAAAAAAATATAGCGTAGAACACTCTCTGCATTTGCACCGTTTTTCGTGTCTTATTTAATGTAACATGTTTATTCAGCTCGAAAAACATACAGTGTTTACAGATGTATTGGAAAATTTAAAATGGCGCCCAACTCTCTCTTCCACACGGTAAGTTTGGGAAAAGGAGTTAAAAATAAAAAAAAATATGCCAAATACTATTATAAACCCATCGAATATATGTCAGCCTATGTTACGGTAACAGGTGTGTCAAAAACTTTGTCAAAAATATTTAATAATTCGACCCTTTATCTTTCCAAGCTTATAACTACTCGAAAAATGTAATTCAAACCCTAATTTTTTTTTTTCAATTAAAGGAGCAAGGACCAAGGTTTCATTAAAAAACAACAAAAAAAAAAAATTGATTTAAAAAAAAAAAAAAAAAAAAAAAGATTTTAAACTTCGGACATTACAGGTAAATTTCTAAAATAACTTTTTTTTGTTTTAAATTTGAATATATTATTTATTGATCTTTTATCTTCAATTTGTGATATATAAAACTGGTGAGTAAATTATTTACTTTTTAATAGTCATTTCAAAATGGGGGGGGGCATGAATAAAAACAAAAAAACGTTTGTCTAAAATATTATATTCGGTTTATTGGAAAGAGCATAAAGTTTCACATTGACCCTGAAAATATCGTAAAAATACAATCAATAGAAAAATTGATAGATTTTTTAAGTTTAAAAATTGTAAAATACTGAACTTGTAAAATTCAATTAATTTCACTGTTTTTAAAAAATAAAAAAAATATATTTCTATTGCTTTTAAAACAACTTAATAGTTTATTTTGGAAGTATAATCCATAAAGAAAATAAACAACCCACTTTTAAAAGAGAAATTACGAGATTTTTATATTTTATTAGCAGTTTCGGGATAACCTTTACGGATGGTCCCGACGTCCGCCTCGTTCTGAGTTCGGGGAGAGGCCGTCTGACGTAGGCGGTATTGAGACAGAAAATTACCCCTTCAATAAAGTGCCCAGTTGTTAACTTAAGGAGAAAAAAACCCGTTCCAATAATTAGAATTTTTATTTTTTTTATTTTAAACAGTTCAAATAATTAGAATTTTAAAAAATAAACAGTTCAAATAATTGGAATTTTACAAAATAAACAGTTCAAACAATTAGAATTTAAAAAAAAAAAACAGTCCACATGATTAGAATAGTTCCACGTGGTTAGTTAACCCTGTAAAATTCTGTGATTTGTTTCACAATATTTATAAAAGCATCTGTCTGGGACATATCGCATATTTTAGGGTTAGGGTAATTTTCTGCTTTGACACCGCCTACGTCAGACGGCCTCTCCCCGAACGAGGCGGACGTCGGGACCATCTCCGTAAAGGATAACCCAATTTCGTGTTAGGGGTGTCAAAAATTCCTACAAAGATTCTGATACACCTACGGTAACATATTAAGCGAGTTTCTAACATTATTTTGTCTAGTTTTTTATTTATAACTCCTTTTACCAAACTTACCGTGTCCGGACGCCATTTTTAATTTTCCAATACATCGGTAAACACTATTTTTTTCGAGCTGAATAAACATGTTACATTAAATAAAAACACTAGAAAATTATCCAGTTAGGGAGAAAAGTAACTTATCTTGCTTTTGATAACATTTATTGGCACTTTTTACCGAGTGTGGACCCAAGCAAAAAGACTTTCGCAATCGTAAGTCTGTGGCCAAAAAAAAAGGCCAAAAAAAAGTCAAATACACATTGAACACATTGACTTCAACAGCGATTTTTTTTTTATCCAAAAAGTGAAAGAAATGTGAAATGAAATTTTTACAAATCAAATTTTATTTTAAACAATATTCGTCACAACAGAAAATAAGCTTTTAATTTATAGCTTTAGCAGTATTTGGCGAGTTCCGAGAGATAAAATCGCTGTTGAGGTCAATGTGTTCAATGTGTATTTGACTTTTTTTTTGGCCGCAGACTTATTTTGCTTGGGTCCACACTCAGTAAACAGTTTTTGAAAGTATTTGCATCCAAAAGTTTTATAAAAAAGATTTAAACATGAAATTTTTACAAGTCAAATTTTATTTTAAACAAGCGGAGTCAAAATCTTTCGTCCACTCAAAGAGTTGTGTGAGCATTTTTCGAAATGTGAAATAAACTTTTTAAAAGTGATAGAAATGTGAAATGAAATGTTTATAAGTTTAAAAGTCAAATGTAGTTTCAAAAGTGAAAGAATTGTGAAATGAAATTTATAAGAAATGTGAAATGAAATTTTTAAAAGTCAAATTTGGAGTCTTGAAAAAAGTTCCGAGAGATAAAATCGCTGTTGAGGTCAATGTGTTCAATGTGTATTTGACTTTTTTTGGCCTTTTTTTTTGGCCACAGACTTACGATTGCGTAAGTCTTTTTGCTTGGGTCCACACTCGGTAAAAAGTGCCCATTTATTTGTTATATATTTGTTTTTTGCCAACTATTTCGAATCTATGTGTACAGTACAGTAATACAACCCCCGCCCCCCAAAAAAACCTACAAAATGTCCAATTGTTTAATTATAAGCAAAAATTTCTTTAAATAAAATAAATCCACATGAAAACACGTAATTTCAATTTTTGATTATTGTTTGGGGGTAGTTTTTTCCCCCATGTGGTAAAAATACAAAGTACCTATTAACTTATTTTACGAAGAAAATAAAGAATTAAATGCTGCCAGGTCAAAGATAGAGAAACAAGTATTTTAGTTTTCAAACTATGACATTTTTTTCTAGTTAAAATTATTTGGTTTAACTCACTTCAATTATGACGAAAAGGAAAAAAGTCGTTTCACGTGGAATTTGGTCGCAATTTCTGCGAGAATGGAAAACCACAGGTGTTCTTAAAATCATCACGAAACATTGCAACAAATATTTTTTATATAACCCCAAGCATGCAAAGTTTAAAATACATTAAATACGCCGAGTGAAAATACAGGAGAAATGCAATTTTCTTAAGATTTAACTTACAAGCTAACGTGGGTATGGGAGTCGCCATCTTGGATTCTGCGATACGAGAGCCAGACTATAAATGTTTGAAGCCAAAATTTTCAGGGAAAAAGGCCAAAAAAGGCCAAATTGAAACATGAAACCACACTTTTAGAAATAAAAAAGGCCAAATAGGACATTTTCTGTGTTAATGCTATATAAAGAAAACAATGGTTATATGTTGATTGAGCTATATTGAAGATGTTAGCTTTCAATATTTGTGTTTTTAAAATTAATTTTGTATTGTTTTC
The DNA here is from genome assembly GCF_053919585.1 of Euprymna scolopes. NCBI lineage: Eukaryota > Metazoa > Mollusca > Cephalopoda > Sepiida > Sepiolidae > Euprymna > Euprymna scolopes. The sequence continues at coordinate 120,435,504 of NC_136498.1, read as the reverse complement.
ATAGCAGTGAAGTAAAGACATTCCCTATGAAATTGAAGTCATAGACTTTTCATATATGCTTTGGGGGGGGGGGATTAATTTTTTTTTAGATAAATACATTTGTGCTTAGGAGCAATAATAATACATTCTACAGTTTACATATTTTTTAAAGCGTAATAGAGAACTTTAAAAAATATTTGAAAGTTTTATTCTTAAATAATTGCTGATATATTTGTAGGCAGATGAAATTGTAAGACGCGTAGAAGTAAATTCTCGCGGCTGGAAATTTTGAATATACTTTCTTCCTGAATTGTTCAATCAGAAGCCACCTTTCATTCACGTAACCGAGTTTATAAAAGGTTAAACCGACGACACACTCTCTCTTTTTTTCCCCCCTCGGATCTTGGATTGACAACAACTACAGGTGGAACGGACTTGTCCTCAACTTCTCTCTTGGGACTCAGCAAAACTCACCTGGTTTTCGGGCCCAAAGTTCGACTAAGAGAGAGAAACCAGCCACCAGCAAAGACGAACGCACTCTTTTACTTCCCTTGTCTTCCAGCATCGATGATTTCACCAGAAATAACTGCTGATTGATTGACACCACAAGGGAACTGACAGAAATCCACAAAGTGTGGAAATTATTTCCATTATCTTTGTTTGTTTCTTTCTTTATTCCTTTTGCTCTTTCTTTCCTTCCTTCCTGCCCCTTCCCTAGGTTTCATGCCTTTTTCCTTTTTTTTACGCCATGTGACTGCCTCATGCCCGTTGATTGGAAGGGACGTTTTTTGCGTCAAATTGGAGCACGTGCAGGGCCTTTGAATTAATATCATCAATTGAGAAAAGGTCATGATCGAGAGGACAAGAAAGATGTATTGCATGCATTCCTTTAAGGTCTCGGAGAAAAAAGGATACCCGAAGAATTGCTAAAGGCGCTGTACAACTCTGTCTTAACAGGACATTAAAATTGTTGAGAAGAACAAGGTAGAGAGGCGTGAATTCAATTATCGAGAAAAAGAGTCAATTGAGGATTAACAAGAAAATTCGTCTCAAGAAAAATTTCAAAGAAATTTGAAAAAACTAAAATATTCTGCCTTCATGGAATTTTAACCTTTGTGAAAAAAGGAACACGGAATGAGCCTACAAGAAAAGGGCTGATAACTAATAGAATAAGGACTCTGAATATTTAAAAAGAAAGAACTTTTATATTGTTTCCATTCGGATAAAAGCACCTAGAAGCTTCCAGTAAGTGCGAATCCCCTTTCTCTGTCTGTCTGTCTGTCTGTCTGTCTGTCTGTCTGTCTCTCTCTCTCTCTCTCTCTCTGTCTCTCTCTCTCTCTATCTTATTTTCATTTAATAATATTATTGGAATTCTTTCCCCTTTTCCTTTTACCTATTTGTGAATAATTGGATTATTTTGGACTATCTTCCAATTACACAATTCCCTTGGATTTTACTTGTGCGATGGAGATTTAACTAACTTTCTTGGATTTGCATTTTTGGATTTTACCGTTATTGGATACTTTACCTTTCACCAAATTATCCATTCACGTGTAATCACCTTTTTCTTCACCATATTTCCTATGCTTCACTTTTTTTTTTATCAAGTAAGATCTTTGACTTACTTGCAGTTTCATCAAATACTTTTGCAAGCAAAATCCGATCTTGCATTTTGCTAAATCCTACCCTCCGATGAGAAGGAAAGTATTTCTTCAAAACTCCGCAGATTAAGGACTATCCACTTATCAAGTGTTTCCTTTTCAAATTAAATATGTTTGCAACTCTTTTTCAAAGTGTTTTTTAACATATTTTATTAACTGTTTGCTCTTATTATAAGCTCTATCTCCTATTTGGTTTTATCGAGCTTTTACATCTGGCTGAGATTACTTTATAAATATTAATTCTTTAATGTTTATAATATATTTTAGTTTTACGATCTTGGATTATTTTGGTAAATTTAATTGTAATTTTTATTTAATATATATATATATATACGTTTTATTTTTTATTACCGTATCTTTCTGTTAAGTTACATTATTGTTTCAGCTACTTGGCTGTTTTTTTGGCCGTCTGTAGCATCCTCAGACTTTTAGCGAACATTTCTGTAAAAGTTTGAGGAAGCTACAGACGGCCAAAAAAACGGCCAAGTAGCTGAAACAATAATGTAACTTAACAGAAAGATACGGTAATAAAAAATAAAACGCATATCTGCTCTATAACGGTATTGAGCAGTGTCTTCAGTTTTTATTAATTACCATTTCCACTATATATATATATATATATATATATATATATATATATATATATGTGTGTGTGTGTGTGTGTGTGTGTGTGTGAGTGTATTTTATTTTTTTATTACCGTTTTATCTGTTTGGCTACATATGTTTCAGATGTTGGACCATGTTCACGATCCAACAGCCTCATCAGGCCTCTATTCTATAACTAACAATCACTTCTGTGAGGCCTGACGAGGCTGTTGGATCTTAAACATGGTCCAACATCTGAAACATATGTAGCCAAACAGATAAAACGGTAATAAAAAAAATAATACGCATATTTGCTCTGCAATAGTATTGAGCACTCTCTTCAAGTTTTTACTAATTACCAGTTTTACCATATATATATATATATATATATATATATATATATATATATATATATATATATATATATATATATATATAAATTCCTCTTTCTTGTCCTTCATACTCTTCCTTCAACATTTACTACTACAAGAAACCTTGTAACCAGATGGACATTTTTTGGCAGTCCTATGAGGTCACAACTTTTCTTTTCTAACATTATATTCAATAAATTAGATTTCTCTTTTCTCCTTTTTTTTTTTTTGTTATTTCTTCCTTAATTGTTTCAGTGTTTTACTTGTTATAGGTAACTTGTATTTAGCTACAAAGAATTACCTTCCACGGGAAGAAATGTTTATTAGGAAGTCTCATTTGAACATTTCAAAAACAACTTTATTTGTTATCTTCATTAGTAGCTTTGGTACAAGAGAGAAACGGGTTAGTAGGTGGAGCTGTTCTTGTGTAAAGATAGATTTAATATCATGCCGGCTGGTTGTTTAGTTCTGTTTACATATGTTTGCAGCTAATAGTCATCGAGCCGGAGGAACCTGATTAAAGGAGAAAGAAAGAGCAAAGACTTAAGTGTGTTCGCGGGTTGTTGTGTGTGTGTGTGTGTGTGTGTGTGTGTGTGTGTGTGTGTGTGTGTGTGTGTGTGTGTGTGTGTGTTCTTTAGCAGGATAAAGAGTGTTTGTTTGGGTACCACACATGGAAATAAATGGTACTTAGAACAGAGCCATTGTTAGCTTGTTGTACTCATGTGCGGCTGGGGGTCGAAGATCCCCCTGGCGATGTGTGCTGCTGGACAGAGCAGCACGAAAGAGGAAGAGGGTTTCAGATTTCACCTTTTATATACTCTGTCACGTGATAGAGAGCTGGCTTGTTATTGGACAAGCCAGGGAGGACATGGATTTCAAATCTTGAAGTCATAAGAAGTGGCTCCTGCCTATGATTGTAGCGAGTGTTGGCTGCTACAAGTGGATAAAAATTTCTTCAAAAGAAACCGATCGGAATTCACGAGGGAACCCCATGCTTGACTCCGCACAGCCAAACATTGTAACCTTTTACTGGTCTGAATAAATCCTTCCCTTGTTTCATTTATAAAAGAGGTGTAGCAGTCGAAACTTGCTACAATCACAGGCAGGAGCTAATCATTATTAACTAAAAAGGTTTTGTTTCTTTATTCGGTGCTTTATATTTAACAATTACTGATTTAATCAAGGTGTGCCTACAAGCATTCCCTAAAGTACTCTAATCTAAATCCTACTCCTTAAAAATAAGAGTAATCTTTTTAGGCAATTACGTCTTGGGGAAAAAATATAATTTCAGAATTTAGAGTTGAAGATTAGTTTTTTATATAAATCTAATGCACATTTGTAATCCAATGGTCTATCCAAATATAATTTTTAGAGTATATAACTCGATTTCTTTTAGCTAAATGAGATAAATTGTGTGTGCTTGTGTGCTTTTTTTTTTGGGGGGGGGGGGGGGTGATTAAAAAAATTTATTAGCTTTATCATTAACCCTAAGTCTATGTAGCAATAGTTCCCTCTAAATCCCTCCCTTAATTTATCATAACCCTCAAGTTCAAGTGCTACCCCCCTCCCCACCCCCCAAATGGAATACTTTACATCTATGAAGTAGAATGATTAGATATCATTCAAACGCTATCGGTCAAAAAGTGAGGGATCATATTATGTTAAACTTGTATGCTAAACTGATCCCTCAATCTAAATTCTAAAATAACTGGGGGGGGGGTCACCTCAAATTTTTCAGAGTGTTCATCCTAGGGTTAGGGTGATTAATTAGAATTAAAAAAAAAAAAATTATAGCCTTATTTCCGAATCTAAAAACGATTCTTTTAAAAAAAAATTTCTTGACAATAAAAAAAAAAATGAAACGAAGACAATGTATTTATTTATTAGGAGATTGTTTATTTATAGTATAAGACCAAGGGTCACATGATCACAAGTTAGAAATCCCATTCCAAAATTTAGTACAGACCCTCAAAGTTTAATGCAATTGTTTTAAACAGTAAGTTATGGTAAACAAAGTAAATATTGTAGAGTTCACTTCCTTATTAAATCTTTTAAAATGTTCAAAGTTCTTTTTGTACCTATTTGCTAAACTTCTATATGAGCCTCTGAAAGAGATCTTCGTTAATGTTATGAGATTTACAATCCTGGAACAAGTTTTACTTTTTATTTTGCTGATATGCTCTGACTTTGCTCGTTGTCTCTGAAATAATGTTTTATTGCACTTTTTCAGTTTTGGCACAAGTTAAAAATGTGATGAAAATCTCACAATGAGTTTATCAAATTCTTTGATAAAATGTATAAAAAAGGAAAACAATTAAGAATTTTGTCAAATTACAAAAGCAATTATATCTACATTTAAAAGTACTCCTCAAAAAGAATGAGATACTACGTTTTTTTTTGTTTTTTTTTAGGAGATTATGCATGAATACATCCATCCATAGCCCTTGAGCCCCTGGAGGGGCATAGGCCATCTACAACTTTTTGTAGATGTTTTTGTAGCGAGGAGTTCTTTTTTCCAGAGTGTTGCGGACCAGGATATAATAATCCTAACACGCTACAAAAGAAAATAATGAAATGAATGGAAAGAACAAAACAAAACTCAATTGCTGAATAAAATAAACATGTCGTTCATTTTATGTCCAAAATAAAGGGTTTAGGTGGAACACGTGTTCATTCGGTCGTTGATGACTACGCACGTGGAAAAAAAGGAATGAAGTAGAGGAACGAGAAATGGCAGTCCAGCATGTAGAAAAAGAAAGAGAGAGGGGGTTAACCTCAGTAAAGCCGCGCGTACATGGTAGTACTCATCCACGGGGAAAAGTCTTCAAGCCAAGAGCGGTGGACGCGAACTTGTTTGGTTGATGAACCAAAGCAAAAAGGGAAGAAAGAGGATGTTGAATGGTGTTGTTGACTTTTATACCAGGGTCAGTGTTCTGACTGAACATGTCTGGATTTCCTTTCAGAGGAAGTGATGTTTCCCATGTGTGCGTATATGTGCGCGTATGTGTGCGTACATGTGTGTACGTTAGTGTGTGTGTATGCACATGAATGTGAGTGTATATACGTGAACGTGAATATATGTACATGTCTGTGCATATGTGCATACGTACATGTGGGTGTGTGTATGTGAGGAAAAAAACATGTTCAAACAAGGGTGAAGGTGTTGGTCCCACCGCCCAACCTTCCCAGAAGGTACATACAGCGCCTAGCCTTCCCAAATGGTCACCTATCTGATACTGGCCATTATCAATGGGACAATATCGTAGTAATCGTTAGTATGGAGATCTGATCAAATGTCTTACTTAAGGGGGTGGTTTATCAAGAACTTGTTTATGTTGGACTTGAAGACATCCAAGTTGTAGTCAGGTGGGAAACAGGCAAACAGAAGAGAATTCCACAGGCGTGCACTTCTAAGAAAGAAACTTTGTTCATGGAATTTACGTTTTGATTTAGGCACAGATAAATAGTGGGGAAAATTAATGACAGTGGTTTCAGCTGGACGGGTGTTATTCGTGAAGGATTGGCGAGGGGGGACGAGAGATTGGAACTCAGACGAGCACTCGCCATGGAAATAGTGATAAAGAAACAACAAGCTCGCAACGTCTCTCTTGTGGAAGAGAGGTTGCAGGGAAGAGAAAAGGGCATCCCTCACTAGGCTACTAAATCTATTTTGTACTCTGTCAAGGCAGGATAGGCTGTTTTTAGCAGCTCCTGCCCAGATATGGCAGCAGTACTCCATCCTTGGTGCTATTTATATAAAGTAATAAAGAATGCAAGAGAGTTGTATGCTCAGTCCATCAAGTCAAAAGTAGCTGAGCAGCGGCTTGGTTCCCATCAGTTTTGGCAAATATCAAACAGAAGCGTGTGCTCTATCCCAACTATCATCAATGGACCTAAGGTAATCTCGTCAGCATCAGACAAAGCCAAACTCCTTGCCAAGAACTTTGCAGCTAATTCTATCCTTTGTGACCAAGACCGCCAACCTCCAATATTTCCTCCTGTATCAGAAAACACGCTATGTGATATACATATATCTGTACGTGATGTTGCCAAGCTAATCAAAAACCTTGATTCCAGTAAAGCAACTGGCCCTGACTATTCCAATTATAGTGCTCAAAAAACTTCAACCAGAACTAGCGCCCATACTTACAAAACTGTTTAAACGTTGTCTTAAGGAGAATTGCTTCCCATCACCATGGAAAATCTCATCAGTATGCCCTGTATTTAAGAATTCAGGTGATCATTCATCCCTCTCTCAGTACAGGCCAATAAGTCTTCTGTGCGTCATGAGTAAGTTGCTGGAACCTGTGTTAAATAGAGAAGTAATCAACCATCTAGATATCTCACTGCTGATGCAATTCTCTATCTATATAAGAGCCAGGTACGTCCAAGGATGGAATACTGTTGCCACATCTGGGCAGGAGCTGCTAAAAAGGACTTGTCCTGCCTTGATAGAGTTCAAAATAGACTTCGTGGCCTCGTAGGAGATATCCTTTTCTCTTCCCTGCAACCTCTATCTCACAGGAGAAATGTTGCGAGTTTATCTCTGCTGTATCGTTATTTTCATGGAAAGTGTTCGACTGAGCTTCAATCTATGATCCCGCTCGCCAAACCTTCACAAGAAACACTCGTTTAGCTGAAAACACTATTAATAATTCCCCCCACTCTTTATCTGTGCCTAAACCTAAATGTAGATTCCATGAACAAAGCTTCTTTTTTAGAATTGCATGCCTGTGGAATTGTCTTCCGTTTTCCTGCTTTCCAGCTGATTACAATATGGTTGTCTTCAAGTCCAACGTAAACAAGTTCTTGATTAGCTGTTCCACTTAAGTTAACAAATTTACCGAATTTCCATTACTAACGATTACTATATTGTCCAATTTCTACTGTGCACTCTTTAACCCTTATCCTCGAGTGGCCTCTTGGCCTTGATAAGAGGTGATGCCTATGTAAAAAAAATTTTTTTTAAATTAATAGTTAATTCCCAATTTTATTTGTTACTTTGAAACAAAAAATTCAGCCTCCTTTGACCATGCCTTTACGTCATCTTATCTATTTTTTTATAAGTTAATGACACTTAAAACTCCTACATTTGATAAGATGATAGTTTAAATTGGTCAGTAAATATTTGACCTTTAATGAATAAATGGAGAAAGTCGATGTGTTCAGCTTTTCATCCTACACTCTGGCTTTCTCTGACTGAACTGAAAGAAACCTGTAAATGAAGATTTTGTTTAATGAACAGTTGTTATTCAAATATCACATATACTGTACTGTTACAAAAATATTTAATTGTAACGTTTTCTTTAATAATTATTATCAAATAAATATTTTTTGTGTTTTCGTAAAATAATCAGAAAAAAAAAATCAAAAATTGAAGCCATTTTTTTTTTAAAAGGCTAAATACTAGTTTTAAGGGCCAAACTACTTTTTAAAAACGGGCCGAATTCTCTAAATTTAGCCTTAAAAAGGCTAATCTGGCAATCCTGTTCTCCGACGAGAGAGCTTTAATTTAAAAATCAGATTTATCTCCCCTTAGACTTTAGAGGGGGAGTGCGAAGTTAACAGGTGCGTTCTCTAGATTGCGTTTTCTTTTAGATTTTTTAAATTTTTTTTTATTTTACTATAGGTAAATTCCAGCTCCCTCAAAACGGCAAACTAGATGAGAACAAAAATGTGAACAAATTCCTTATCTTTACGATTACTGTTTCCACTTCACTTCCGGTTGCTTCTCCCTATGTTAAACCTTTTTATTTATTTAGAAAAGCTCTTCTTAACATGAAGAGGGGGGGGGGTCTTCCTTTACCGATTCTTTACTTTCACTTATCATTTTAAGGAACAAAAAAAATTTAAAACGCAGGAGTGACCGGAAGTGAAGTAGAAAGAGTAATTGTAAAGATAAACAAAGAATTATCTCAGTCTAGAAAGAAATCAGCGCTTCTACAATATTGGGACTAAATTTTGTAGTCGATAATTGTAATTTTCAGAAAGAAAAAAAAATGGTTTCTACTGACTTTTTTATCAATTCTAATAAATTACAAGGATAGCTTCCAAATTATGCAGCCGAAATCGCCTGAATATTACTGAATTATTAAACAACAAAATAACTTTAATCGTGCTAGCAGGTGAAAAATTGCAGCCATCTTGTTTAAATCGAAACAGAGAATTACCTTCCCTTTGAACTCTCCTGTTTCTTTCGATCGTTTTCATCAAATTCTATTTTTTATTTTCTTTAATCAATAATTTTCTATCTTATTGATGTTTTGTAATTTTTGGATATAATCATATTAAAAATATGAGGAATAAGTAGATACTATTGTTTACATGTGAAATTCAGTTTTACGATCTCCGGAATTTTGTCCTAATAGTGTAGAAGCGCCAAGAAATCTCTTCTTTTTTTTTTTTCATATTAATGAGTAACTACTTTGTTAAAAATTAAAAAAACACTTGTAAATAATGTACTGGATGGATTGCTATTTGAATGATGAAGACTATTATGAGAGGATTGAAAATGAAAAATGGAATGAACAACGTTTGATTACCCATGTGGACGGTTCATGACAAGTATTTGTTGAAGTTTGTAGTAAAGCAGTTCAGCAGTTCAGTGGTAATGTGTTTTGCAGAGGAGAAATTCTTGGAAAGAAACTTTGTTCATGGAAATTTGATGTGATGCTAGACATGCAGAGGAAGAAAGTAAAGCTCTTTTCAATTGTGGTGATAAGATGAGTTCTTGCTGTGAATGTCTTGCAAAGAGAAGCCAGAGAATGGAACTCTTACAGAGAAAAGAACAGATATCATTAATCTGGCACTGCCCATTTGGAAATTTTATTTCTTAAGCCATTAAGCAGTGTCAGGGTGGTGGTGAGGAGGTCAACATTTCTTACCCGACCGATGTCTGTTCCCTTATAAGTCATCAGCATCATCTTCATTGTCATCTCCTATTTGGCATACAGTGGGCACTGTAGCAGTTGGTCAAGGGAGAAGCGGAAGCTGAGTGCTGATTGGGTGTTTCAAAATGGAATTCCTTTCGAACCCCTTCCGGCACTCATTTTGAAGCAGATTCAGAATTCCGTTTGTGTGTGTTTTTTTTTTTCTGTTCTCTGTCTGGAAGGATACGATTACATGGGTTAAGAGTTTCGACTGACCTGACCTAAAGTAGTAGTAAGGATATGGTTCTGTTTGGTTCTAAGGAGGCCATCCTCCCAAGCATTACCACCTTTTCCTTCCAAAAGTAGGGAGTTGTTTGTTAGGGGTTGCGCGAAAATTCAACCAATCTGATTGCACCAAATTTTGCATCAATCAGAGTGCTTTTTTAATTTTGACTTCTATTATGATCCCTTAAAATTTATTGTTTTGGGCTCAAATCAAGTTATTAAGTTAGATCCATGTCCAAGGAGCCTATATCTAAAATATCAAGTGTTTAGACCCAAAATTGTCGGAGGGGTTTAGTAGAGTACTCAAAGGTAAAATCGTTGAAATTTGACCCCTTAATCGCCAAATTTCTGGCCGAAAACAGATCACAAAGATTTTCCCAAATCTCAGTATCCTGTATATCAAATTTCGAATCTGTAGACTGAAAATTGACAGAGTTATTGTGTAGGGAAATGTACACAGACACACACACACACACACACACACGTTCACTTTTATAGATATATAGATAGATTTATTATTGTTATTTTGCTTTGTTGATTCTCATTATTTGATTATAAATTTTCTATTACGATATTGTCCTACTTTATTATTCTTATTATTACTACAGGACCTGTGGAAATTCCACAGTGGCATCTTTCATCTATATATCTATAAAAGTGAACGTGTCTGTGTGTCTGTGTACATTTCCCTACGCAATAACTCTGTCAACTTTTTGTCTACAGACTCGAAATTCGATATACAATGTACTGAGATTTGGGGAAATTTATGCGATCGGTTTTTGCCCAAAAATTTGTCTGCTAAGGGGTCAAAGTTTAACGATTTGACCTTTGAGAACTCTACCAAACTCCTTTGACAATTTTGGGTCAAAACACTTGAAATTTTAGATATAGGTTCCTTGGATACGGATCTAATTTAATAATTTTATTTGAACCCAAAACAATAAATTTTAAGGGGTCATGATAGGGGTAAAAGTTTAAAAAATTGACCTTTTTTTTTTTTTTTGCTCAGCATACACCTCCAAACACCCGGGCAACGCCGGGCACCCATGCTAGTATGTAATATATTGCTGTCGGACATTCTGTGGACGTTCAGTGTGAATGGAGACCCCGCGATATTATTGTAGTCCTTTTGTTAAAACTGGAAAAGTAAACAGGCACCATGTTGTGAATGCCTTCCAACGTTTCTGTTTCTATTGCACAAGCAAAATCGCAACAGATATGAAAAGTCGGAAGTCATTCATGAAACGTCTAATCATAACATGAAAGAAGATGAAAATTGAATATAATAATCTATTATATAAATCTCACCTGTCTGTTTAAATGTATGTATGTATGTTTACCTAAAACTTTCGACAGAGGCGACGGGTTTTCATGAGATCGGTATCGTTTTGAAGCTTGACCCTTCGGACGACAAATATCGAAAAATTGGCTAAAAACATTAATTCCTTCACCCTCAACTGGGCACTTATTTACAAGGAGGGGGTCACTTTTTTTTCGCAGATATTTTTGAAAGTCATCCCCTCTTTTTGATTGACAGGCCTTAATTTTAGTCTTCACCACTTCCTGTTTGGTGATGGATGCAACAGCAAAGACGTTACATTTTTTTTTTTCATGCTCTTTTCTTCCTTTGCTGGACGGGTTCGAGCCTGCCTGCCTATTACCACTTTTTTTTTTTCTCAACACACACCTCCCTCCAAACACCCGGGCACGTCTATAATATAAAGAACAAATGTCAGTATGTATGTCTTGCTAAAACTTGAAAAATACTCAACACAGCCCTATAAAATTTTTTTTGTTTGTTTGTTTGTTTTTTTTTTTAATTGGAGTAACTCCGGAAATATAATATCTGTGGAAAAGTGGAAAAGTAAAAGTTTGGGATTCATTTTTTTTTTTTTTTTTTTTTTTTTAATGAAAATCCTTCCAGACAAAGCATGAAGCCACTTGATGTAAAGAGCCAACAAGAACCAAAGATGATTATCACAATGACAGGAGATTCTTATTGGCCATAGTTTAAAACAAAAAAAACAAAAAAACAAGGCTACAAGAAGGAGTAGGAAAAAAAATAAATAAAAAGATTAATCGTTCAGATATCAATTTATATCATTTAAAGTTATCAAAAAGTAAGCACGATTTTTAATGTTATCATGTAAAATGATATAACTGAGGTTATCAACAGATTTCCCTTTTTTCAACTCAATTCATGTGTGTGCATCCAGAGAGAAGAGGTCCTGGATATGACCTTAAACTATATCCAGTGATGAGGCCCCAGCTTGCAGGCTTTGGGGAGTGTGGAGCCATCCTTTAATTGCCATTGCTCCAAGGTCCACTCTAACCCGGAGTGGGAGTACCTGTTAGCGTCCCAGCTATGGGTTAAATAGAAACCGACTTGAAAACAACAAATATATTCTACTATCATGGTGCCCGGCGTTGCCCGGGTGTTTGGAGGTGTATGTTGAGCAAAAAAATAAAAAATAAAAAACGGTCATTTTTTTTTAACTTTGACCCCTATTATGACCCCTTAACATTTATTGATTTGGGCTCAAATCAAGTTATTAACCTATATCTAAAATTTAAAGTGTTTAGACCCAAAATTGTCAGAGGAGTTTGGAACAGTTCTCAAAGGTCAAATCGTTGAACTTTGACCCCTTAACAGCCTAATTTCTGGCCGAAAACCGATCATATAGATTTTCCTTTGAGAAGTGTGGAGCCACCCTTTAATTGCCATTGTTCCCAGGTCCACTCTGACCCGGAGTGGTAGTACCTGTTAGGGTCCCAACTATGGGTTAAATAGAAACCGACTTGAAAACAACAAATATATTCTATTAAAATTTTTTTCTTCAAAATCTTTGGATTCGGCATTAAATAACCTGAAAAGGGTTGATATGCCGTAAAACAAAAACAACCAACCAGAGAGAAGAATGGTGAAGAAGAAAGAGAGGGAAGGAAGGGGGGAAGAGGAAGGAGAGAGAAATAGAAGTTATGGTACACTTTTTGCCCAGGGCAATGCCGGGTAGCTCTGCTAGTAATCAATAATAATAATCACATTGAAAATAATACTTTATATGACTTTGTTAAGATAAAAAATACTATCTGTGGAAGAGTGGAAAATTAAAAAAACCAAGGCCACAAGGAGGAGGAAAACAAATTTAGGAAAAAAAAAAGATTAATCGTTTAGGTATCAATTTATATCATTTAAAGTTATTACAAAGTAAACACGATTCCTTCTAATTGTGTGTGTGTGTGTGTGTGTGTGTGTGTGTGTGTGTGTGTGTGTGTGTGTGTGTGTGTGTCTGTTTCAATCTATGTCTAAGGCCTTTGACAGGGTGTGGCATGATGGTCTTCTCATGACAAATACTTCACATAATTAAATCCTTTTTAAATAAGAGAAGAATCCAGGTGGTCGACCACAAAACAATATGATATAAATGCGGGTGTACGTCAGGGGTTGATCCTTGCACCTTTATTATTTTTTATTTATCTATTTTTTTTTACAAGGTGGTCACCACTTATCAAGGCCCGGAAGCCACTCATGGATAAGGGTTATTGTAAGTACAGTACGTTAGTGTGGAGATTTAATAAAGTGTCTACTTAAAGGGGCGGTTCATCAGGAATTTGTTTACATTGGACTTGAAGACATCCAGGTTGTAGTCAGGTGGGAAGCAGGCAAACGGAACAGAGTTCCATAGGCGTGCAGTTCTAAGAAAGAAGCTTTGTTCATAGAATCTACGTTTTGATTTAGGCACAGATAAAGAGCGGGGAAAGTTTTTGACAGTGGATTCAGCTAGACGGGTGTTTTTCGTAAAAGATTGGCGAGGGGGGGACCAGAGATTGGAGTTCAGACGAGCACCTGCCATGGAAATAACGATAAAACAAGGATAGGCTTGCAACGTCTCTTCTGTGGGAGATAGGTTGCAGGGAAGAGAAAAGGGCATCTCCCACTAAGCCACGAAGTCTATTTTGTACTCTGTCAAGGCAGGATAGGCTGTTTTTTTAGCAGCTCCTGCCCAGATATGGCAGCAGTATTTCTCCCTGATGGATATATTTGCTGATGACACTACGCTCTATAACAGGCACGAGGGGAAAACAAATAAACATACATCCAAGGCAATGGCAGAAACATTAGAGGAAGACCTCCAGTCTGTAGTGAAATGAGTACAAACATGGATGGAGACATTCAATGCTGTCAAAACTAATCTTCTTTCCTTTAATAATTACAAGAAACCTTCTCAACCACTGCTAGCCATGGCTAAAGATATATTACCTGAAAGTATTTTGTTCAAACTCTTCAGCTTTATGTTCACGGGGAACATGAATTGGAACAGGTACATTGAGGACATTGCCAAGACTGCTGCAAGGAAGGTAGGCTCTCTCTACTATGCTAGAAAGTTACTTATGCCTGAAAGTATCCTGTACTTCTACAAGGCCACAATTCGCCCATGTATGGAGTATTGTTGTCACATTTGGGTTGGTACATCTACTACTAGTCTCTCCCTCTTAGACAGGGTTCAAAAGAGAATTGCCAATCTAATCGGGCCTGCACTATCAGCTAGGCTTCAACCGTTGTCCCATCGATGAAATGTTGCATTGCTCTGCCTGTTTTATAATCATTTTAATGGTAGGTACTTCGATGAACTACAAGCCCTAATACCACCTCGACGTAAATACCCTCGACAAACCTGACAAGCAGCAAAATCCCACCCCTACACACTAAAAATCCCTAGATATAAGAAAGCCCACTATTCTAATAGTTTCTTCCCTAAGACTGCTAGACTTTGGAATTCCCTTCTGGGTTCCTGCTTCCTGGACTGTACTGACATGCAGAAGTTCAAGTGTAATGTAAACAGACATCTTGCTGCTCAACTCCTTACATAGTATTCTTGAAAATTATGTCCAGCCCCCTACATCAAAATGGCACTGTGCCTTGCTTGGGGTAAAAGTGCAATAATAATGATAAAAAAGGTGAAACATTTCTTATTGATTTTTTGTTATAACTCTGTTAAGGGTTGCCAAGAAAAACGGAACGCCAAAATAAACTAACACCATGTGTTGCAAACCATACAATAGGTGGGTTGTTCGTTGTATCTGATGAACAATTAAGATTGGTCCACCGGATATCGAGTGACACTTTATGGCTTAGTCTTCCGGTATTTATTGAGATTGGAATAGTCTATTAGTAGGTAACATAGGTTAGTTCTGCTACAACACCTCCCTCCTAAGCTGATAACCCCGGACGGTGGATCAGTATTTTTTCCTTTTTGAATGGACCATGATCGGCTCAGTGGTTTTCCTTTTCCTGCTCGAACATTGTGGTTCTGGTGTGATTTGGTGAGGCCCAATATCATGATTTGGTTTTTAACCGGTAAAAATAGCTGCTAAGTAGTCAAAATTTAAAAAAATAGGAACTTGGCAGGTGTATGTCGACTATATATGTGACTTCTACGCATGCAGAAATGAAATATACATTTATATCTTTAACAATGTTTTTTTTTAAAGTTTTTATATGTATGTGGAATTAGCTCCTAATGTAATGAATAAGGATGGAGAGCTACATGTTTTGGTTTCGATTCTAGTTGATGGCATCGAAGTCATTTTTTTTTTTTTTACTTTTGAAATCACTATTATATATTGGGTACAATATAATAATCAATATAGTTTTGGCTTTTTAATAATAAATACGAAATCTACATAAATTGAAATGTCATATTTAAGCATAGTTTATAATTGGGTTATTTGCATTGAATATTTTTATGGATAGAAAAAAAAAACAACTTTTATACCATAATTAGTTCTAGTTTTAAAATAGTTTGATTCAAGTAATAATTTAATGGCCACACAATACTGTAATAATTAAATTTAACTTTCAAAATCCTATAAAAATATTAATTTAATAGAAAAGTTTAATGGAAAAAAACTAAACAGTCTAACATGCAAAAGCAAAGAAAAAAAAGCCAAAGAAAAATAACGATTCCCGGACAACACCAAATATGAACGGCTAGTTTTGGATAAAATCCGATAAACAAATTTTAAGAAAACAAAACTGAAAAAAAAAAAAAAATTTCAAACGATTTTCATGAAATATTTGTTATTTTGACATTTTTTTAAAAAACAATTCATGAAATGGACATTTTTTTCAAAACAATTTGACAACAAAACAGACATATTTTATTAATCGTTTAAAATTTTAATTCATCAATAAATTTTCATTCCTTCAAAAATCTGCGGCACGGTCCCTGGCTTTGATAGGCCCATCTTAGATAATGATAGTGTCTAGAGGAAATTTCTCTTATATCAGAGTTTTTGTTATTCAAGTCTCTTATATCAGGATTATGCTCCGTGTGTGTGTGTGTGTGTGTGTGTGTGTGTGTGTGTGTGTGTGCGTGTTTATGAGAAAAATATGCTTTTCCAATCATATTTCACTCTTTCTTTATGTCAATCTTTTTATTTATAGAGCTCAATATATGTTAAATTTTAACTACAGAGCATATACAAATAAATGACAAACCAGCTATATTCCTAATTTCAATATGTTATTCATCTTACCATTTATTGCTCACAACATGTCAAAACGCCCACTTTTTACAGCCCCTGTTTCGTAGTACTGAAACAATCATATAATCATGTTAATTTTGAATGTTTTTCACACTGACATATCAGAAAAATAGGAACATTTAACTTGTAAAACGGAAATAAAAAGAATTGTGCATGACCATATAAATCCGAAAAAAATCAGAAGATCAGTTGCATCGTGTGTTATATTAAAATGATTTCAATAAACATGAAAAAAATAAATGGCAAGATGAATAACATCTTGATTGATATATATATATATATATATACATATATATATATATATATATATATATATATATATATATATATATATATATAGTAATTTATAAAATATATATGGCGATTAAGCTACACTGAATATTCTGCGTTTCATCCAACTATAGGATTCGTCAGGCTTATGCGCATAAGCCTGACGAATCCTATAGTTGGATGAAACGCAGAATATTCAGTGTAGCTTAATCGCCATATATATTTTATAAATTACTAACTAGCTCTACCTACGCATTGAGCACTTTTGAAGTAAATACTTAAAGTTTACGCATAAATCTATACTTTCGTATATTAAATTTATATGAATAAATGAAGCAGTTATATATATATATATATATAATTATTTATTCAAAGGTAAAGTTACATTTGGTCGCTACAAACAGCCATCTGTTTCAGTCAATGAGACTTTATCCGGCGACCCTGAACCATTCGACGCTATAGAAAAAAAAAACCCGTGGCTTTTTTCTATAGCGTTGAATGGTTCAGGGTCGCCTGACGAAGTCTCATTGACTGAAACAGATGGCTGTTTGTTG
>NC_136498.1:120338381-120413381 GCF_053919585.1 Euprymna scolopes | reverse complement strand
CTACTGTTGATTTAAAAAAAAAAATTTAATATGCCTTGAATTAAAGTTTAAAATGTAACTCACAGAAGAGACGTTGTGAGCCTGTCTCCACTTTATCATTATTTTCATGGCAAGTGCTCGTCTGAGCTCCAATCTATTGCTCCCCCCTCACCAAACTTTCAAGAGAAACACTCGTCTAACTAAAAACACTATCAATAATTTCCCCCACTCTTTATCTGTGCCTAAACCTAATTGTAGACTCCATGAACAAAGTTTCTTTCTTAGAACTACCCACCCGTGGAACTCTCTTCCTTTTGCCTGCTTTCCAGCTGACTATAATATGGTCATCTTCAAGTCCAATGTAAACAAATTCTTGATGAGCCGTTCCACTTAAGTAATCCAATTTACCAAATTTCCACTACTAACAATTACTACGACATTGCCCCATTGACCACTGTACCCTTATCCTCGGGTGGTCTCCGGGCCTTGATAAGCGGTGACTCCCTTGTAAAAAAAAAAAAATCTTAAGAAAAGCATAAGAATTATTCCCCTTGGTTGATTTTTCTTTTAAGGTGACTATTTAAGAATTTCTACATCGTAAAAATATTGCTAGATTTAATTATTTTTATAACATTTTATAAACAAAAGGTTCAGAAAGAACTCTGAAAGAAAAAGAAGGAAAAAAAATACTGAGTTTGGGTTTTTATACTATGCGTACGATTTAGAAGTAAATATCTCATGCATTTTGATTGGTTGAAAAAAAAAAGCTGTTCATTTAAGCTTTTGACCAATCAAGTGTTGATACATAAAACAACATTCACTGCCGCTGCGGCTTTTAACAGTGGGGAGAGCGGATGAATTTCTGTGGGGTTTTTTTTTTTTCATTCTTACTTGTATTTAAAAAAAAAATGCTGAAATTATGTCAAACAGTCAGTTAACATTCTTTTTCTTTGTGCTGTATTAAATTCAGCTGAGCTTCAATCTCTGCCCCCCCCCCCCCCCCGCCGCAAAACATTCACAACAAACACTCGTCTAGTTTCAACTACTGTCAACAATTTCCCTCTCTCTATATATGCGCCTTAATCTAAACACAATTCTATGGACAAAGTTTTTTTTTTTTCCTAGAACTGTCTACCTGTGGAACTCTGTACTGGGAGTCTACTTTCCCATTGAATAATCCATGGTTGTCTTCAAGTCCAATCTAAACAAGTTCTTGTTGAGCTGTTCGCTTAAATAATCAAATTACACACGATTTCCACCACTAACGATATCTACGCTGTTATCTCGCTGACCGTACAGTACACTCATTGACCCTTAATCTCGAGTAGTTTCCTAGCTTTGAGACGTGGTAACTCCTTCCTAAAAAGAAAAGAAAAAAAAAAGTTGGTATAGAGAGAGAGAGAGAGAGAGAGAGAGAGAGAGAGAGAGAGAGAGAGAGAGGGGGGTCAAAAAGAAGTGTTCAAAGAAAGATATTGCGAACCCATTTTATATTTAAATTCTTTTATTCTGTTATACGTGCCGAAAACAACTGTGTAATCCTGTTGAACCACATTTAAAAAATAAAACAATTATGCCTATTGTCACAAATTCACGTGCACAACTCCTTTCAAAGAAGATAATGATGAAATCAATAAAGAAAATCGTGACGTGATAAAATAGAAAACATTGTTATTTATTTATTTATCTATTTGTTATTTTTATTTTATTTATTTTTTCAGATGACAATTTGTTGTCCTTATCGTCACCCGTAATTTTTCGCTGACAACCAAGATGGAAGTTTTGTTTCCAACTTCAAACTGTTTATGCTTACACGTCACACAAATAAAGGACTCATTCGTTACAACTGGTGTATCCCTACGCACAACAGATTTCTTTCTTTCTTTCTTTCTTTTTGAAAGTTTGTCAAGAAAACAAAAAACGTTTTTAAAAATTCTATTTAAAAAAATTTTGTTATTTATTTTAGTCAACTTTAGGAGGAAAATTATGTCAAGAATTGTTAAACAATTCTTTTCTTTACAAATAATTTTTTTTATAACAACGTGTTAATTAAATTATTTTTTTTAATAACAACGTGTTAATTGAATTATTTCTAAAGACAAAAAAAAACGATTTATTTTTCGATTATTTTCTGACAAATAAAACAGTTTTGAAAATAAAAACAAAAAACAAAAAAAAACTTTAGTTGTTTACTGTTTGTTTATTGTGACACTTCCGACGACATTACAAACATTCAATTGTACTGGGAGACTAATTTATATATGAAAGCTCAATAGAGTAATAAAAATATATTTGTTGCTGCTGCTCTCTCTCTCTCTCTCTCTCTCTCTCACTATATATATATATATATATATATATATATATATATATATATATATATATATATATATATATATATACCAAACTCGTATATATATATATATATATATATATATATATATATATATATATATATATATATATATATATATATATATATATATATAGGGTTGTTTTACTGTACCTACCTGTACACATAGATTCGAAAAAGTTGTCACAAAACAAATATATAACAAATAAATGTTATCAAAGGCAAGATAAGTTACTTTTCTAACTAACTGGATATGTTTTTAGTGTTTATATTTCATGTAACATGTTTATTCAGCTCGAAAAACATACAGTGTTTACCGATGTATTCGAAAATTCAAAATGGCGGCAGACTCTCTCTCTCTCTCTCTCTCTCGGAGACGGTAAGTTTGGGAAAATGAGTTATAAATAAAAAAAACAGTCAAAATACTGTTATAAACCCGCCGAATATATGTCAGCCTATGTCACGGTAATATATATTGAGCGAGTTTATACCAGTATTTTGTCTGTTTTTTCTTTTTATTTATAACTCATTTTCCCAAACTTACCGCCTCAAAGAGAGAGTCGGCTGCCATTTTAAATTTTCGAATACATCGGTAAACACTGTATGTTTTTCGAGCTGAATAAACATGTTACATTACATATAAAAACTAAAAACATATCCAGTTAGAAAAGTAACTTATCTTGCCTTTGATAACATTTATTTGTTCTATATTTGTTTTGTGACAACTTTTTCGAATCTATGTGTACAGTAAAACAAACCCTATATATACATATACATGAATTAAAGAATTTAAGAATTCAGGTGATCGTTCATCCCCCTCTCAGTACAGACCAATAAGTCTCCTGTGCGTCATGAGTAAGTTGCTGGAATCTGTGTTAAATAGAGAAGTAATCAACCATCTCAACAAAAATAACCTTCTTAGTGACACTCAATATAGTTTCCGTTCTGCTAGATCTACAGCAGATGTGCTTACAGTTATATCTCATAGGATTATCGAATCTCTCGACAGAGGCAACCTTTCTAGGGCAATTGCTCTTGGCATATCAAAGGCCAAAGGGTATGGCATAAAGGTTTACTTCACAAGATCTCCAGCTATGGTATAGCTGGAAATGTCTTCTCAATTATTAAATCATTTCTCTCTGATAGGTTCATAAGAATAGTAGTTGATGGGCAAAAATCAGAAGCTCACAGTATTAATGCTGGAGTCCCTCAGGGGTCCATCCTGGGCCCAACTCTTTTCCTGATCTACATTAATGATCTTCCAAATCACATCCTTACATCATTCGTAGACATTTTTGCTGAGAACACTACCATCTATGGTAGCACATCTAAGACAGTAAACGACCAAGTTCTCTCCGATTCTCTCTCCTCTGATCTTGATCACGTTGTACAATGGGGTAAGGAGTGGCTGGTTACTTTTAATGCATCTAAAACCAAGCTTCTATCTTTACATCATCAACGTTCTGATCCACATCTGGCATCAATTAAAATGAATGGCTCTCGTCTTGGGGAGGCCTCAAGTTTTGACAGGCTTCTGGCCTTGACCTTTACTCCTGATCTTAAATGGAATACGTACATCAAATCTGTTGCCAAGGCCACTGGAAAAATGGTCGGATCCTTCTATCGATCCAGTAGATATCTCACTGCTGATGCAAGTCTCTATCTATATAAGAGCCAGATACGTCCAAGGATGGAATACTGTTGCCACATATGGGCAGGAGCTGCTAGAAAGGACTTGTCCTGTCTTGATAGGGTTCAAAATAGACTTCGTGGCCTGGTGGGAGATGTCCTTTTCTCTTCGCTGCAACCTCTATCTCACAGAAGAGATGTTGCGAGTTTGTCTCTGCTTTATCGTTATTTTCATGGAAAGTGTTCGACTGAGCTTCAATCTATGGTCCCCCCTCGCCAAACTTTCACAAGAAACACTAGACTAGCTGAAAACATTATCAATAATTTTTCCCACTCTTTATCTGTGCCTAAACCTAAACATAGATTCCATGATCAAAGCTTCTTTCTTAGAACTGCACGCCTGTGGAATTGTCTTCCATTTTCCTGCTTTCCAGCTGTCTATAATATGGTTGTCTTCAAGTCCAATGTGAACAAGTTTCTTGATGAGCCGTTCCACTTAAGTTAACAAATTTACCGAACTTCCATTACTATCGATTACTATATTGTCCTTTTGACTACTCTACACTCTTTAACCCTTATCCTTGAGTGACCTATCGGCCTTGATAAGTGGTGACGCCTATGTAAAAAAAAAAAAAAAATAGATTCATGTCATATGTATACATGTATATACATATTCATGAGTATGTATGAATTTATATATATTATTTATATATTATGAATATATTGTTGCGGCGCTAACGGGTGTCGATGTTAATCCCGCAAATTCAAAATAATAAATAATAATAGTAATAAGAATCGAGTTGAAACAATCAAGCAAAGATGGCTGAGACGAATGGATGAATTAAATATAATTTTTTTTTTTTTTAAATTGTGAATGAATGAAAAGAGAAGATAAGAAAGGTTCTTCTTCATTGAAAGTCTCTTCCTGCGACTGAGGTGATTGAATGAAAAGATGTAGAAAAGTGAAAGTTCTTGGTTAGAAATAACCAGTCTTTTTACGAAGAATTAACCAATATAAAAGGTCCACCGCTTACTTAGCGGAGAGATAGAAAAGGGTAAAAATAAAAAGTCCATTAGGGTTGCAAGTTCGTATCCACGTGGAGGAATTAATTGACGGGCGCGCGTGTGTTTAACAGACGAGTCGTGCTGTTAGTCGACTCCTCGTTTCGGCGAAAAAGGCCCTTTTTATACTTGTCCGACCGGCTCCAGGGAGGCATTCAGAAAAAGACATTTTTTTAAATTTGTTTTCCTTGTAATCCGATTGGATGAAAAGAATAACATTCTTATGACGTAAGATGCTTTAAATGACGTCCGCACGAACAACTGAAGTTCCGTTTAAGACCCACCGAATTTGCGTGGGCGGGCAAAGGGAAATGTATGCGCAGCTGAAACGATCTTTATACATCCACGCGTGCGCACGCCATTATTTTGTTTTGAGTAGATTCGACGCGTCGGGGCCACGATAATATATATATATATATATATATATATATATATATATATATATATATATATATATATATATATATATATATATACTATAATAATTAAATACCTACAGACACTAATGTTTCATACTTTCGGGAATCTTCAGTGCAGGGATGTCACAATTAATACCAGTCGAACGATTCGAACCCCGCATCACGAGACATCTCTGGCTCGATTATATATATATATATATGATGATTGCAACGTCTTGTCAGACGAGTGCCATTCCCTCAGACATTTAAAATCCATGAGCCCAAATGCCAGAGGGAGTATCTATACAAATATGATGTTACAGAGTCTTAGCTTTGTACGACAGCTAAGTCTCTCTCTCGGTTAAAAATGTTGAGATCCAGCAACAAGCAAGAGCAAGATAGCCAGTAACAAATTAAACTGCAGACCAGCTTAATGCGGGTACTGGTCTTCCGCTTTATGATTTTTTAAATCAGAGATTTGCTTCTCCTAGAAAAGTTGCCTTCACCACGGCTTATGGGAGCCCTCTCCACCCCAATACACATATACACACACACACAAATATACATGGTGCTAGTTGGCCGTTGACCCAGAAAAAGAGTTCATTCGCCCTATATATATATATTTATTTTTTTTACTATAATAATTAAATACCTACAGACACTAGTGTTTCATCCTTTTGGGAATCTTCAGTGCAGGGTGTCACGATTAATACCAGTCGAACGATTCGAACCCCGCATCACGAGACATCTCTGGCTCGATTAGCGAAGACCTAATCTATTCGGCTACCATTAACCGCATGAAATAACGTCGAATTTAAACATTTTAATTTTAAATGTTCATTTACGTCAGTCAGAGAGTGATCTAATCGTTATACGATGATCTATGCATAAGAGCTAAATTGACTGACTTTAATTCAACTGAAAGTGCTCAACGATAAGAAACGAATTTCTTAAAGGAGCTGTCATAATTATTTTTTTACTAAATACCTACAGACACTAGTGTTTCATCCACATATATATATATATATATATATATATATATATATATATATATATATATATATATATATATAACATTATATTTAATAAATTAGATTTCTCTTTTCTCCTTTTTTTTTTTTTTTGTTATTTCTTCCTTAATTATTTCAGTGTTTTACTTGTTATACGTAACTTGTATTTAGCTACGAAGAATTACCTTCCACGGGAAGAAATGTTTATTAATAATTGAAGGCAATGAAAGGAAGTCTCATTTTAACATTTCAAAAACAACTTTATTTCTTATCTTCGTTAGTAGCTTTGGTACAAGAGAGAAACGTGTTAGTAGGTGGAGTTTTTCTTGTGTAAAGATAGATTTAATATCATGCAGGCTGGTTGAAGGAGAGAATAGTTCAGTTCTGTTTACACGTGTTTATGGCTAGTAGTTGTCGAGATGGAAGAAGCCGGTTACAGGAGAAAGAAAGGGATAAGGTATATATATATATATATATATATATATATATATATATATATATATATATATATATATTTATATACATATATATATATATATAAATATATATATATATATATATTTATATACATATATATATATATATAAATATATATATATATTTATATATATATATATTATCTATTTTACCCCATTTCTACCTAGCTCTACTCACGTAGTGAGCACTGTTGAAGAGAGAGAGAGAGAGGAGGGGTGATAGCACGTGTGTTGCGATACCCAGTTCTCAGCCGCCATCGACCATTACAATAATGAAATCCTTGCTAAGTGAGATCATTAGCTTAGTGTAGGGATTTATATCTTCCCCCTCCCCCAGATCAACAGATTAGACCATTCTTGTAATGATCTGGTCCCTCTTGATTTTGCGGCAGGTGTTTAGTTCTGGGCAGTTCTAGAAGGTCCACCCTTCTAGGCTTTGCCTTCTCTCTTTGGGAAGGAAAGAGTTATAGAGATGTGACAAAATGGAATGGCTGCGTGTTCATATCATGTCAGGGTCACCAAAATATAGAATAAGAAACAACGCAATGGAGTTTCATTTTAAAATTTAATAAACAACTTTATTTGTTATGCTCGTTAGTAGCGTTAGT
Organism: Euprymna scolopes; assembly: GCF_053919585.1. Classification (NCBI taxonomy): domain Eukaryota; kingdom Metazoa; phylum Mollusca; class Cephalopoda; order Sepiida; family Sepiolidae; genus Euprymna; species Euprymna scolopes. The sequence goes on along the minus strand of NC_136498.1, from coordinate 120,405,872 downwards.
AGATGAGAGAAACGGGTTAGTAGGTGGAGTTGTTCTTGTGTAAAGATAGATTTAATATCATGCTGGCTGGTTGGAGGAGAGAATAGTTCAGTTCTGTTTACATGTGTTTATGGCTAGTAGTTGTGTGAGATGGAAGAAGCCGGTTACAAGAGAAAGAAAGGGATAAGGTATTCAGTCGGGTTTGCGTGTTGTTGTGAGTGTGTGTGAGTTGTATCGACGAGAGCCTGTCTTTGTTTTATCGTCATTTCCATGGCAAGTGCTCGTCGGAGCTCCAATCTCTGGTCCCCCCTCACCAATCTTTCACAATAAACACCAGTCTAGCTGAAACCACTTTCAATAATTTTCCCCACTCTTTAGCCGTGCTTAAATCAAAATGTAGATTCCATGAACAAAGATTCTTTCTTAGAAGTACACGCCTGTGGAACTCTCTTCCGTTTGCCCGTTTCCCACCTGACTACAACTTGAATGTCTTCAAGTCCAACATAAACAAATTCCTGATGAACCGCCCCCTTAAGTAATCTGCTTTATCAAATCGCCAATACCATCGATTACTACGATATTATCCCATCGATTACTGTACACACATTAACCCTTATCCCCGAGTGGCTTTCGGGCTTTGATAAGTGGTGACCACCATGTAAAAAAAAAAAAAAGAGAGAGCAGTTCTTTAGCATGATGAATAAAGTTTGGGTGGGTACCACACGTGGAAATAAAGGTGACTTTGAAGAGAGCCATAGCTAACTTGTTATATTCACGTTCAGCCTGGGGCCAAACCCCAGGCAAAGTCTGCTGCCCAGCAGGGTCAGAATGAAAGAGGGTTGAGAGTTTCAGGTTTCACCTTTTATATACGCTGTCACGTGATTGAGAGCTGGCTTGTTATTGGACAAGCCAGGAGGAAATGGATTTCAAATCTCGCATCGTGAGAAGTAGCTCCTGTCTGTGATTGCAGTGAGTGTCAGCTGTTACAGAGTTTATGGCCAATCGCCTGAGGCGCCCTCACCAAGGGATGCTGACGGGGCTGACCAGGCACTTTTTGCAGGCCAGAGTGCTCCTCTTCTGAGGCGCTGACTTCTCAATTCTACTTCCCGACCCTTGTGTCTACTTTCTTGCAGTGGGAGAGAACTAAATACCGCTCAGCTCTTTCTAGAATAGAGAACTCAAGGTAGGTGATAATGTGAATATAATAATTTTTTCACATGGCATTGCTAATAACACAGCGGTAACGGTTCGCAACTGTTGACAATGCGCTCAATCGGGTCTTGAATCACTTTTATTTTAATCGCCACAGTGAAGAGCTGTGATATGACGAAACAGCTGTCAATGGATGAATTTAAGATAAATGTGTTTATCTCAAAATCAACAGTTGAACAACAAAGGTTGCTCCTTCAAAATTTCCTCCATATTAAAAATCAAAAATAAAGAAAAATATGTGTCAATGTGCGTACTCGTGACAAAAAATAAAATTGCGTACACCAAAATCTATGTAAATTGATTAAATAGTTTTATTTTTATAAAGAAAATAAAATTTTGTGTCTCAGCGAGCAGCGACGATATCGCAACGCCATCTTGAAAACAAGGGAAATAACTCCAAATAATTAAAACTTTACGAGATTAATAAAAGCCATTTTAAACATGAAGACATTGGAAAACACAAATGTCTTAAAAATCATTTTCTCTATAAAAATCAAACTATCAATTTAGGTGATTTTTGGACTACGATATTTTCTTTCCGTCACGGCTATATACATTATACGGAGTTTTCTTTATTTTTGTTTTTTAATATAGGGAGAATTCTGAACAAGCGCCTAAAAGTTCTCACTAATTAAAATGTGTTTTGTTGTAGTTATGTGTGTATGTATGTGTCCGTCAATGTGTATATCAGTTAAGAATGAAGAATTACGTGTTCAAAAATTTACTATAAAAATATAAATGTTTAACTGTTCGCTTTAAAAAAAATCTATTTATCAATTTTAATCAAATAAATAAGTTACAAAACTCTTAAAAAGATAGCATAATAAAATATTAATTCAAGCACTTCTCGTCTTCCATAGACTGCAGAAGTAGATCGCTTGATGATACAACACAAGTATATTTCTGACTATCATTTCGAATTATAATCGATTTGTCCTGTATTTTCGTGTGTAAAATTTTAGGTTTTATATAAAAAGAAGTTATAGTTTTAAAAAATTGTTAAGTTTTTCTTCTTTTTTAGTGAGGAACTATTTGTTTGGTTGCAATAGTGACGTGGCTTATACGTTCGTGAGTCGGTCCCATTGACATTTTATTCCTTCTTTTTTAGGTCTTGTTCCAAACCACACCGATCGTTCATTGAACTCGCATCGATTTTTTGAGATTTAATTTTTTTTTTTTTGAAAAACCAATTCTTCAAGGGAAGAACTTTGAGACGACAAAGAAGACCTTATTTCCCATCTTTTTTCCTCTCTCTGCACTTCGGTTTTCGATCATGGCCCCAAAACAACGGATGAGAATTGCTAACCAAAAACACAGTCAAAACGTGGCTAACCGTGGTAACGTCCCAAAGACACTTGTAAGTAACAAAAAATGTACACGATTGGGGCTTTTTATCTTACCCCCTTTTTAATATTTATCAAAAATTAATTTTTCGAATCTGATGTCCATATGTTTATTAAATAGTGAACTTGATTTTATGGTTTTTAATAGATTTCGGTTTAAACGTCCGTTTTTAGTTTACCATATGTGAAAAATTTAAATCTTGAGGTTGTGGCCATAAACTGGGGGATTATTTTATAAAGCGGCTATAATTCGAAATCGATCCCCGAATTTGTGGCCAATTCCTTGTTTTGAAAGAAAGGAGTGGTCTGTTTGTATATATATATATATATATAGCAAATTTTTATTTGTTCACTTATAGTAACGACCGTTTTAAAAATTTACCCTTTTACAGTTTGCCCCAAATCGGATTAGTTATCTTAAATTATGGTAAAAGGGGCATAAAAGACTATTTTGAACTCTACATCCGCTAACTCCCAAGTTTTTAAACAAATTATTTTTATATTTAAAAGTCAGATTTTTTTTTTGGTAAAACTATACAAACACCGTGACAGCGAATTAACCCTGCCCCTAACCCCTAAACCTAACCCTAAACCCTAACCCTAACGCTGTCACGGTGTTTGTATAATAATACCTTTTTTTTTTCATATGAAATTAAATACTTCTTTGCTAATGCAAAGCGTGATGATCCGCTATTTAAAAAAAATTTTTTTTTTTTTAATCATATTTCCACGTTTTAATTAAAGTTTTTATTATTATTATTATTATTCAATTGTAAGGTTAAGGTATAGAATAGGTGCAAAACACCCTCCGCATGTTAAGAATGGCTTTTTAAATAACGTTATTTCAGCACGGATCACTCTCTGTATGAGTACTAATAATTCATATGAAACCGTTAGATTCGTATAATTTGTTTTTAATTTTATATTTTAATTAGAAAAAATATGTACACCAAAACATTTTGTCAAAAACTTGCGGAAGTCGAATTCAATTGCTTTTTCTGCCTAATTTAATTCACAATTGTTTCGATTTTCGAAATAAAAATGTGGGTTTGTATTCAAATACACATAATCGAAAAAGTTGTCAAAAAAACAAAAAAAAAAAAACAAATATATAACAAACAAATGTATTTTTTCTTTAAGTCCTGAAAATGTCATCCAAATTTGTGGTTTTCATATTTGGCAGCCAGGTGTTTCGTTTTGTTATTCTCTAAATTATAAAGCGTATTTATTTAAAAAAAAAAAAAAAAAAAAAAAAGGGGGGGGTCAACCATTGCGCAGTACTGCACTGGTTGTCCAACCTGCAAAGAGTGTTCTGAAAGCCGTTCTTAATATGGGGAGGTTGAGATGTTTATTTGGAAAGGCATTTTATTTTCAACCTCCCCATATTAAGAACACCCTTTGCAGGTTGGATAACAAGTGCGCATTGACCAAAAAAAAGGTTTAAGAATTTAGCAGAGAAGCTGACAAACGAAAAAAAAAATTCAAATAACACTGTTATCAAAGACAAAGTTACTCTGGACTTATTTAACCGTGTTGAAATACATTGGAACCCTGATATGAGCCCCCCTCCCCGGGGTGGGGGATACACCACTCTTATATCCGGGTTAACAGTCTCTAATTTGGGACCAGAGAAAATCTGGTAAATTTTTACGACGTGCCCCCCCCCCCGCGTATTATACACGCACCCAAATCACCCCATGTTAAGAACGGCTTTCGAGGTTGAGTGTTTATTCCGAAAGCCGTTTTTAACATGGGGAGGTTGGGCACATCATAAAAAAATTACCCAAAAAATTCGATTCTTCTATATCCGGCTTAACGTTATTTAGATAATAGCGCGGTACAAGTGCATAAGCACCTACAAGACATAACTAGTCGATAAATATCGTCAATATCGTTTACAAATGATCCATACTTAACCTGGGGAGAGGAGGAGGAGGGTGTTTTGTAACTTTTGTACTTTCACCTAACAATTTCATAAAGATATGGTAAAACTTTAAACTTCAATACTATTTTAAAGATAGCATGAGCACCAGTTATCTGGATAAACTAGTTTTAACGTATTTTAAAGCTATTATTCGGTAAACAAAACAAAAAACGGTGAATTGGTCACTTGAACATTTATTGGGTGGATTCCTACCAATATTTTGGGACATTTGAGCCATTATTGACGTTCTTAAGTTTTAATTTGTCAACTCGACACTTTTTTTTTTTTTTTTCTCGAAACGAATAAAAACAGCTTTTAAAACACAAAACTTATCGAGGTAAATAGAAGAGTAACTTATTTTGCCTTTGGTAACATTTATTTGTTATATATTTGAACATTAGAAAACAAGTTTGTTTTTTTCTTTAGGTTTTGTGTTGGGCTAGCAGGCCACAAGTATCGATTTTTTTTTTTTTTTCGTTGACTTTTCTGCTAAATACAACAAAAGACGTTAACCATGTTTCTGAAATTTTGAGATGAGAATTGGCAAATGTGTGTTTCAGCGGCGTAAATTATTTGACAAAAACTTATAAAAAATTTTTTGTTTGTATTACTGTACACATAGATTCGAAAAAAGTTGTCAAAAACAAATATATAACAAATAAATGTTATCAAAGGCAAGATAAGTTACTTTTCTACCAAACTGGATATATTTTTCGTGTTTTTATTCAATGTAACATGTTTATTCAGCCCCCAAAACATAGTGTTTACCGATGTATTGGAAAATTCAAGATGGCGCCAGACTCTCTTTTTAACACGGTAAGTTTGGGAAAAGGTGTTATAAATAATAAACTAGACAAACTACTATTAAAAACCCACCGAATATATTTCAACCGATGTCACGGTAACATATATTGAGCGAGTTTCTAACAGTATTTTGTCTAGTTTTATATTTATAGCACCTTTTCCCAAACTTACCGTGTTAACGAGTCAGACGCCATTTTGAATTTTCCAATACATCGGTAAACACTGTATGGTTTTCGAGCTGAATAAACATGTTACATTGAATAAAAACACGAAAAATATATCCAGTTTGGTAGAAAAGTAACTTATCTTGCCTTTGATAACATTTATTTGTTATATATTTGTTTTTTGACAACTTTTTCGAATCTGTGTACAGTAATGTAAACCCAAAATTTATAAAATACATTAGACCCTAAGGTTGAAATAAAACGTGAAAAAATTTATTTTTTTTCAACATTTTTTTTTATTAGACTAAATGTACAACAATCGAGGCCGCCAACTTGTTTTGAAATTTTGGCCTTTGTAAGGATTGCCAAATTGGCCTTTTTGTGGCCAAAGTTGCCCTCAAAAAAAGCCTATCTGGCAATCCTTAGGGTCTAATGTTTTATAGTATAAAACATTATGGTTTTCAGTAATAAAAAAAAATTAAAGTCAATTATTTGACAGATAAATTTATAAAAAAATTTTTATATAAATTATAGGTATCTCAAATGTTTTATAAATTTGTTAAATAATTTGTCGCTGAAATAAACATTTGCCTGATAATTTATATTGTATTGGTTCGGACTCAGTCTTGCTTTGGGTGTTATTCTAGCAACGTTTCGACAGATATAATTTCCGACCTTCAGAGGTACGTGCAAAATGAATACCAATGCTCAAACAAAATGAATATTTTGACCAAAAATTAGGAAATTAACCAATTTTAATGAAATTTTCAGTATTTATCAAATGATCACAGAATATATTGAACCCATTATTTTTATTTAAATCTTAATGGAAATGTATTTTGTTTAAACATAAAATACCTATGCTAAAGTTATGGTTCTCAGTAATAAGAAAAATTTAAAAATTTTATTTTTATGAAAATAAAGCATCCTAAAATATAACAAAAAAATTTTTTTTACAAGAACATTATAAAAAAGCCTCTAAAGTCTGTATTAATGAATTCGATATAACTCAAAGAAAAATGAATTTCTCGAACTACCGATATTACCATTGAATTAAGCATTGTTTAATTAATATTTTCACACAATAATAGCAAAACATTTTTTTTAATTACAGGTTTTGCATGATTTTTATATGTAAGATTTTAATAATTTCTTTACTTGAAAGAATGTGATAACTATTATCAAGATACACCTGAAGTCAGATCGGAGGTTAAAAAACTAGACACCTCAAAAGCATGTGGACCCGATCTCATCCTGGCTGTGCTATTAAAAAAATACTCCATTGAGGTTGCTCCAGTTCTCTCCAAACTTTACAACAAATGCTTTAACGAATCTAAGCTTTCCTGACTGCTGGAAAACCGCTTCTGTGGTACCAGTTTTCAAGAATTCTGGCGAAAGAACTAACCCATTTAATTATTGCCCCATTAGCCTTCTCCCGCTTTTCGCCAAAATATTTGAGTCTTTAATTAATCAAGCTCTAGTCCATAACCTTACAGCTGCTAAACTGACTGACAATCAATATGGATTTAGGCAAACCCATTCCACAGCAGATATCCTAACTAATCTCTGAACGCATATACCGTTCACTGGACAAAACAGGGGAGGATAGAGCAGTAGCCCTCGATATATCTAAGGCTTTTGACAAGGTATGGCATGATGGTATTCTAAGGAAAACTAGATCATATGGTATCACTGGAAGAATACATAATGTAATTAAATCCTTAAGAGAAAAATCCAGGTTATCCTTTATGGTCATACATTTAAACAATGATATATATGCTGGAGTACCTCAGGTCTATCCTCAGACCTTTATTATTCCTGATAAAATTGTCTCTGAGATGGGTATATTTGCTGATGACACCACTCTCTATAGCAGGCATGAGGGGAAAACAAACGAACACCTATCTAAGGAAATGGCAGAAACACTAGAGGATAACCGCCAATCTGTAGTGGAATGGAGACAAAAATGGATGGTCACATTCAATGCTACCAAGACTAAGCTTGTTTCCTTCAATAACTACAAGAAATCTTCACTACCACAAATAGCAATGGCCAAGAACACATTGCCTGAAAGTACTTCCTTTAAAATCCTTGGCCTAATGTTTACAGGGAACATGAACTGGAATAGATACATTGAGAGCATTGCCAAGGCTGTTGCAAAGAAGGTGGGCTCTCTCTACCGTGCTAGAAAATTACTTGCGCCTGAAAGTATCCTGTACCTCTATAAGGCCACCATTCGCCCATATATAGAGTACTGTTGTCACATTTGGACTGGTGCATCTACTACTTGTCTCTCATTCCTTGACAGGGTTCAAGAGTCGCCAACCTGATAGGTCCTGAACTATCATCTAAGCTTCTGCCTGTTCTACAAGTACTTTAATGATGAATGCTCTGACGAACTACAAGCACTTGTACCCCCTCAACGTGAATACCGCTGACAAGCAACTAAATCCCACCCCTTCACAGATCCCTAGGTCTAAGAAAGACTTCTACTCCAATAGTTTCCTCCCCCAGAACTTCTAGACTTTGGAACTCCCTTCTGGGATTCTGTTTTCTCAACTGTACTGACATGCAGAAGTTCAAATGTAATGTGAACAGACATCTTGCTACTCATCTCCCTTCATAATACCCTTGCAACTTATGTCCCCGATAGTAGCCCCTACTTCAAAGTAGCACTATGCCTTGTTTGGGGTGAAAATTGAATAAAAAAAATAAATTAAAAAAATCTTTTAAATGCATCGATCGAAACATCACGGGATTAACACAATATTAATTTATTTTATTGCGGACTATTATTCTCATCTTTATTGGTTGTTTTACGACGTTTCGGCCAACTATTCCTCTGGCCTTCGTCAGGTGGTAACCGCGACGGATAGGAACTTCGAATCTCCTAACTGCATTCTCAGCAATCACTGCCATCTGTAGTTGTCATCTCACCACGTTTTGGCCAAGTAAGCCTCTGGCTGGCTTTGAGTAGGATTGAAACCGCTTTCTTCAGACAATGCTCATCTGGAACCGTAGATTCAACGTCTCTATCAACTGCGCCATGGACCCCGAAGGGCGATCAAGGTTGGATTTTTTTGATCTTATAAATCCACATTTATTCATTATCTGATCTTCCATGGTCGGATCCGTACCGAATGGTATACATATTATTTTCATTGGAATTCATTATTGAGATGAGTATTATTTATATTAATTTTATTGCGGACTTTGTCAGGATTAGTTGGCCGAAACGTCATAAAACAACCTATAAAGATGAGAATAATAGTCCGCAATAAAATAAATTAATATAATAATGCTCGTCTCAATAATGAATTCAAATTAAAATGTTAACACAATAGTCCGAATAATACAAAATGGGTACTTATGCACTTATTCTACTCTGTTGAAATAATGTTAGAAATCCATGGCCACCAGTGATAACAAAGGAATTTCATTGCTTAATATTCAGAAAACTACTTGCTTGTAGAAAATTCACATGTGATATTCATTTTCAGCATACCCGAAAACCTAGAAAATTTGTCCTTTTTAAAGGTGATTCTTAAGGTGGAAAGTAAATAAATTTACCGAAACCCCTTAACATGGGGAGGACATTTTGTAGCTTAACTATTCTGTACTTTCACCGAAAAATTTCAAGATTTCGTAAACCTTGAATTCAACCTGAAAATACTATTAAAAAAATAGTGTGGTGCATAAGCACCTACAAGACATAACTAGTCGATAAATTAATATCGTCAATCACATTGTTTAGAAGTGATCCATCTTTATTTCCGTCATGTAAATTGAGTGGAATACATCACAATAGTTTTACTTAAACGATGTTTTTTAATAACGTCTTAACTCCTAACTTTATCCCATTCACGGGCAATATGAATGGGAACAAATACATTGAGGACATTGCCAAGGCTGCTGCAAAAGTGGGCTTTCTATACCATGCTAGAAAATCGCTCACCAGAGAGTATCCCATATCCTTACAAAACCTTAATTCTCCCATGCATGGAGTATTTTTGCCACATCTAGCTACCTTTAGTCTCTCCCTCTTAGACAGGCTCCAAATTTGAATTCTTGCTTACTTTCTTTTATTTAAAAACTAGCGAGGGGTACTACCCGGCGTTGCCCGGGTGTTTGTAGGTGTGTGTGGAAACTCCGGGGGGGGGGGGTTAAAAAAAAAAAAAGTATGAGGATCAAACCCGAACCGTTGAGGCAATAAAGTGTGAAAAAAAAAAAAAAACTTCTGACGTTAACCATTGCCCCACCGCGACATGCTAACATTAGTATTACGCATATAAAGTGTCAACATTATTCGAATAAGGAAAATCAAAAGATGATGACCGAATTTGTCCTGATGTTGTGATTTTCTTTTTTCTTTATGTTGATACATTTCAAACATGCTTTTCTCAGGTTTACGTGTGTAATACTAAATTTACTTTAGATCGAACTGATTCATCATTTAATAAGAAAAACAAACGTTTCCAAAACCTATACGGAAGTTTCTCGCATCTTGCTCTAGCCGCGACCATTAACATTTGCCTTTTCCATATACATTTGCCAATATTGCTCTCTTTATGGAGCTCTGTAATCTTATTTTGAAAGGTATGCCATATCTCTGAATATATATGTCTGTATTTCCCGCCTATATTTCCTGAAAATACACACAGAATGTTTGTGTTTTTTTTTTTTTTTTTTTTTTTTTTTTTTTTAATTGTTTAAAATAAGGAAAGACAAAGGTGAATATTTTATTTTATATTTTCCTATCAGCTATTAACTCGGGTAACACTGGATATTTATGTATCGATAAAGAAAAATGGAAGTCGTGAGAAACCACACCACAAGAAGTTATCACCTGATTTTAATATGAAACAAAACTAAAATAATGCATTAAATTAAATATTTAACTATTAATTTAGCAACCTAATTATTTTACAACTTAAAATAATACTGACTCTATAATTTTAGGTTTAAAGAATTACAATAGTTCTAAAACAAAATTATAAAAAGAATTTGATTTTAAATTCATCCCAATTTCTGTGGGCCTACAACAGCCTCCATATGCACATTTGAAGTTGAGGAAGTGAATTATTTCCGTATCTCACACTATTACAAACAAGTAAGAATAGTGAAATTAACTTTTTATGGTTTTTAACATTTCGGTTTAAACTTCGGTTTTTATTTTACCATATGTGAAAAATATAAATCTTGAGGTTGTGGCCATAAACTGGGGGATTACTTTATAAAGTGGCTATAATTCAAAATCGATCCCTGAATTTGTGGCCAATTGTTTTGAAAGAAAGGAGTGGTCTACAATTGGACCCCCCCCCCCGAAGTACTCTAACCACTGTGCCACAAGTCCTTGTGGACGTTATGAAAAATGAAGATGAGAACAGTAGTTCAAAGAACTTCAAATAATTCAAAGAATCCTCATCTCAAAATTTCAAAAACTTGGTTAAAAAAGAAAAAAATCTATGAAAACCTAAAAAGCAACCAGAAGGGAAGTACAAACTAAACGAAAAGATAACTAATTATCCATAAAAATAATTTAAAGGTGAATCTGCGTAACTGATTCTACCGTTATGTCTTAATTTGCTTCGGTTTGTGTCGAGCCGTTATACCGCTGCATTCTATAAATTACCTTTTTGTATAAACCCTAAACAATGCCTCAAGCAAACTACATTAACCAGTTTTTAAATAACTTTAACATTTGTTTCAACAATTGTTATTTTACATGATTAAACTTTACTTGTGTAATTGGCAGAATTATAACCATGAAAATTCAATTGGTCACATTACTATTAGTCTTAGACCAACCGAATTTTCACTGCATAATAAATAGTCTTACCAAAGCCAAAAGCAGTTTTAGGCTGAAGATTAATGGAGTTGTTAGTTGGATGAATAATAGGATTTTTAAAAAATTATTTTTTTATTCCTTCTAACTTTTATTTCGCCAATATATTCTGTCCGATTGTCATAAATTTGAACTACTTCGTTTTATACTTTTTTTCCCCTTTATTCCTGTACTTTTTTCACAGTACTTTATTAGTATTTTTGTATCTTCCCTATTCTGTCCCAATTTATATTATCTTTTTTCTAAATTATCAGCAACCTTTCTGCTTCTATATACAGATCTCCTTTCTAAACTCATTTTCTTATGCCAGCTTTATTGTAGATATATAAACCTTATTTTTTCTTTTGATGAAAAGCATTTGGCTTCAAAATGCCATGCCTTAGAGGCTCTTTCATTATTGGTCTGATAAGTTTTTAACTTTGAGTTCTCAAGTTCCTTATTAAAGAGGGGAGGTGGACTCGGATTTAACAAGTCAACAAAACAGGTGAAAAGTGTAATATAAGGAACAGTTAGATGCGCGCACACACACACGCACGCGCACACACGCACACAGTTACTAAAGGCAACATAAGTTACTATCTTATCTTGATAAGATATTTTATGTTTAATTTTAGTCATCTCCCCACCAAAAAAAACAAACGTAGTGTCCATTTTGAAGTTAACATAACTAAATGGCTGACCTTAAACTCTGTACAAGGACCCTTGATAATTACTCCAAAATCGAAAATTAAATAATACTGGTAGAACATTAGATTTTCGCATGATTAGTAACATTTATTGAATGTTTCTATTTTAATTTTCGATTTTTGAGCGATTATCAAGGGTTCTCGTGCATTAGGGCCACTAATTTTGTTTTTGTCTTCCATTCAGAGGTCCTGGATATGACCTTAAACTATACTAGCTGGTGAGGCCCCTGCTTGGGGGATTTGGGAAGTGTGCAGCCACCCCCTTAATTGCCTTTGCTCCAATGTCCACTCTGACCCGGAGTGGTAGTACCTGTTAGGGTCCCAACTATGGGTTAAATAGAGACTGACTTTAAAAAAAAACAAATATATTCTATTAAAAGATTTTCTTCCAAAATAACTGGATTTGGCATTAAATAACCTGAAAAGGCTTATGCCATAAAACAACCAATCCATTCACAGAATGGAGACTTTTTCTTTTGAGGAAAATAAAGTTTTTAAAATTAGTTAAAACGTAAAGAATCCCAATAAGTAGAATGAAGAATAACTTTTGCCTTTGGTACCCCCCCCCCCCTCTTACTGTCCTTTTCTTGGTAGAAAATGCTTTAAAAGTTATAATTTTCTCCTAAATTATATCAAAGAACCCAACAAGTCGGACATATTGCTTGTGTAAACAGTGAAGTTAATAATTCTCAGATTCCACGTCACCATCCTTGTGACCTCTGACCGTGCTACTTATGAGGGGGGGGTAAGTTTTTCTTTCTCTTCTGCACACATATGTTGGATGAAAACGAAGTCGAATAAGAACAAAGAATTAAAATGTTGATAAAGACTTAAAACGTTTTTTCAAAAAGGAAACAAATAAAATGGAGTGTCTTTAATCCGCGGAGTTAAGACATACTTTCCTCCTCATTAGAGGAGAGGAGTTAGCAAAATGCAGAATCAGATTTTGCTTGCAAAGTATTTATGAAACTGCAAAAGCCATAGAAAATACTTGCATAAAAGTAAAAAAAAAAAAATAAATAAATAAAATCAGTGAAGCATTGGGGGGGGGGGTGAAAAATGATTTTACGAGAATTGATGTTCGAGTGACGAGTGGAGGATCCAAAGGTAAAAAAAAAATCCAAAGGCATCCCCCAGAATTCCATGAAATAATTCACAAATGGGTACACGAAGAAAAAGTTAGTCCGGGATATTATAAATTGTTGGGAGAATGAAGAAAAAGAGGGGTTTTAACACTTCACTATTTTTTTTTTTTTTTTTTTATAAACAATATCGACTGGTGGAGAGGTCTCTAGTTACTTGTAACTGGCTGACCGAAACCGGCTCATGTAAAACAAAAGTATATCTTGCCCTACTTGGGTATAGAGCACTCTTATATTAACCTCATTAAAATTTCATAGGTTGTTTCACTAGCGGTATCAGAATTTTTGTAGGAATTTTTGACACCCCTAACACTAAACTGCGAATACAATATAAAAATCTCGGAATTTCTCTGTTAAAAGTGGGTTATTTATTTTCTTTATGGATTATACTTCAAAAATAAACTATTACAGTTGTTTTAAAAGTAATAGAAATATTTTTTTTTTTTTTTTTTTTTTTTAAACAGTAATGAATTTTCCGAACTCAATATTTTTCAATTTAAAAATTTTAAAAATCTATCAAAATTTTTCTATTGATTCTATTTTTACGATATTTTCAGGGTCAATGTGAAATTTTATGTTCTTTCCAATAAATCGAATATAATATTTTAGACAAACGTTTTTTTTTTTTTTTTTAAATTCACGAACCCCCCCCCCCATCCCAATTTTTAAGTGTCTATTAAAAAGTAAATACTTAATTTAGTAACCCGATGAGTACATAATTATTTACTCACAAATTGAAGAGAAAAGGTCAATACATAATCAAATTAAAAAAAAAAAAAAAAAAAAAAAAACAGTGTTCTTTTAGAATTTTACCTGTAAAGTTTGAAGTTTAAAACCTTTTTTTTTTAAACCACGTTATTTGTTTTTGTTTTTTTTGTTTTTTTTTTTTTTTTAATGGAACCTTGGTCCTTGGTCCTTGCTCCTTTAATTGAAAAAAAAATTAGGGCTTGAATTACATTTTTCGAGGAGTTATAAGCTTGGAAAGACAGGGGGTCGAATAATTCACGCCTCCCATTTTGTAAATGTCTAATAATAATTAATTTAGAACCCGATGAGTACATAATTATTTACTGACAAATTGAAGAGAAAAGGTCAATACATAATATATTCAAATTTAAAACAAAAAAAAACAGTGTTCTTATAGAATTTTACCTGTAAAGTCCGAAGTTTAAAACCTTTTTTAAAAAAAAAAAAAAACACTTTTTTTTTTTTTGTGAAATCTTGGTCCTTGCTCCTTTAATTGAAAAAAAAAAAATTAGGGCTTGAATTGCATTTTTCGAGGAGTTATAAGCTTGGAAAGATGGGGTGGAATTATTCACTATTTTTCACGAAATTTCTGACACCGCTATTGTTTCACCTCTGTAAAATATTAACTTGGAAAGGTAATTAAATTATACAAATTACCAATTACAAAATGTATTGTTCAAGGGATAGTGAATAATTTCCTTATGTCATAAATAAATTTTCGGTACTCATGCACTTATTGAACCATGCTGAAATGATTATTTAGAAAGCCATTCTTAACATGGGGGGAAAGGATGGTGCTTATTCTGTACTTTGACCTAACAATTTAATGAAAGATATAAAACTTTAATTTAAAAATAGCACTATTGAATAAGTGCACAAACACCATATTTTCATGTAGCAGGTTGCCCGGTCGTAAAATGTGTAAATATATTTTAATTTATGCAGATTTTGTGTTATAGAGCCAATTCTCTATTGATTATTATATTGTACCCAATATATAGTGGTTTCAAAAGTTTTAAAAATGATTTGGGTGCCATCAGCTAGAATGGAAACAAACATAGCTCTCCAACCTTTATTCATCATCTGAGTTGATATGCATATCAAAATTTAAAAAATTAACGTTAAAGATATAAACGCATGCGTACAAATAACATTTAGTCGATTTACACCTGCCAAGTTCCAATTTTCAATTTTGACCTATTAGCTATTTTCCAACTAAAAACCAAACAAAATCAAATTTTGTTCCACAAGTCCGAATCCCTTATATATATATATATATATATAATAAACTTTCAAGTTTATATACAAAAACTTGAAAGTTTGGTAGCCTGTTCCGCGCACACCTACACACAATTCATTTATATATTACTGTATTTTTTCTTGAATAGGATTGTGGTGAGATTTAAAGAAAATCAAATTGCGGCATCGAGAAGGAAATCGAAGCGAACTAGATTGTCTTAAATTTTGCCAAAATTCAAGAGCAACAATTCAATTCGATTTTGTTTGTATTCAAAGTAATTAACTTTTTAATCGCTAAAAATCTTAAAATTTGATTTTTAAGAAAAAATAGTTGATCAATTAAAGTGATTTTTGGAATTACATCTTCGTTCCGTAGGCATCTCCAAAACAATGTGAAAAACGGAGCGCATGTTCCCGTGACGTCAGATTTGTGTGAACTATGCGAACTATAGAAAAGCAGAAGCGACTTAATTTTTTAAAACCTTTTAAACTGCAATTAATAATCTTTGTTATAATTTTGTTAGGTTTTAAGATTTACAGTTCAATGATTAATAATATAAGTATTTGTATATGAAATACGGTTTTACTGAATGTTCTTTTGGTTACCTACGGGCTTCCATATTTTTTTTTCGGTAAGAGACGAACAAAATATGAGGGGGCTACAAAATGCTTAATATTTGTGCAATATTTTCAAATCGGTTTTAATCTGGCGATAAAATAGCTGACAAGAGCCATGTTTATGTAAAACTTTATATTTAAAATTTTTTTAAACACAATTAAAAAATCTATGTAACGGAACATTTTGAAATGATGGAATTTTAATCGTTTTAATCTTTTAAAAATGGATAAAGTTTCTTTTTCTTGGCAATTCAACTGATTATAGTATATATTGATTCGAAAAAACGCTATTTAAAAAAAAATAAAAATAAATTGCAATTTTTTTTATTGCAACTTCAAGGTAAATTTTTGTTCAGTATGTGTATTTAATTTTTAAGATATTTTTGACGACTTGGAATGTTTCATAATAAATAGAAAT
The DNA here is from genome assembly GCF_053919585.1 of Euprymna scolopes. Lineage (NCBI taxonomy): Eukaryota > Metazoa > Mollusca > Cephalopoda > Sepiida > Sepiolidae > Euprymna > Euprymna scolopes. The sequence continues at coordinate 120,389,751 of NC_136498.1, read as the reverse complement.
GTCGATAGATTTAAATATATTGTTCGAATGTCGAAAAAATAAATATAGGGGGGGGCACGCACTAAAAATATATTTCCCCTCATATATTTTACGGAAACTGCATTTTATATGTAATTTCATTCTAAAATGGATAAGTATCGAAAATTTCACGAAAATCTGACCATTAGTTGATTTTTGGGTACTTGTACAGTTTAGTCAAGACATTAAAAAATGAAAATATCGAAAAAAGTTTAAATTGTACGTATCCGTTATGGGACGAAGTTCTCTGAAAAAAAAAAATTTAACTTAATTGGGTTTGTATTACTATACACATAGATTCGAAGAAGTTGTCAAAAAAACAAATATATAACAAATATTAAAGGCAAGATAAGTTACTTTTCTGTCAAACTGGATATATTTTTTGTGTTTTTATTCAATGTAACATATTTATTCAGCTCGAAAAACAGTGTTTACCGATGTATTGGAAAATTCAAGATGGCGTCTCACACCCTCTTTAACACCGTAAGTATGGAAAAAGGTGTTATAAATAAAAAAACTATACAAAATACTATTAAAAACCCGCCGAATATGTCAACCTATGTCACGGTAACATATATTGAGCGAGTTTTTAACAGTATTTTATCCGGTTTTTTATTTATAACATCTTTTCCTACACTTACCGTGTTAAAGAGAGAATAAGACGCCATCTTGAATGTTCCAATACATCGGTAAACACTGTATGGTTTTCGAGCTGAATAAACATGTTACATTGAATAAAAACACGAAAAATATATCCAGTTTGGTAGAAAAGTAACTTATCTTGCCTTTGATAACATTTATTTGTTATATATTTGTTTTTTGACAACTTTTTCGAATCTGTGTACAGTAATGCAAACCCCACTTAATTTCATCAAGTTTTTTTTTTTTTTTTTTTTTTTTTAGTGGAAAAACGTGTTTTTTATGAGAGCGCGTGGAATGCCGCCATTTTGGATTTATAAAAAAATTGTTTGAATTTTAGAAATAACAAAGGAAGATAACTCCGGTTAAAGCGCTGACACCCCTTCCTATTTTTAATACTAGCTAAATCGAACATTTTGCTCGGTATCATAATTTTTTTTTTTTTTTCTTTTTTTCTTCAGAGAACTTCATTCCATAACGGATACATACAATTTAAACTTTTTTTTCGATATTTTCATTTTTTTTTAATGTCTTGACTAAACTGTACAAGTACCGATTTTTGCTAGATCTATTAAACACGGGTGTGTTTTCACGTTCGGAATGTCTACTACATGGGAACGTTATTTTAAAGCGCCAATTATGTTAACACGATTTTCGTCTCTCAATTTCATTATTTTCGTTCGATGAAAAAAAAATATGGTACAAAAGTTATATTGATGATAATAATTTATAATAAAGTTACATCGTGTTACATACGTGTGGTGAATTTTGGCAGTCCCTATCGTTCCGTGACGAGTATGTACAGATTTTTCTGTATTTTTGTTTAAATCAAGTGTAATTCTAACTAAACATTTGATATGTCGAAATTCGTTGCATATGACTGCATTATTACATAAAACGTATCTTTACGATTCATTGATCACAAACTACAATTCTTGCTATTCTGTTTATTAAACGGTGTTTATAACTTGTAATTGCTTCGAAAACTATTTTCATTGATAATGTTCTAATATCGTTTTTCTTAATTTTTTGATATTTTACTAATTTCGACTTAATTTCTAATTGAAATTCGATATTTCGATTTCCTTTATTCCGAGGAAGCGTCAAATTTTGTTTGAAAACAAAATTGTTTTTTAATTTACTCTTTATTTTTATTTTGCACCATCCGATCTCCCGTGAACGACACGTGGCAGGCATGTTTATTTTCGAATCTATGTGTACAGTAATACAAACCCAAAAACAAATATATAACAAATGTTATCAAAGGCAAGATAAGTTACTTTTCTACCTAACTGGATATATTTTTTTGTTTTTATTCAATGTAACATATTTATTTAGCTCGAAAAACAGTGTTTACCGATGTATTCGAAAATTCAAGATGGCGTCCACCACACTCTTAACACCGTAAGTATGGAAAAAGGTGTTATAAATAAAAAAAAACTATACAAAATACTATTAAAAACCCGCCGAATATATGTCAACTTATGTCACGGTAACTTATTGAGCGAATGTCTAACAGTATTTTGTCTAGTTTATTATTTATAATACCTTTTCCCAAACTTACCCTCCGAGAGAGTCGGCCGCCATTTTTACTTTTCCAATACATCGGTAAACACTGTATGTTTTTCGAGCTGAATAAACATGTTACACTGAATAAAAACACAAAAAATATATCCAGTTAGGTAGAAAAGTAACTTATCTTGCCTTTGATAACATTTTATTTGTTTTTAGGCAACTTTTTCGAATCTGTACAGTAATACAAACCTTTTTTTTTTTTTTTTTTTACCTAATTAAATAAGTTCTTAATATATTTACATTTTTTTCACACTTAACTAAAAAAGAATTAAAATTGCTTTGCTATTCTGGAATATTACATTTTGTTATTTCACTTTGTTTTGGTAATTATGCAGAGAAAGGACTATGAAATTAAATTTTTATTGCATCTTTTGTTTATTTAAATGTTATGTAAAACTACAGTCTAGGCAATTGCACTTAAGGGAATAACGGGAATACTAAAAAAAAAAGCAGGGCAATGTATGTTGGCGGTTGGTTTGGCTGCCCCATACCTAGCGTTACAATCTTTAAAGGAAGAAAATTAAAAAATGGAAACAAAACAGACTAACTTATTTATCAGCGGTCGAGTTTATTTTTCTTGCTAGGCTCTGGCTGTACATTCGACTCGCTAGTTTCGTTTCGCTAAAATTTGCGTTCCCTTCCACTTTTTCCATCTGTTCGCTGCTGTCATCTTGCCGATAATAAAATCAACATTGCCAACATTTTTTTTTTTTTACACGTGTACCCGTTACGGAACAAAAGTTATTTTAAATATTACGTAAATTAAAATAGCCCCCTTTTTTTTTTTTTTTTTTTTTTTTTTTTTTAAGAAAATTTTCTGAACGTTTTAAAGCGATTAATATGAAACCAGTTAGAATTGTTGTCTTCTTTTTATTATCCCGACGCGAGACGCCGAGACGGTTCCTTTTTGCTTACTGATAAAATATTTGATTTACTTAGGTAAAAAAAATTACTTGATTAATGTTTCTGTATCTTTGTTAATTAGGTTAAATTCTAAGTAAGAACCCACAAAAGTTGCGCATATTTAAGTCTAATAAAAACAGATTATTCAGACTTCATCGGTTAGCCAACAGGCCCGAAGGAAGTCTTTTACAATCGTTTTTGTAAATGGGTGGGGGGGGGGCTTGAATTTAAGCAAATTTTCTTGCTTTTGGTAACGGTTATTTGTTGAATTTTGGAGGGTTTTTATCTTTTATTTTCAACTAGTAGGTACGTACAATTTAATGGCTGATTCGATAGGGGGAATGATTTTGAACAGCTGCTAATCATATTTAAAATTTTTACTTTTTATTGTTTGAAAGATTAGTTTAAAGTTTATTTCTCCAAGAAAAGTGAAAAGAAAAAAAAATGCATGGAATAAATTTATCTCGGATCTAAAAACCCCTACATTTCACGTAAAAATTCATTACTATAAAGATCGTGTTTACATTTTTATGGTAAGAGAAGTGTAAGTTTTCTGGAATTATTTCCAAGTATTAAAGTTAAAAATAATGAATTAATACAATAAATCTGTCAGACCCCCCCCCCCAAGTTATATCTGAAATTTAAGAATTTCAGACCATGTTTTTATTTTTTTTTTATTAAAAAAGGCTTTAAACTATAAAGTCCTTTTATCGTTACTGCGTCGAAAAGAATTTAGACTACGAATTTTTCAAATAAAAACTGGTTATTGAAGAAAAGCTTAAATTATATTTTTCACATTGTGTTCAATGTAACGAGTAAATTTTAACATTTTCATTTTTCACTTTTATTTTTGTTAAAATTATTTTGTCATTGTTTGAATCGTTATTCATGTTGAATAATCTCGTCTTCAATTCGTTAAATTTTAGGTGCTTGCTAAGATAGTCGACAGATCGATTTTTTTTTTTTTTTTTTTTTTTTTAGAAAAACGATACTTCATGTGACATGAAGTTCATGTCACGTCGAAAATAGTAATATATCAAAAAAGTACGAAAATGCATAGAAAATTTCTAGTTAAAAGTAATTTGGGGGGAAAACTGCATTTTTCCCTAGATGTAAACACCTTGAAGATCGCGAATAAAGGAACATACTTATCTCGCTTTTCGACAGTTTGGATTTTTTTTAACTAAAAATACAATAACAATTGTTCTATGCGATGAATTTTCGTAATTTTTGGATATATTTTGCTTAAAACGACATATTTAAAAAATCAATTTGTCGACTCTATCTTAACACACACCAAATTTTGTCCATTTAAACAATTAGAAACTAGAGGCGAAACTAGTTGATCATTTTAAGAACCAACGGAAATTGTTGAACAAAAGTATCAAAAAAGCTTTCAGTGTGTCGTAATTCAATTGAAGGAACGCCTGTTTCTTGGTGACGCACTTGTTTACGTGTCAATGACGATGTCAACACAAGACATTTTTTTTTTTGTCCTTTTTTCATAATGGTTAGATGATCACCCAATACATCTAAACAAGTTAATGCTCGCTTCAACTAATATATATATATATATATATATATATATATATATATATATATATATAAATTCCTCTTCCTCATTTTCCCATATGGGATAGTGTACGTTTTCCAGTGTCCTAAATTAATGGCTACTACTGCTTTCTTGTTTCAATCATTTTTAAAGAAAAGAAAAAAAAAAACTGAATTTTATTACCGTATTTCTGGAGTTAATATATTTCCAAAATAAACTATTAAAGTTGTTTAAAAAAAAAAAAAAAAAAATTTTTTTTACGTAATAAAATTAATTGAATTTTACGAGTTATTTTTTATTTATTTTTTTTTTTTTTCAATTTTTAAACTTTAAAAATCTATCAATTTTCTATTGGTTCAATTTTTCGATATTTTCAGGGTGAATGTGAAATTTTATGCTCTTTTCAATAAACCAAATATAATTTTTTTTAGACAAACGTTTTTTCCACCCACCCCCCATTTTGAAGTCTATTAAAATTTTGGTGCTAGTGCAGAGTGATCCGCGCTATTAAATCGTATTTCCAAGTTTAATCAAAGTTTATATATTTTATTCAATTGTAAGGTTGAAGTATAGAATAGGTACAAAACTCTCCCCTCCCCATGTTAAGAATGGCTTAAATAACGCTATTTACGTCCGGATCACTCTCTGCACTAGTACCAAAATTTTAATAATTTATGTACGAAAGTTTTATATATCACAAATTGAAGATAAAAGATCAATAAAGAAAATATTCTAATTTAAAACAAATAGTTTTTTTGGAAATTTACCTGTAAAGTCCAAAGTGTAAAACATTTTTTGAAATGAAAGCTCATGTTATCGTCAGACGTTCACGTTCACGTTGACGGCAAATTTTTCAATCAAAAACTCGTGTATTTCATTTAAAAGAATTAAAAGCAAAAAAAAAAAAAAAATCGATGAAGTGAATTTTTTGTTTTTAGGGGAAAAACTCAAGTGAATGTGTGTTTCTTAACTACGGAGGACGAAAAATACTAATTTTGGTTAACACGCGCAAAAAAAAGACATTATTTATGTCACTTGGACGAATCCTTTTTTTTTTTTTTTTTTTTTTACACGGGAATCACCACTTATCAAGGCCCGGAAGCCACTCGGAAATAAGAGTTACTTTGTGTACAATAATCAATGGAATAATTATCGTAGTAATAGTTGGTATTGGAGGTTTGTTGGACTTGAAGACGTCCAAGTTGTAGCCAGGTGGGAAACAGGCAAACGGAAAAGAATTGCACTTCTCAGAAAAAAAGCTATGTTCATGGAATCTACGTTTTGATTTAGGCACAGATAAAGAGTGAGGAGAAATTACTGACAGTGGTTTTAGCTAGATGGGTGTTTATCATGAAGGATTGGCGAGGGGGACCAGAGATTGGAGCTCAGACGAGCACTTGCCATGAAAATAATAAAACAGACAGGCTTGCAACGTCTCTTCTGTGGGAGAGATTGCAGGGAAGAGAAGAAAGCATCCCCCACCAAGCCACAAAGTCTATTTTGTACTTTGTCAAAGCAGGATAGACTTTCCTTTCTTTTTCTTTAAGCTCCAGCCCAGATGTGGCAGCAGTACTCCATCTTTGGAAGTACTCCATCTTTGGACATACTTGGCTTTTATAGAGATAGAGAATTGCATCAGTAGCGAGATCTTTTGGAGCCGTAGAAGGATCCCTCCATTTTCCCAGCGGCCCGGGCAACAGACTTGATATAAGTGTTCCATTTCAGATCAGGAGTAAAGGTCAAACCAAGGATCTTGTCAAAACATGAAGCCTCCCCAAGACGAGTCATCCATTTCAATTGATGCTAGATGAAGAACAGAGCGTTGATGATGTAACGTTAGGAGCTTGGTTTTAGATGCATTAAAAGTAACCAGCCATCTCTTCCCCCACTGAACCACGCGCTCTAGATCAGAGGGAATCAGAGAGAGCTTTGTCATTTACGGCCTTTGATGTGTTGCCATAGATGGTCGTGTCATCAGCATAGATGTCAACGAATGATGTGTTTAGGGAGATCATTGATGTAGATCAGGAAGAGAGTTGGTCCCAGGATGGACCCCCCCCCGGGGGACTTCAGCATTAATACTGTAGGCCTCTGATTGTTGCCCATCAACCACTTATGAACCTATCAGAGAAATGATTTAATTATTGAGAAAACATTTCCAGTTATACTGTAGCTGGAAATCTTGTGAAGTAGGCACTTATGCCAAACCTTATCGAAGGCCATTGATATGTCCAAGAGCAATTGCTCTAGAAAGGAAGCCTTTGTCGAGAGATTCACTAATCCTATGGGATATAACTGTTAGCACATCAGCTTTAGATCTAGCAGAACAGAAACCATATTGCATGTCATTAAGGTTATTTCTGCTGAGGTGGTTGACTACTTCTTTAATACTAGTGAGGGGTACCTGGCGTTGCCCGGGTGTTTGGAGGTGTGTGTGGAAACTCCGGGGGGGGGGGGGGTAAAATAAAAATGTGTTTGTAAGTATGAGGATCGAACCCTTGAGGCAAAGTTGGAAATTAAAGTGAAAAAAAGAGTGCGACGGTTTTAACAATTGGGCCACCGCGAGATGCTAACAGAAACACGTTTGAATTTATTTAATTACTTGAATTTGGCAAATGCACGTTGTAATGACTTAATGAGGTCAACTTTTGACTGCGGGGTAGCATTTCATTTAGTGCGGGAATGCTTTTTTTTTTTTTCCCCCTACCCCCAAGACGTTGGGGGTAGGGGGAAACAGCTCCCTTGTCCAAATTGAATTGCAATTGTTTGATATATGGAAAATATTTCCACATTGATCAAAGCTGATTGCTTTCGGACATTTCCGCCGATAGACGGAAAATATAACCAGAATTAGTGTCGCTTTTATTATAGGCGAGTGACAAATGTTGAATATTTATCTTCCCGAAGTCAAGCAAATTAAATAGACAGGCGAGCTCCGTTAATTCTGAGATATTACGATTTATATGTGATATAAAAAGTTTTAAAAAGTTGTGAACTGACTGACTGCTTCTCTGAAAAAAGCCTTTTGTAGACACACAGAAAAAGCGAACGCACATACATTTTCGCTTTTATATTTATAGATGGATTCCAGTAACTTACTCGTGGCACACAAGAGACTTATTGGTCTGTAATGAGAGGGAGATGACTTATCACCTGAGTTCTTAAATACAGGGCATACTGACGACGTTTTCCAGGGTGTTGGAAAGCACTTCTTAAGGCAACGCTTAAACAGTTTTGTAAGTATGGGGGCAAGTTCTGGTCGAAACTTTTTCAACACTATAATTGGAATGCCATCTGGGCCAGTTGCTTTACTGGAATCAAGGTTCTTGATTAGCTTGGCGACCTCGTGCACAGATATTTGTATGTTGGATAGTATGTTGTAGGAGGAAATACGGGGAGTTGATGACCTACGTCGCAGGGTGTAGATAGCTGCAAAGTTCCTGGCAAATAGTTTGGCCTTGTCTGATGCTGATGAGATGACCTCAGGTCCATTGATGGTTGGGATAGAACGCATGCATCTGTTCATCTGCTGCTTTTGGTTTAACTGACTGAGCATATAGCTCTCTTGCATTTTTTATTACTCTTTTACGGTGGTTGCTGGCAGTCTTGAAAGCAGCTTTAGTCTCAGTACATCTATTACGTTGGTAGCTATGGAAAAAGTGATTTCTGTGTGCGATGGCAGCAGCACATTCTGGGGAGAACCATGGCTGGCTGTTAGGTTTTTGTTGGAATTTTTTGGATGGTATGAATCCGTCTATTATTACAATTAACTATTCGGTCAGGTCTCATACTATGAAGGACACATTCTTTTTAAACATGGAATGTAGGGGTACATCAATAATTGTAGATTAAAATGTTGCTTTAGCATTTTCAACTGAAAATTTTGTCTGACTTTAATAAGACATTAATATAACTTTTCCAAATTTTATTTAAAAAAAAAAAAAAAAAAAAACTGAAAGTAGACACTCGGGCAATATCACTTATGTACAGCCTGTATTAATGTAAGATACTGTTAGCAAAGTAAAATTTTAAAAATTTAACTTTGGAAGACTTTCAGATTTCTTTTCTGCCAATTTGTTTCATTTTTTTTCCTTGAAAATAAATTCTAACCAAATTTTAAATCAAATGAAATCACTTGATTTTTCAGAAAGCCTCTGAGGAGAAATATCCAGTGGGACCCTGGCTGTTGGCTTTGTTTATATTTGTTGTTTGTGGCTCAGGTAAGACCTTTTTTATATATATATATATATATATATATATATGTTTGGCTATTACAATTGGCCAAGATCAAAGTGTAGTATCTGTTCTTCAGATGCGGCACTTCCATTTTTCGTTCTCTTTCAGTGGACGAGAAATCCTTCACGACTGAGACAATTTTTATTTTTGTACCTTTTCTCAACGTTAAAAAACGACCCTGGTGTCTAACTCTGTCCCGTGGGGAGGCATTGTAAATAGGTACAATAAGAAAACAAGACATTCTTGTTCAAATTGGGTGAGGGTCCTTTTTGAGAGAAATCGGCCCATTTAAGTATATTTATCTTCTCTTTCTGACTGCAACAAAGTTAGGCATGAAATCCATTTAACATAAGGAATGGGGCACTTTGGTTAGGTGTAAAGTTTGCTGTGATCAGATCTGTCTGCGGAAATTAGGGGTGTCTCAAATGAGCAGTAATAAATCCGTCCCCCTTGGAGGAGGTAATGCCTTTGATCATGTAGAAACTGGAACCACACTTCATTCTATAAGTCTGAAGCCACATGCTCTCACCTCCTTGGCCCCAAAATCAAGAGATTAGAGCATTCCTGTTATGACATGGTCACTTTCGATTGCAGTAAGGTGCTAGTTCTGTGCAGTTCTAGGAGGTCCACTCTCCCAGCTTTTGCCCTTCTTTGAGAAGGGGTTAGTTTATTGCTAATCGCCTGAAACACCTTTACCAGGGAATGCCAACTTTACTGGGTCACTGACTTATTAATATCATTTTCAGACCTTGGTGTCAAAGTTCTTGCAGTGGGAGAGAACTAGATATCTTCCTCGTTTAAATGAAATATGGGTATACACGTATTCATTTCATTTCTGGTGGACATAAATATTGCAAGGTTGTAACATTTAAAATTTCTTTTTTTTTTTTTTTAAAGATTGTCTATAGTTTTGCATGATCAAATATTTTTCAGAAATTCCTATTTCAGTCGTATAAATTCTTTAGGGTTGAGAACAAAATGCAGATTCGTTAGATTATTTTTTTCTTTCTCCCACGACAAAACTTTTGCTTGTTCACCTAAGCAGCAGCAGCATTTAAAAAAAAATTTTTTTTTTTTTTTTTTTTTTTTTTTTTCTCGTTTAATAAACTCGCACACGAATGAAAATGAAGACTTCTCTCAAACAAAAAGTCGGGTCTTTTTATGCTGCCATCTTGAACTCGAGAACGCGCTAGAATTTGCATACTTATATTCTTGTATCATAAAGGTTCCAAGTTTGCGCATCAGTGTTTCTCTATTATAGGCAGAGGCCAAACATGGGTGCTTATTGCTATGCCTTTACACGTGATTATTGTGCTTTCTTTGGAGATATACCTGCACGACCAGCTAAATAATTAAAACTGAATGAAACGAATACATTTTCTAGCAATGTGTTAATTTTTTTTTTTTTTTTTTTTTTTTTTTTTTGCTAAAATGTAAATAGATTTGATGACTTCAAGTTTTACATCCCATATAAACCTGACAGGCTTCTCAATAAAAACCCTAACACTTGTTTTTAATTAATCTATTGTAATGCATTTCATGATACATTTGTTTCATGATACGCATCAAGTAGCCATGGTTGTATTTTTGAAAGCTTTGTGAATTTAACGCATTTGTTTTAATTTTTTTTTTTTTTTTTTTTTTTTTTTTTTGTGTGTGAATTAATATATTACAAACAAGTGGACTACGAAATCTGTCAGAAAAACAACCACAAAGCTACGGCGGAAGAATTACTTTTGCCGAAACGCTTAGAGATACAATTGGCATTTGATTTTATTTTTAAATGACCTAATTTTCTCTATTTGTCATGAAGATTGACTTCAATGAGGAAGTTGTCCATTGAGTGGCGGGGGGAGTAAACTTCGACAGTTTGTCATAAAACCAGTTTCTTGCTTTCTCACCATCCACTTAAGACACAACGCTATTCAAACTCTTTGGTCATTTTATTACGGACACATGCTAATGAGAGCCACCTGACATCCAGCTGTAATATTCTGATGGCAAGTAGCTACTATACAATACAACACGAAGTGTGTAACTATCTCTATTGCACCATCTGTGTATAAAAAAAAAATTTTTTTAAAAAGTTGCAACAGCTGGATGGATGGCCGTGTTAAAATGTTGAATATTGAATGCGAGTCCTGTGAACATGTTTACCAGAAAGAACAGTTGGAAATAAGTCGTACACCATTCACTATTACTATGTAATCACTACAGCTACGCACCTCAAATGGTTATTAAACTTGACATAGTGGTATGGGACAAGGAGAAAGAAGCAACCTTAGTAGAAGTCAGTGTCCCTAATGATGCTTGGTTAAACAGACTTGAGGGGGAAAAATATGTAAATACCAACGTCTTATGTACAACCTGAAAAAGAAACTGGAATTTGGATGGATCCCCGTCATTCCAGTAATTACACGAGGAACCGGTCTCCTGAAAAAGAATTTCAAAAACTACCTAGCAAATATACCTAGCGAACCAAGTGCAGGAGATACAAACAATTGCACTGAAAGGAACGCTTAGGATCTTAAAGATTTCTCGGTTGAAATGTATAAGATAGTAGGTGAATGTCCGGCATCTGGTAGGATGCCCCATTTCCAGCTAAAAGAAAAAACGAAAAAATTTCAATGAGGCCATTCTATTATCCTTTTATAAGATTAATACATGCAAATAGCATCAGCGAGTGTCTTTTTACATTTTTAGTGGTGCATCACTAGTCAAAGTTAATAGTGTAACCACTGGGACTTAGGGTCGTCTTGTCTGTGCGTCCGACGTACCCACAAAGGGATTACATTTATGGTCCCATGACGCAGGATTGTGCATAACTCTCCCATCTTTATTACAGAAATACTAGTCATAAGATGTTCTCATAAGTAATCAAATTTTATTCGTTCCATTCATTAGATTCAATCCAATTCTCTCATAATATTCATCTTAACCCATATCCTCGAATGGCTTTTAGTCCTGATGAATGAATTGGTAAAAAAAAAAATCTGGCAATTTAAAATGTGTTTAAAATCAGTATAAATTTGGCAAATTAAGATCTCTCTCACACACACACACACACACACACTTTGGTCTTGAGTACACTTGAATAAACCTTGTTAAACTCCTTGGATATATCTCCCCTTTGACCAATATTAACTTGAAATAATTATATCCCTTATATATAAATTATAATTATTTTCACATCTACAGACACTAGTGTTTCCTGCTCATACAGAAAGTGACAATAGCCACTGGTCAAAGGATTCCAAGCTAAAGCCATCTTTGATTTCATTAGCAAGAAACATTACCCCCTAAGCTCTTGTCAACCGCCATGAGAATTAAGAGGAATCAAACATTTCTAAGGCCAAATACAGGCATAACGTTAACTTAAACTAAAGTGATCAAGTGATCAGAAATTGTACTCTTGCACAAGGCCAGTCAACTTCCTTTTATTTTCTAGACCGTGCTCAAGTTTTATGAACTTGCTTCTGAAAGGGACAAAATGTTTTATCCGCTGACACATTTTGTCGTCTACTTGTCAGAGTGGCTGAATCTAGCGAGATTTGGAATCAGAACCCCATGGACAGAAGCATAAACCTCTACCATTAGGCTACCTTGCACAACTGCTGGAATGTATCGCATTAATACATATGCCGCTCCCCATTTGGGGGCACCAAAATTGGTCAAAGGGAAAATTCTCAACTCACATTTGGGTAAAAATGTACTTCAGTATAATTCATTAAAAAACGAGTATCGCAAAAACAAATGACATTTACATAAAATGTGATACATTCCAGCAGTCGTGCAAAGTAGCCTAATGGTAGAGGTTTATGCTTATGTCCATGGGGTCCCGATTTCGAATTTTGTTAGATTCAGCCACTCTGAGTTGTAGACAATGAACCACGCTTCAGTGGATAATTATATTTTTCAAATAATATATATATGCTTTTATTTTTCAAATATTTTTATATCTAGAGACACTGGTGCTCCATGCTTGGTCATCAGTGTAGGAAGTGATAATTACTGCTGGTCGGGAGATTTGAACCCAGTCACAAAATCACCCTTTACTCTGTAGGCTAGCATTTTTACCTCAAAGATTGAAGGAAATTAAGTGGCTATAAATGCTATGTCAGCAGGCATACGTGATATAGTCAGTATTCAATGGCTAAAAATCAGCATGTTGCATTTGCATTAAACTTGACTTTTTTTTCTTTCTTTTTCTTTCTCCATGCAATTCTCTCAGTAGGGCTCTACTTTAATTCTTCAACTTGGCTATGATAAATTTTTAGATGTGTGTTCTTGGTATTTGTAAAAAAATTTTATCTTGAAGTTGGGAATCTGATTTTCATTGTTGAATGCGTTCGTCTTAAGAATGGATTTGATTCCCCCCCAACCGTTGAAATGTGCTGAATTGTGTTTACAGGAATTTATAAATGTTGAAAACTGTTGCATCAAAGTCCATAACATCTCTTTTAGTGACCTTTGGTGTTTGTTAACAATAACAAAAGTAGGTGACCTTTCAGTTTTTTTTTGTTTTTTTTTTATATATATATATATATTTATATATATATATATATATATATATATATATATATATATATATATAACAAAAAAAAAAAAAAATCGGTTACCATCTGTTTATCTTGTTGATTATCAGCATTTGTTTATCATTTACTTCCCCCTTCCCCTATTTGTTTACACAATTTAAATCTATTTTTTTTTTTTTTTTTTTTTTTGTGTGGGATGTTTTTCTAACAGTATTAGTGAATGAGTGACCAGAACATTTTCGTATCAAGGCCAAAAAAGGTTAATGGGATGCGTTAGATTGTCAGGTAAATGAAGAATGATAAAATGATTGAAAATGAGCAGAATAAACAATTTATTCCTTATAGGAATAGTTTGACAAGCACCTGTTGCCATCAATTTTGAAGACTGTGCTGTATTATTTTTTGAAATCCTGTGAGATGAGGCTCCATAATTTGTGTATATATTTTTTTTTTTTTTTTTTTTTTTAAACTGTTATCCTCATCTTCATAGTTTGTTTCACCATGTTTCTGCCAACTCGTCTTCAGGTGGTTAACCACTAGATAGGAATGCTAAGTCTTGTAACTGTGTCCCCAGTAATTGAGAGGAAAAATAAGTAAATACCAAGGTCTTATAGATGACCTGAAAAGAAACTGGAATCTTAGGAATTCCATAGGTGTTGTCTTATGTTTTGGTCAACTTTTTGCAAACAAGGCACAGTGCCACTTTGAAGTTGGGGGATACTATCAGGGACATGTTGCAGGAGTATTATGAAGGGAGAGGAGTAGCAAAATGTCTGTTCACATTACACTTAAACTTCTGCATGTCTGTTCAGTTGGGAAAGCAGAATCCTGGAAGGGAGTTCCAAAGTCTAGCAGTTCTGGGGAAGAAACTATTGGAGTAGGCTTTCTTACACCTGGGGATCTCTACTGTGAAGGGGTGGGATTTAGCTGTTTGTCGGGGGTATTCACATCGAGGGAAGTACAAGTGCTTGTAGTTCATCAGAGCATTCACCATTAAAGTACTTGTAGAACAGGCAGAGGGATGCAACATTTTGTCGATGGGACAGAGGCTGAAGCTTAGATGACAGTTCAGTTCAGGACCTATTAGGTTGGCGACTCTTTTGAACCCTGTCCAGGAGTGAGACAAGTAACAGATGCACCAACTCGCATGTGACAACAGTACTCCATACATGGGTGAATGGTGGCCTTATAGAGGTAGGATTGAAAAAACTATCTTCAGACAATGCTCACCTGGAACAAAGGGAGGCAATCAAGGTCTGATTTTATGGTCGTATAATTCCAATTTTGTGCTATCTGGTGTTCCATTGTCAGATCTATACCGAATGCTATTTTATTTTTTGGAATCCTTTGAGATAAGACTTCATAATTTTTTTTTTTTTTTTTTTTTTTTTTTTTACTGTCATAGTTGTTGCATGAGCAACAACTATGAAGAGAATAACAGTCCGCAAAAAATGAATACAGACCCTGTTGTCTGTATAGACGCAGTCCCATGGTAATTCCATAAATAAGTTATCCTGTTCATGAAAATTTTAATGTTAAGCACACAAAAGAATGTAAAGTTCTTGGCAGTTATCCCAGAAAAACAAGTTCTTGCTATGAATGTCTTAATAGGAAGAACCAGAGGTAAAATTTTTCAGCCCAAATTGGGCATAATTAAATCTGTTCCATCAATCCATGTTTTGTAAAATGTAACGAGAGTGAGACTTTTTAAAAGTTATATTAAATCCGTTAAATAAAAAAAATTTTTCATTAAACATTTTATTTTATTTTTTTTTTCTCTCTACCATTTCAGCTGTTTTCCAAATAATCCAGAGTATTCGAATGACGTAATGGAAACCATGCCGCCCTTTGTGGAGACGGACCATCAGAAATCACCACAAACGATTCTGGTGCTTGTTGACAGCTAAAATGGACTCCTGTACAACAAATCTGACGATTTTGTGAAGAGACCAACAATTAAAATTGACAAAAAAAAAAAAAAAAAATCTAAAGACAACCCTGTCCTTCCTTTTCGAGAGGATGTTGGGTTGTCAATCAGCTCTTATGTATATACTGCTCCAGCTTGCACCTGATTAACATTGGCTTTTTTTTCTTTTTTTTTTTTTTTTCCTTTTTCCTCCTTTCTTTTATTTTTTTTTTTTCTTCCAGCATTAAATTGCTTTTTAATTTTTGTTAATTATTAAAAAATGTGAAAATGGAATCTGGTCTCCTTAATTCACTTTTTTTCCATAAATTTTTTTTTTTTTTTTTTTTTTTTTTTTTTTTTCCATGCTTTAATTATGTCATTGCAGCTTTAAAAATGATGCTGCACATACTGGAGATAGATGGTATTACCAAGATATGTACGACAAGACTTTCTGAAAATTTCTAAATGCAATCTCTATACATAATAAAATAAGTGCACTTTTTGCCTCTCCGGAAAAAAAAAAAGCATAGGTTTGCAACCACAGATGCCACATAAATTTGATAATAGCCACTACTTGTGGGTTTTGCACAACTTATCACTCACTTTCTTTTATCAAACAATATTCCTAGGAGCATCACATTCCAAATTAAGATGTGTTTAATGATGGGAACATTATTTTCACCCACTGTTTTCTCCTATTATCCTCAATCTAACCAGGAAATCCTCTGTATTAGGAACAGCTTCTGAGAAGATACTGTGTTCAATTTTTCTTTCCATACATTTCACTTTAGGCCTTTTCACAACACGGCTTGAAATTATAACCTTTCTCTTGCCAAGTTCCGGTTACTTCTGATTAGCTGTTAGCATACGATTACTTGGAATTAACAAATTGGAATATGCAATTTTCAAACTTTGAAGAACAATGAATACAACAATATTTCATTTTCAATTACCAAAAATCCTTTTCCTGATTCTAAGTAATATAGGATTACTAACCAAAAAAAAACCCCACTGATCTGTGTTTATATTTTTATACTTTCTTTAAAAAAACAAAACAAAAACAATTCTGTTAGTTTTAAGATTTTTATCTGCATCCATTTGCTTTCCTCGTTTCCAATTATCGTTTGACTTTTTAGTGGTCACTCCCCCCCCCCCCCCCCGCCACATGTTACAAAACCATTACCGAATCTTTTCTGGTTTTGTCATACTTCCACCAAGCAATGCCTGTACACAGATCCAGCTAGTGTATGACAAATTTGTATTTATGTGCATTCATTGTACAAGATATGATCATCCTGTTATCTTTGTCCAAATAGGGTGCTTGATTTCAACACTGGCCATAGCGTCAATAATGCTGTTTCCAAAAGAAATGCTTTTGTTACAGCTGTGATTAAACAAAAAGACCATTTTTAGGATGAGTTGTTTTGATATTTGGTTTATTTACAGGATGACACAATCAAAAGTAACAATTTTTCCAACCAAATGCTAATAGTTCATCTACCTAACCAAGGGCTTCTTAGTCTCTGACCAACTGACCCTCTTTTTCTCCATTTCAGTGGAAATGTGTGTGCACGCACAACTAAATTACATAACCACTCAAGATTTATCAATTTATCTACAGACATAAAAACTAACTAATCATGAGGGCCTACCATCTGATACGAACATAACTTTTGTAAATTCTCAAGTGGCTCATAATTAGCATGGAACTTTGTATTCAAGATGTTATTCAAAGACAGAAGGCAATTTCTTGTGAGCTTTTCTTTTAGCTAAATGTTAAAAACTGGCTTCAAAACCATGGTTATTTTTCTCCTCCTTGCAACCTTTCCCACAGGAGAGATGGTGCAAGTCTGTCACTGCTCCGTTATTTTTATGGCAAGTGCTCATCTGAGCTTCAATCTATAGTCACCCCCCCCCCTCTGCCAAACTTTCACAACAAGCACTTCTCTACTTAAACCACTATGAATAATTCCCCCCTCCCCCATCTCTATCCATGCCTAAATCTAAGTTTCATGAACAAAGCTTTGTTCCTTGAACTACCTACCCATGGAGTTCTGAACAGCAAATCTGTTTTCAAGCAAACTACAACAGGGTCGTCTTCACATCCAATGTAAAGTTCTTGTTACGCCATCCCCTTAATCAAATTCTACCAAATTTTCACCACTAATGATCACTACACTGTTGTTGCGGTGACCACTGAACTCTTATTCTCGAATGGTCTTCAGGCCTCTATTAAGTGGTGACTCCCTCGTTAAAAAAAAAAAAAAAAAAAAAAAACTACTTTCCTTCCTACTGGATGTCCGGTTGTTGATCAACTCTTTCTAAATAAATGCTGCAAAATTACTTTTAACTAAAACAAAATTCTATTCATTTGTTTCTTCTGAACAATTTTCTCTAAGTAGGATTCTGAAAGTTAAATTCCATTTATTATAGTTAATTACTAATTGAACCAAATTGTTAACATTACTATAACAAAATTAGTTTTGTAATCTAAAATTATTGGATGTAATATAGCTTTAAAATTTGTATAATGGTTTCCTAAGAAGTTTAAAGACTATTTTAATGTTTAAATGCATTAAATTTTTAAGGAGTCAAAAAGTTAAAAAAAAAAAAAAAAAATCTATGGCTCACATCATTAGTATAGAACCTTTTGAATGAGAGGGGGGAATTTCTTAAATAAATTAAAGACAATTTGGTGGTCCTTAATTATTTGAGCAAAATTCAAATATCAAAATATTGAATTATGATTAAAATCAACATAATTGTCATGTGGAAATAACATATCATAAAAAAAAAAAAACCCTACGAAAAATAAGGTTAAAAAAAAAAAAAAAAAAATTATTAACGAAAATAGTTTCCAAAGAAATTTAAGTTTATACCTGTAGTTGAATATGGCATTAATCTGTTCTGGGGTTGGGATCGTAAAAGTAAAATTGCCAAAGCAAAATTTTATACAGTGTATATTAAAAATTAGTAACAAAATACATTAGAGTATATAATACATATAAATACAGAGTATATAATACATATAATCAATTAACATAAATAACACTGTAAGGCAGGGCAAATACCGTTACCTGGGTCTGGAAAAACAGTTTTTCAAAAAAACTGTATCCTAGGGCCACCGTATCCTGTGGTTCTACTGTATATAAAAAGCCTGAAGTCAGGAGAAGTAACTGCAGTATTGCTACAATTAATGGCAGACATGACTGAACTATCACTTGGGGAAAGTACTTAATATTTAACTAATTGTGACATGACAACTAAGCAAATAACTTTTTTTTTTTTTTTTTCCACCCTCCTTATTGCTTAGTTAATAAAAACTACATAAATCTTTCATTGATTTATGCCAATCAATATATGTTGACCTGGTTAGCAGTAACAATACCTCCTGCACATACACGTACATCCATATAAATATTTACAAGAAAAAAAAACTATATACAGATTTTGGGTTTTGGTTTATCTTATAAAAGGGAGATAATTCAGATTTCCAAATGGCTTCCTTTTTCAATATTTCTTTAAAGACCTTAATATTTTAAAATAAACATTCTTGGAGTTAACATAAAACAAGGCTATTCAGCAAGGGATATTACCTATTCAAAATAAAATATCAGCATAAATGAGCAAAAAAAAAAAAAAAAAAAACAGGTACAGTTAGTACTGATATAAATTTGAATTTTTATATATATAATTGTCTCCACCAAATTACTGTCAATTTTTATTCTACAGATATATATATAATGGAAATTGAACCTGTGGAACAAATTCATAGTTGAAACTCGGCAGGCTTAAGTAGACTTGAAGTGCTCTTTTACAAATGTGTAAATATACAATAATATGTTAAAATCGGTTTGTTTTTTACTGTTTTGATATCCACGTCTTTAGCTCGGAGGATAACGAATAATGCTGGAGAGAGCTGTGTTTTGGTTTCAATTCTAAATTCTAGTTCATGGCACAGTTTTTAAAAAAAATTTTTTTTTTTTTTTTTTTTTTTGTTAAATTTTTGAAATAACAATGTTTTATGAGTTATCGTTATAGAACTATGCATGCCATGCTCAGGTGGGAAACACAAGCTCCAACTTGGCACCTCTACGTATGCACTGACTCGCTATTTTAACCCATATTTGGTCACAGGCCATGGGATGTAATCTTTTCCTATCACATCTGATCTTGATTTTTGGCTGGTGCTTGAAGAAGGGGATTAGATCATGATTAGCAAAAGATTTAACCCCACGCTTCTCATGCAGTCGCGATGTCCATATTACCCTTCTGGCTGCAGCTAGGATCGCGAGAAACACCATTCGTCTCTCCATTTCATGGTGGCTCAGCGCTGTGAATGACGTAGGACACATCCAGGATACTCAGGATCAGTGCAAACCGTCACCTCATTGACATACGCCCAGGACCTTTTGAGTCTGCTGCATTTGAAGAACACATCTTCTGGTGTTTCCTTGGTTGGAATCCTGTAACGGGGACACCTGGTTAAACTCACTCATCAGGCGCTGTCTTGTATGGCGAGGGGCAATGCCTGGCCAATCGCCAGATTAAGGAAAACTGAGTTGTTGAGATGATTCAAGCTTGGTGCCCATCTCTACTGAGCAGATCTCCTTCAACAACCTTAAACATTCAATGAGTGGGTCGTCAGTGCCCCCCCCCCTTACTACAGTTCCTTATATAGTTCTTTTCTAGGTAGTTGTGAAAGGTATGGACTCTGGGAAATTCCTGAGAATCGCCCCATACTCTTTCAAGAACTGCATATCACACCACGGCCTGTGATGCGCCGTGATCATGTGGTCGAGGATGAGGTAAGGAAGGACACTTTCGACTGCGGTATTCCGCGCAAACTTTTGTCTAGGTTTGACTCGGAAGATCACTTTCAGCGTTTCGATGCCACCTCAAGTCGGACAGTCCCAAGCCTCCCTCACACAGACGTTGAACACATGCCCTTGATCCGAAGAAGCAAGGACAGCTTGTTCTGCAGGGATTTTACATAGTTCACATGCTGAGAAGGTGCAGCCAGTCTGTAAAGGATGAAAGGAAAGATGTAAGTAGCACACACCTCTGCTTTACTCTTTAGGAAGTTTCAACTGTGGCTTTGACCTTTGATTTTTACCTCCAACCAATTCTTTTTGAGCTGGAGATCTGGTCCAAACCAGGCCGTCTATCCAGCTGAAAGGAGCCAGAATGGTATCGGCGCCCATCCAGGCCCCCAACCGTAGTGGTAGACTTGCTGCAGTTGATTTTGGTCCCCGTGAATCTTTTCATACTGTGTAAGCACCTCTGTCACCACCTCAATGTTTTGGAAGTACGACACAAAGACAGTGATGTCATCGGAGAATACAGAGAACCTGGCTCTCGATCTTCAACGCATAACGATTCTGTGCAGGACTGGATTTGCCTCACCACACTTTAGCTTGCGAAGTAACAGCTCCAACACAAGGACATAAAGCAGGGGTGACAGCAGGCAGCCCTGGCACACAGACCGGGAGATGGCGAAGGATTTTTAATGCTTTCCATTTACCTGTACCACTACCGTCGGCGCACAGTACAGTACAGAGATTCATTTGGAGAAGCCCTGTTTGCTGATCACGGTATTTGCCTCTAAAAGACAACATTGTGTTGTCAAATGTTGTCATCTTTCTCTGCACATGACCAAACCATCTTTATCTTCAGGATAACTTCCAAAGAGGGGATACCAAGAAGTTCTCTCAAATCAGCCATGCGTTTCTTGCCCATGATTTTGGTGGTTAGATTCATCTGACCATAGTGTTGTCGTTTCTCACAAGTCTATTTATATCGTCAACAGTATGAAGCATGATTCCTAAACACCAGTAACAAAGACCTGTTATATTAAAATCAAAACTGCTATGAGCTTTTAATCTAATGATTAATTAATAAAATGTCCTTTTTTACAACTGATATGTTAATTGGGACCGAAAACGATATAATCGTGTTGACATAGTTAATACAGCATAATCTCGTTGACACACCGGTTCTTGTCAGATCACCAAAGTTAAGCAACATTAAGCCTGGCTAGTACCAGATGGGTGACCATTTGGAAATTCTAGGCGCTCTATGTGCTCTCTGCTTATCTCGGCATTTGTTTCCAGTCGTCCTGTACATACACTTCACTTGGCACTGGTATTTAACAACATCGACTCAGGAGAGGTGTGGTTGGAGATTGCGCACCTCCTGCCACAAAAATTTCACGCGCAGGTGCCCCTTCGTAAGTATCTATAGTCTGTCATAGACTGAAGGAGCCTTTTTTTTTTTTGTATTAATTAGTTAATCTTGTGACTGATAGTGCATACACAAGCAGTATATAAAAAAGATGGTGCCTCTATTGTGCAAACATGAATTGGGCGTTTTGACTTTACAATGAGTGCAAAAAATGAGGTCTGTGTCTAACTTAGCCCTAAACGACCATGAAAACAACCTACCCTAATCAATTCATAACTGCTTGCTTTTTTTTTTTTTTTTTTTTTATGAAAATCGAACAACCAAAAGAAAACTACCTACCCTAATCAATTCATAACTGCTTGCTTTTGTTTGTTTTTTTGTTTTTTAATGAAACTTGTCAGCCTATACCAAACAAATAGGTCTCAGTACAAAAACAACCAAAAGAAAACAGCCTACCCTAATAAATTTAAAGTTTTTATTATTTTTGATCATATTCTTTGATTTTCCTCCTGTTTTTTGTTTTAAAAAAATTTTTTTTTTTTTAAATAGGTTCACCTCCTCAAATTTCTTTAAATTGACGACTTTTCTAGGTTTCTGAGTATGCTGATTATGAAAATCTCGATTAGATTTTGCGGAGACAATTTTCTACTTATAATTATTCGCGCGAGATAACGAAATCTAGTTCTCTGCGGCCGACGTGTTTCTGTGTTCCTATGTTCATCTACCAAAATTTCGCCATGTAGCAGTATTTGTAAATAGGGAAAATGGAAAGAAACAATGTATTTTATTTTACGTATTAAAGGTCCGGTGTGTTTTATAATCTAAGAAAAAAGTGCAGCAATTTAGTCAGAAGGGAAAAAACTAGATATCATTGCGACACCATATTTGAATGGCAGGTTAGCATTCGTTTATGATGCAGATACCGTTAATCGCGAATATAAGAATGGTCAGAGCTCAGCCAATCACAATGAACGGAATAAGGCAGGGAAGACTTTATTATTTGTGAACCGGAAAATGGAAAGAATATCTGATGTGTATGTATGTTTAAAAAAAAAAAAAAAGTTAATATCAGTGTAAACACTATCGGAGGCAAATATAGAATTTGACCCAGTCTTAACTGGTAGTGGTTGGAGCACTGAATATTAAAAGAGAAAAATAGGAACTTCTTCCTCTGTAGATGTGGCGATTGTGATGCTGTTGCTCAGTGGATGTTATGCAGCATTTTATTATCACAAGTGAATATGGCAGAAATGGTGGTCATAAGCTACATCAGACAGTGGCTATCAGGGTAGATGTATTGAATTTGTATGTGTCATCGGTTGTTGAAAACCTACGGTACTTTGGTCCAGAGTGGAATTTCTGCAATCAAAATATTATATATGGAGATTAAAAGAAAAAACTGTGCAGTTCAAATGCTAAAAATGAAGTCTTTTTTTTTTTTTTCCTCCCAATAAATTGAAAATCTGCAATTTTCTTAATTGGTAATGAGTTATTGTATAATTGGATTTTTAATTATTTTACTAGTTTTTCTTTAAAGCTATATTAATTGTAATTTGTAATTTTCGTTCTCAAATACTAATATTCAAAAATGCAAAGCAGGTGTAAGTAGTTTAATGCAAAAAAAAAAATTTTTTTTTTTTTTTCATATTTTAGTGAAACTCTATATTAATAAAATTGTTACCGTTTCTGATATGTGTATTTCTCTGTGACTTGTAGATTTCTTTTTTTAATTTACGATTTCAATAAAAAAAAGACTAATTATTTATTGAAATCAATGAAGGAATAGCACAAAGTACTAAAATGAATTATTAAAATCACAGCTTATTATTACACGAGCGATTGTGTGTATGTGCAAGAGAAAATAGATCGTTCATCACGTAATGCTACAAATCTGTTGTGGATGATTTCTTGAAAAATGGATTTTCTGGGGGTTGTGTCACACTTTGGCAAGGAGTATGCCAACACAGCACATGTAAAAAGAAAAACTTTTTAATGTTTTTTTTTTTTTTGTTTGTTTGGCTGATTTCAACACGTTGGAATGAGGAAAGGTCATCTGTGCACACACGGAGATGTAATGCACACAAACGATGATTCCACCATGAAAATGTGATTCTGAATGGAGGCTTCTCAGAAAAGTTTAAAAGGATGAACGAAAGAAAGGTGGTTAGATTAGCTATGATAAAATCTCAAGATGGCCGGATTTCATCCTGACAAAGCTTTGACCATGTATGCTGGAGGGTGAAATCCAGTGTAGAACCTGCTTTGAGATAAACCCAGAAGAAAATGTATAAATGATTTTTTTTTTTCAGGTCATGTCTGTGTATATCTCAAAGAGAGAGAGAGAGAATGGGACATACCAAACAATTAAATCAACTCAGAAGGTTAGATTATATACCTCGTCTTTATTATAAAGAAAACTTCTTCAGAAATGTTAAAATTTACATAATCTTTCATTTCGATTCTTCCTGATTTGGTGTCGCCTGTGATGTTAAGGTAAAAGTCACTTCATAAGGATCACTGGAGTTCGTTTCAAAGCGGAAATTATCTGAAAAGAGATAAAACAATTATGGAAACATTGCAGTTGCCATTACGTTTGATTTTTTTTTTTTTTTTTTTTTTTAAGGAAGTTGCTTCAGATAAGGTATGAAGCTACTTAATGTAAGGAACTAAAAGAAAACAAATAAACACACTTCAAGATCAAAAACAATAAGTGTTAGATGGACAGATTTTTTCCCTTTTGTCAGGAATATCGCTTGTGGAATGTGAGGACTAAAGGACAAATTAAGAGGAGCGAGAATTATTTGCGGTCATGTTTGATCTTTTTCACTTCTTAATTAAATTTCAGTCGTTCTGGAACTCTATCATTGTCCATGGTCACAATAAGGAAGAAATAAAACAGACACTTTTAGTTTTTTTTTTGTTTTTTGGGTTTTTTTTCAATTTTCTTATTTTGCTCTAGTTGGGGATAGGGCATCCTACTGGATGCCAGACATTTACCCGATATCTCATACATTCCAGCCAAGAGATCTTTTAAAGATTTTAACCGTTCCCTTTAAGTGGAATCATTTGTATCTGTTTTGCACTTGGTTCACCGGGTATATTTGCCAAGTTGTTTTTGAAAATATTTTTCATGAGTCCACTGGTTCCTATGATTACTGGAATGATGAAGATCTTCCTAAGATTCCAGTTTCTTTTCATGTCGTCTAGAGAGGATGAGTAATATCATTGTTTAACTATAGTATTTCTATTAGCTGCCTCTTCTATCCACTTCGACCTGTTCATTGTACAATACCATTAAAACAACTATACCATTAGAAATAACTGTACCATGAAAAACAACTTTATTGATAATCTTCATTAAGTAAACGAGAAATGGAAAAAAAAAAAAAGAAAAGTGTTAGTAATAAAATGAGTGTATAAAAATGGACGGAGACAAAAAAGATAAAGAAGTTTCCGTGATGTTAAATCAATGTCCTATTAGGACGGAAAAGAAAAGTGTTCAGCACAACAGCATATTCTTTTCCTTGTTTTGACTCTCGAGTGTGTATCCATTGATACCTTATATGTTTTTATGTAGAATGATGTGGTTCTCGGTTGATCATGTCTCACTGTGTTGGATATATACTCGAGTGTACAAACATTGAAAAGAATATGCTGTTATCATAGCCCTAATTATGAAGAAAGAACGAATGTCCTGTTTGTAAGAAATAGAAAAGTGCCCATTTATAAACTAACAGGTATACCCGACGTTATCCGGGATTAAATGATGACCAACAAATGTTCAACACTTTCAATACTTCTATTGTCATCGAAATCGCTGAAATCGCTCATTTTTCAATCAAATCAATTAATTGTTTGCTCTTGTTGGGGACCCACCGCGATGCACCGAGAGAAAGCTTCATATGCTTCCCTGCAGTGACTTAGTCCACAATAAATTGCAGTCTACATTGCACTGTATAGAACCTAAATGTTGATTTTCTAAAATTATTTTTATACAATGGCTTGGATTACAGTTTAAAATGCAAAACTCGAATATCATGGTTCAATTGTGCTTCAAACAAAAACATTCATTTCAAACATGCCTCTGCCTCTGTCTTATCAAAGAATCTACTGTCGATTTTATATGCCGAGGCCTTTCTGCTTGTGTGGTGATATAACGAGACCGATGCCGCACCACTCCACACCGGGTGTCCTTAACCTCGTCGGATTCCACCCGATATGACAGGTGTTCTTTCGATCGTACATTGTCCCATCAGAAGTTGGCCTGTTGATCGTCTTCACCCACTGTGTTTTCATGGTGGGGCGCTTTGCCTCTCGATCAAATCGTCTCCTACCCTGTGTAAGTAGTCTCCGGGTACATCAATCACTCCGCTAGTCCTTGCGGCTTACTGCAAAATGAAGAGTCCTCACCACAAACAAACAGAACTCCAGTTTATAAAATAACAAGCTATTAATTTCATTACTTCATAACAGCTACTGTCTAAATTGAGGTGACTGACTATAGCAGTGAAACGATGTAAGACCAGAATAGTGAAGTCACAGATTTCCCATTAACACAGGCTAGTTAACATCATAACATCAGGCCCTAAGGGCTCCCAAAGCGGGAGCGCTTGATCAGCCCAGCCATTCAGTTTGCTGGCTATGACTCTTCTCTTTTTAGAATTCCTTTTTCTAAATCCAACCCCTTTTCCCCACCTCTCCTTCAGAGAGTGGTTACAAACACCCTTTCTTTCTTCCTCTTAGAGCTTATCTCTACCCCCCCCCCCACCTGCACTGAGGTTTTTACTTATTATCAAATTAGGAGTGATTAGTCATTCCAGGTCGAACAATGCCTGGCGGCGACCCCTACCCTTGACCCCCATTCTAAGTTGGCAGCCTTAATCATTTTAAAAACAACCTTTCATGTTAACAAATATATAACGACAATGAGATAAAAACAATTATTATTTGTTTTTTCTCTTTCTGACAAAATTCCATAGACATTTCTGTTTTGTCTCAATCAGACATCAACTTTTCTGCCCTCTCTTCCTCTATTCCGTCCGGTCAACCCCCCCCACCCACCCACCTCACTGCAATATGCACCTCGCTGCATGCATTCATGACACCAATAGTGTCATAGTGATAAAGCTTCTCAAATGCACTTGTGATGTTAGGCTGTATAAGGGTGTTAACTTTGGGCAAAATCAGACCGTTCCTTTTTTAATTGGATTTTTTCCGATTATTGATACTTATTGGAGGCATTCTGATACAACAACTATCTAAAAACACTCCCAAACACATAAAGTAAATTTGTGTGAAATTATAAAAAAAATCGGTGCAGTCGTTTCAGAGTCTATAGGGAATGAAAACACACACACACACACACAAAGTACCTTTTATATATAAGTAGCTATATGTGTTATAATAAATGCAAGTGTGTGTGGCTATAATAGCCATATTGAGTCCACTCTGCTTCTTACTGAATGGCCAAGGGTGTTTTCTTTGCACTGTAAGAGTGACAACTGGGGTTGGAAGAAGTGCCGTGAAAGGGGTCAGCTCGCTTTGATCTCCTAGTTGGAAAACAGGAAGTAGCCTGTGTTAACCCTTTTTATCAACTTCCATCGCATCACGTGTTTAGCTTGCCTGAGAAGTGGCATCTGATTGGGCGAACTAGAAAGGAAGTTGAATGCCTGCACCAATCAGTGACAAGCTTAGAAATCAAACGCAAATTCAAACTCATAAATCACAAACTCATCATTGTTTCTGCTGTCGTCACCGTGGTCGTTCAGGAGGTTAAATGTTTTACCCCTAATAAAATATATTTAATTAAGAACATAGCACGAAATGAACAACAACTTCTTTTTAACAGTAACAACGTAGAATAGGGTATTTATTTGCAGCAGGAAGTTGAAGGTAGGACTGTGATAGAAAGAATAGAAGATTCTTCTTGGGGTCTGTGTCGATCAATCAGTATGTTTCTTGTGCCTCCCCCAGTTAATAGTAGTTGTCTCCAGTGGAGACTGTCAATACTAGATCAAGATGTTCGGTGGACAGGGGACGAGAGAGAGGCTGAAGTTACAGTCCTGACTGACTGACTGACGTTCCTCAAGTCTAACCCTAACCCGTCCCCAGTTAGTAGTTGTCTCCAGTGGAGACTGTCAATACTAGATCAAGATGTTCGGTGGACAGGGGACGAGAGAGAGGCTGAAGGTACAGTGCATCCTTAACCAACAGTTTTCTCACTCCAGAAACTTGGTTATCATGTAACAGAACATGAACCTGCATATGGCAGCTGTATGCAAATGACCAAGCCGTGTGTGAGATAATGTCATGGAAAGGAAAAAGGAAAACGATTATAAAAAAAAAACATGTATGCAGATTGATGAGGACATTTGATAGAACCTAGGTCAGAGAGAAGGGTCACGTTAAAGAGGTGGAAACGAATGTCTGCTGTTCCATTGATAAAATCAATGATTCGAGTTATCATTCATCTTCTGTTCCTTGTGATGGGGTCGACATGTTAACACATGTGTAAACGTGTGTAACATTACAATCATTGTTTATTCGATTTTTGACTTTCTGTCGCCCGCTTCTCAAGTCCCATCATCCTTAGCTCTTTTTGGACCTGATGCTAAAATATGCTTTAATATCTTAGATGGCATGGTTTTGCTTCCTTTTATATTGCATGTAGGCAGAATCCGATTTGTGGTTAAAGTACTCCTGCCAAGCTACGTCCCTAAGAGTTCTTTCTGTTTTCATCTTTTTCGTTGCCCTTGGTTTGCTTTTGGCTCATCACAGATTCTTCAGCACCTGGCGACGAGAATATCAGCTGGCCTCAGATGTCTATCCTATGGGCAACGTTTAAGAGCTCTAAATCCTTTTTCCCTAGAGCGCAGGAGGCTTCGAGGCGACTTCATGCTTGCCTACATCTTTCATGGACGGTGCGCCTTGGACTAGAACTTGCTCTTCACCTCAGGATTGCAGGTACCATGGGCACGGTGACAGAGGCTTTGATGTCAAGCAGCATTCTTGGTTCGAGTGGCATCTCCGTGGAACCAGCTACCCGATGATGTCATAAACCAGCCTACACTACAGAGCTTCATGGCGGCCTTGGACAGATGCTTGTCGGATCTCCACTGTTTTCCCCCTGTATAGTTTCTTTTTGTACATAGCCCCCTAAATTTTCACTTACATTTCCCCTTATAAATGGCAATTGCTTGTGCTTTTATTTTTTTACCAATTAAATGAATGAATCTTTACATCTGGTGGGGGTAGGGGCCTGTTTTCTAATATAACATTATAATGGTATAAATTATTCTAATATAACATTATAATGATATAAATTATTCATAAAAAAAAAATACGCTTGATCGTTTCTGCTCCTGCATTTCTTTTATTTTCATATCTACGCAAACCAGTGCCGAGGATATCCAAGCAATTTTTTTTTTTTTTTTTTTTTTTTACAAAGGCATCACCACATTATCAAGGCCCAGAGGCCACTCAAGGATAAGGGTTAAAGAGTGTACAGTAGAAGTTGGTCAATATAGTAATCATTAGTAATGAAAATTTGGTAAATTTAATAACTTATATGGAACGGCTCATCAAGAACTTATTTACTTTAGACTTGAACAAAACCATATTGTAGTCAGCCGGAAAGCAGGAAAACGGAAGACAATTCCACAGGCGTGCAGTTCTAAGAAAGAAGCTTTGTTCATGGAATCTACGTTTAGGTTTAGGCACAGATAAAGAGTGGGGGAAATTATTGATAGTGTTTACAGCTAGACGAGTGTTTCTTGTGAAAGTTTGGCGAGGGGGGACCATAGATTGAAGCTCAGTTGAACACTTTCCATGAAAATAACGATACATCAGAGACAAACTCGCAACATCTCTTCTGTGAGATAGAGGTTGCAAGGAGGAGAAAAGGACATCTCCTACGAGGCTACGAAGTCTATTTTGAACTCTATCAAGGCAGGACAAGTTCTTTCTAGCAGCTCCTGCCCAGATGTGGCAACAGTATTCCATCCTTGGACGTACCTGGCTCTTATATAGATAGAGAATAGCATCAGCAGTGAGATATCTACTGGATCGATAGAAAGATCCCACCATTTTTCCAGCGGCCTTGGCAACAGATTTGATATACGTGTTCCATTTAAGATCAGGAGTAATGGTCAAGCCCAGAAGCTTGTCAAAACTTGAGGCCTCCTGAAGACGAGAGCCATTCATTTCAATTGATGACAAATGTGGATTAGAATGTTGATGATGTAAAGAGAGAAGCTTGGTTTTAGATGCATTAAAAGTAACCAGCCACTCCTTTCCCCATTGTACTACGTGCTCAAGATCAGAGGAGAGAGAATTGGAGAGAACTTGCTCGTTTACTGTCTTAGATGTGGTACCATAAATGGTAGTGTCGTCAGCATAAATGTCTACAAATGATGTAAGGATATGATTTGGAAGATCATTAATGTAGATCAGGAAAAGAGTTGGGCCCAGGATGGATCCCTGAGGGACACCGGCATTAATATTGTGAGCTTCTGATTTTTGCCCCTCAACTACTACTCTTATGAATCTATCAGAAAGAAATGATTTAATAATTGAGAAGACTTTTCCAGCTATACCATAGCTAGCGATCTTATGAAGTAAACCTTTATGCCATACCCTATCAAAGGCTTTAGATATGTCAAGAGCAATTGCCCTAGAAAGATTGCCACCGTCGAGAGATTTGCTAATCCTATGCGATATAACTGTAAGGACATCTGCTGTAGATCTAGCAGAACGGAAACCATATTGAGTGTCACTAAGAAGGTTATTTTTGTTGAGATGTTTGATTACTTCTGTATTTAATACAGATTCTAGCAACTTACTCATGACGCACAGGAGACTTATTGGCCTGTACTGAGAGGGGGATGAGCGATCACCTGAATTCTTAAATACAGGGCATACTGATGAGATTTTCCAGGGAGATGGGAAACTATTCTCCTTAAGACAACGTTTAAACAGTTTTGTAAGTATGGGCGCTAGTTCAGGTTGAAGTTTTTTGAGTACTATGATTGGAATACCATCAGGGCCAGTTGCTTTACTGGAATCAAGGTTTTTGATTAGTTTGGCAACATCACGTACAGATATACGTATATCACATAGCGTGTTTTCTGATACAAGAGGAAATATTGGGGGTTGGCGGTCTTGGTCGCAAAGGGTAGAATTAGCTGCAAAGTTCTTGACAAAGAGTTTGGCTTTGTCTGATGCTGACGAGATTACCTCAGATCCATTGATAATAGTTGGGATGGAGCACACGCTTCTGTTCAGGATTCTGTTTGCTATTTGCCAAAACTGGTGGGAACCAAGCCGCTGCTCAGCTACTTTGGACTTAACAGATTGAGCATACAACTTTCTTGCGTTCCTTATTACTTTCTTACAATGGTTGCTGGCAGTCCTGAAAACGGCTTTAGTTTCCATACATCTATTACGTTTGAAGCAGTGGAAAAAGTGATTTCTGTGCGCAATGGCAGCAGCACATTCTGGAGAGAACCATGGCTGGCTGTTAGGTTTTTGCTGAAACTTTTTAGAGGGTATGAAATGGTCAATACCTACAATTAACCATTCAGTTAGGTCTAATACTATAGAGGACACATCCTTTTTAAACATGGAATGCAGAGGTAGATCAGATATAAATGTACGGAAGCTATCCCAGTCAGCCTTAGTGTATCGATATACTGTACGATGAAGAGGTACGTCTGGGGACTTATTACATTTCATTTTTATCTTAATTGATACAACAGAGTGGTCGGAAGATCCAAGAGGCGACAGAACAGAAACTGAACATAGTTCAGGGCAAGTTGTGAGAAAAAGGTCTAGTAGGCTCGCATACTGGCCGTCATTATCGGGCACACGGGTAGGTTCCTGAACAATCTGAGTGAGGTCATAGGCAATGGAGAAATCATGACAGAACCTCCCCTCATCATCGGTCTTGTTTGAGTGGGTCAACCATTCGACGTTGTGAACATTGAAGTCTCCACATACGTGAATGTTAGCTGAAGGATAAGTAGAAAGGACTTGGTCAATTTTCTCAGATATGCTTTGAAAGATAGTAACTCCGCTGTTGTGGGGGCGATAGAGAGTAAATATAAATGCAGTAGTGTGAGCTAAAGCAACCCGGAAGCACATATAAGGTAAGTTAGGATCTTCCCTGGAGATGTCCCTCCCACATGGAAAGCTATCTTTAATATAGGCACATATTCCATGCCCATGGCGATCTTGGGGGTCAGATTTAGAAGTTAAGTTAGAGTATCCTGTAATTGCAAACTCATCAAGGGAAATAGCCTGTCCAATGCCAGTTTCACTTAAAAATAAAAGGTCTGGTTTAGTCTCCTGTAATTGGGTTTCAACCTCTGGAAGGTTAGAACGTAGACCCCTGATGTTGGAGAAGGAGACATGGTAGTAGGGGTCTACGTTGGAAGTTGGAGAACCGGGTTTAATCGTGTATTTTTTCTTGAAACTTGTCATGATGAAATTTTGGAATTTGTGGACTAGGTCGACAGATTTACTTAGAGCAGGACAGAGAGGGGAAACTAAGAGAGAAAAAGAAACGAAGAATTTTTTTTTTTTTTTTGTACCACATGATAAGGTAAAGCCGTAACAATTACCCACTAGTATGGCATCGAGAGGCCCCACCAGAAGCTACTGCATGGTCCAGATTCCATTCACCAAATGGCAATACAGCAGCCCCAGTACTTTGCACCTGCTGATAGGACAGCCTCCTGCTGATAGGACAGCCTCCTTAGTGGTTAATCCAATTGAACCAATGGGTGAGATAAAACAACCCAGAATTTCCACCGGCAAATATGATCAACATTGGAAGGATGTGGTTGTGTTATGAACAAAATTTAAGTACTTGTGCAGATGTGACACATGTGTGTGACCCCTGACAGATCACCGACCCCCAAACTCATGTGTCGTGGATTTTTTGTTCAACTATTCTTCTTATGGCCTGATCGTAATTTTCTTGCTGGTGGCTGTCAATGGGAACACAAATTTGTCCACAAAGTAAAAGAATAGAGTAAAGCAAACAAAAAAAAAACACATATATTTGACGCTTGGACTTGTGAGTGTGTGTCTTCTCTCCGTTCTATCGATGTTACGTTCGTCTGTCAGTTGCAATTTGTCTCTATTTCTGTTTCACACTCAACTCTAAAAACTGTCCAACCATTGCTGCTACCAGCTCCCATCTACTGCAAGAGGCAGTTCGATGTCAACTGTCTTTTCTGCATTTGTATCTGAAGTCCCCGACCCCGGCTACCGGAAGTTGCCCTTCCCTGTTTTATCTGTTCTGTAGGTTTCTATTGTCATTGTCAAATCTAAAAGGCTCGATCTAAAAATACCTACAGATTCATTGTTTGCTATTTCCCATCTCTTTGTTTATTGTAAGACACTTCCTATTCCTTTGTCTATTGCCACCACCACCATCTCAGCACTTAGTGACTCAGGTCCACCTTATAGTATCACACAGAATTTGAACCAGACATAGAACAGACAGAGGGATATGATTTTGTTGATGGGACAGAAGCTGAAGCTTAGATGTCAGTTCAGGACCTATCAGGTTGGCGACTCTTTTTTGAACTCTGTCCAGGAGTGAGAAACTAATAGCAGATGCACCAGTCCAAATGTGACCACAATACTCCATGCATGGGCGAATGCTGGCCTTGTAGAGGTACAAAATACTCTCAGACATAAGTAACTTTCTAGCACGGTAGAAGATTCGAAAGAAAAGTGTGACTCTCATGTCATCGGCAGCCATCTTGTCCTCTAAAATTCAACAGTTCATAAACAGGATTGAACTTTTGAGATGTAATAAAACGCATTTAAAAATACTTAAAAACACAAACGAATGATCCAAGTAAAAATAAAAATAATTTTTTTGTTTATGGTAGCATTTATTTGTTGTATATTTGTTTCTCCTTTATTACTTTTTTTGCTCTGTTAACTAGTTACAGACACCCAAAATTTTGAGTAGATATAAGGTTAAGGGGAATTAAGTTTATCAGCAGAACAATGAAGAAGAAGTTGCTCACCAGGATAGACAAAGGAAGCTGAATGAGATTGTTAGTTAGGGTATGGCTAACAAAAGGTTGGACATAAAAGGTAATATATTTAGAATTAGTGTGTGGGTGGTTGTAGATGTAGCCATGAGTTTTGCGGGAGTAGGAACTAGTTTACAGTAGAAGGCACAATATGGTTCGGAGCAGATGGTTAACACAGCCTGAACAGTAAATATAGATGTGGAGGGTTGATGGTGTCGTAGTTTGCCTCGACAAAAACAAAGAGATGGACGTTAGCGCTTAGAAGGTAGTTTCCCACAATGGTGTCACACACGCACTCAGAGTGCAACAAATTTTTACAGAAAGTGTTGTAGTGTGGGTTTTGCTTCTTTGGACTTGTTTTATATTATTTTTTTAATACTTATGTACCAGGTCACCCCCTTGGCAGTCGCCAATGTGTGAGAGGCAACAACAACACAGCCAGAACGAGAAAAGAAGATGAAAGAAAGAAATTCTTGGCCCAAAAGTTTGGGGTTGGCGATGTTATCAGTAGGGGGGGGGCAAGTGGTTTGTCACAGATATATCCCACTTCCACAGCAAGAAGAGTAAAGTTTTCAGAAAAAGATTGCAGATTTTAGATATCTTATTTCCTTTGGGTTCACGAATCTTGACTATTGATAAAGGTTTTTTTATAACTTCATCTCATGAATTGGAGGATGAAATTTTGGAAGTGACCCTTTATAAGTTCAGTCTCGTTGATGTCAACCACCTGAAAGAGAATGCCTCATCCTATGTCGATCACAGTCACACGTGTTCTCATCCAATTTCATTATTCCCTGGTCCCTCATATAACGCAATCAAACATGTTTGATATAAAGAGTCTTATTATTTTCAAGACAGATCGACTCCTTCAGTGTTAGGCACTAAAACTTACCAAAACCATATTGGGAATTTCTTGTGGTTCCAATTTGATGCCATTCTGTTAAATAACTGCAAGAAAAAGAAAAGGAAAAAAGTATTTGATTTATAAAGTTTCGTGACCATGCAGAAAACCAGAAAACCAGGAAACTCATGACCATGCACAATGCACTATACCCAAAGGACGATGTTGACCGACTCTATGTGAAAAGGAAAAACGATGGAAGGAGGCTGGTCTGCATAGAACACTGTGTGAATGACACCAAAAAAGAACTAGAAAAATACATAATGCAAAACACTGAAAGAATAATCACGGCAGCGAGAGACACAGAAAAAATCAAACAGAGAGACAAACGATAAAACAAGAAAAGAAAAAATTGGAAGAGAAACAACTACACGGAAGAGTCGTAAGGATGACAAAAGATAAAAATAACGAAAACACTTGGACATGGATGCAAAAAGGACACATAAACCGAGAAACTGAATCCCTAATAACTGCAGCACAAGATAACTTGATAAGAACCAACCATATCAAAGCAAAGATCGACAAAACACAAGAAAACAGCAAATGCAGACTCTGTCGATAAAGAGACAAAATGTAAGTGAATGCAAGTGAGAAGGGCAGTACACTGGGAATTATGTAAGCAACTGTATCTCGAATGCACAGACAAGTGGTACAAACATAAGCCGGCAACAGTACTTGAAAACGAAAATCACAAAGTCCTATGGGACATAGACATGCAAACTGATAAACCCATACAGGCAAGAAGACTGGATATCGTAATAATTAATAAGAAAGAAAAATCCTGTCAAATCGTAGACTTTGCTATTCCAGCCAACCACAGGGTGAATATCAAAGAAAAGGAGAAACAGAGCAAATACAGAGCTAGCCAGAGAGTTGAAAAGGATATGGAAGATGAAGAAAATCAAAAGAATACCTATAATAGTAGGAGCACTAGGAACAATCCTGAAAAACTTTGAAAAAAGAATGGGAGAAATTGGAATTGATGGACTGACTGGAAAAATACAACGAGCAACAATCATGAAAACAGCTGAAATATTAAGAAAAAATCCTTGAATGTGGAAACCAACACACAGGAGCAACAAGCACGGACCAGACAAACTGCTGCAGAGGCAAAACATGAAACACCAAGAGCATTGAAGCCATATATATATAAGTTCTCTAACCCCACCACCATCCCCCAATTACCACATCACTGCCCCCCCCCCCCTCAAAAAAATAAAAAAGAGTGAAACCAAACAGCCAAATAGAGTCAAGGAGGAAGGAAAGACTGAGGAGAGAGCACTGACCAGATCTCCACCGGATAAGTGCGAAGAGAACTGGGACCTTGGAGACGCTTATTGCCATCCAAATTCCAGTGAAGACCAATAGCCACTGCCAACGAGAAATCAATGGCAAGCAGCAGTTGCGATAATGCAAATTTATTTGCAAATACTATCGAAAGAGGTGGAGAGTACTGGAAATCTGGG
The DNA here is from genome assembly GCF_053919585.1 of Euprymna scolopes. NCBI lineage: Eukaryota > Metazoa > Mollusca > Cephalopoda > Sepiida > Sepiolidae > Euprymna > Euprymna scolopes. The sequence goes on along the minus strand of NC_136498.1, from coordinate 120,353,784 downwards.
GAGACTTGTTGTCATTCAGCTTCCAGGGCAGCCCACAGGCTGTTTTCAAGGAAAGATCTTTTGTTTTTCATGAAGGCATAATTTACATGGCAAAAAACAAAAAGTGTAGTTTATCAGGCAACAATATTTGTGAAAGAAAACCCGAATAACAAGAAATATTACGTAGGCATGACTTCCTTAGATTTCAAAACCTGATACTATGACCACAAAAGTACATTCAACAATAAAAAACACCGTATAAAAACAACACTAGCAAATAAATACTAAGAACTCAAAGAAAGCGGACATTCGCCGGTAGTCGAATGGAAAATAATAAGACAAGTTACCACGTGTAGGCATTTAGACGACCCATGTAAATTATGCCTTCATGAAAAATTTGCTATCCTGTACTTTAAAGAACCCCAAAATCTATTAAACTGTAGAAGATAAATAGCAAATAACTGTGTTCACAAAATAAAATTGACTCTAGGAGAGCGATACAAAATAGTTTTAAAACTAACAAAAACAATAGAAAATGAACAAATAAATAAATTAAATAAACATGAATATGCATAAACGATCACACATATATGTATGTATATATATATATATGTATATATATGTGCATATATGTATGTACACATATGTATATTTATATATATATAAAAAAAAGAAAAGAAAATGTCTGCCTTAAACCACTAAACTAGTTTTAAAATAGATCCTTTGTTCAATAAAATGCATGCCCATTGGCTGATAGGAAGGGGCACGGTGGATACTAGAAAGCTGATTGGCTAACTAAAATCCTCAACAGAAGAGGACCATATAAAAACGATAAACAACCACAGAATTCGCGCATAAGCCTGACGAATCCTAGAGTGGATGAAACGCCAAATATTCAGTGTAGCTTAATTGCCATATATATTTCATAAATTACTATATATATATATATATATACTTGTAGTCAAATTGAATATTGAAATGCTCGTATCTTTGGTTTTATGGTACGATACTACATGAACATTTGCAGGCTTTTTGGAGATTATAATTCTATTCTATGGTTAAAATTTTATGACATTTGGTAAAAAAGAACCTATATTTTCAAACCAATAAAATATTAAAATATGCACAAATTTGCTACATTTGTATATACAGTGTCCTGGCAAGCCAGCTTTAGTTTTGCTGCTTCGTTTGTCTTTCCTATGGCATATATGAGTTCCGTTGGATTACCGAAGTTAAGCAACATTGAACCTGGTCAGTGCTAAATGGGTGACCATTTGAGACTTCCAGGTGCTGTATGTGCTCTCCGCTTATCTCGGCATTGCTTCCAGTCGCCCTGAACTTCTCCTTGTCACTTAACTCGAACAGTGCCGATTCAGGAGAGGTGTGGTTGGGTATTGCGCAACCCTTGCCTCACAATCACATGTGCAGCTGCCACTACAGAGGGTATCCTTTGTCTTTCGAAACTGAATGGAGGTAGCGATATATATATATATATATATATATATATATATAATACTTGTTTATTGTTATATAAACATGCTCACATCCTGCTGCTACAAATAGCCACTTGTTTCAATCAAACAACAGATATCATCAGGCAGCGACTTGACTATTCAAAAGTTCAATGAATAAGTTATTCATTTAACTATTCAATATTCATTTGACTATTCAAAAGTTAAATCATTTAACTTTTGAATAGTAAAGTCGCTGCCTGATGATATCTGTTGTTTGATTGAAACAAGTGGCTATTTGTAGCAGCAGGATGTGAGCATGTTTATATAACAATAAACAAGTATTATCAGCTCTTTTTATTGAGCACTATCTAACAACCTCGTTGAATTCATTAGTCCATTACTTTTGAATAAAAAACCCGAGTATATATATATATATATATATATATATATATATATATATATATATATATATATATTTGTCCAAGTTAAGAATGTATCTGTAGGATAAGATTCAGAGAATATCCCCCGGGTTTATATAAGAGTACTCAATAATAAATAGAGCTATTTATATTTATCTTGACATGTATAGGCTTCATTATACTGGCATGACAATGTTTTGATCTATAGTTACTAAGTGCCCGGCTTTGCCCTGTTCTGTAAAATCCACTGAATATATTTGTATTCATGCATGTTTTGTATTTATTACTACAGAACCAATTCTCTATTGAATATTATATTGTACCTAATGATAGTCCTGATTTAAAAAATTAAAAAAAAAATGATTTGGATGCCATCAGCTAAAATCGAAACCAAAACATTTAGCACTCCAGCCACATTCCCTATTGTTTGAGGTATTTTCTAGATAGATGAGAAAGATTTAAAATTAAACCACTTCAAGCTACGAATGAAAAGTAATAGAAATATGTCGGCAAGTTGAAATGAACATTTTATATTTCAACTTGCCGACCACCCCTTGCCAGGTAAACACCTCAAAAGCATGTGGACCCGATCTCATCTCGGCTGTGCTATTAAAAAAATGCTCCGCTGAGGTTGCTCCAGTTCTCTCCAAACTTTACAACAAATGCCTTAACAAATCTTGCTTTCCTAACTGCTAGAAAACCGCTTCTGTGGTACCAGTTTTCAAGAATTCTGATGAAAGAACTGACCCCTTAAATTATTGCCCCATTAGCCTTCTCCCGCTTTTTGCCAAAATATTTGAGTCCTTAATTAATCAAGCTCTAGTCCATCACCTTACAGCTGCTAAACTCCTGACCGAAAATCAATATGGATTTAGGCAAGCCCGTTCCACAGCAGATATCCTAACTGTAATCTCTGAATGTATATACCGTTCACTGGACAAAACAAGGGAGGGTAGAGCGGTAGTCCTTGATATATCTAAGGCTTTTGACAGGGTATGGCACGATGGTCTTCTAAGGAAAATTAGATCATATGTTATCACTGGAAGAATACATAATGTAATTAAATCCTTCTTAAGTAAGAGAAAAATCCAGGTTGTCCTCGACATCATACATCTAAACTATGATACAAATGTGGGAGTACCTCAGGGGTCTATCCTAGGACCTTTATTATTCCTGATATTCATAAATGACCTCCCTGATAAAATTGTTTTTGAGATGGGTATATTTGCTGATGACACCACTCTCTATAACAGGCACGAGGGGAAAACAAATGAACACATATCTAAGGAAATGGCAGAAACACTAGAGGATGACCTCCAATCTGTAGTGGAATGGCGACAAAAATGGTTGGTCACATTCAATGCTGCCAAGACTAAGCTTGTTTCCTTCAATAACTATAAGAAACCTTCACTACCACCAATAGCAATGGCCAAGAACACATTACCTAAAAGTACTTCCTTTAAACTCCTTGGCCTAATGTTTACAGGGAATATGAACGAATAGCTACATTGAGAGCATTGCCAAGGCTGCTGCAAAGAAGGTCGGCTCTCTCTACCGTACTTGAAAGCTACTTACACCTGAAAGTATCCTGTACCTCTATAAGGCCACCATTCGCCCATGTATGGAGTATTGTTGTCACATTTGGGCTGGTGCATCTGCTACTTGTCTCTCACTCCTTGACAGGGTTCAAATGAGGGTAGCCAACCTGATACGTCCTAAACTGTGAACTTCAGCCTCTGTCCCATCGACAAAATGCTGCATCCATCTGTCTGTTCTACAAGTATTTTAATGATGAACGCTCTGACGAACTACAAGCACTTGTACCCCTTCGACGGGAATACCTCTGACAAACCCGACAAGCAGCTAAATCCCACCCTTTCACAGTAGAGATCCCTAGGTATAAGAAAGCATTCTACTACAAGAATTTCTTCCCCAGAACTGCTAGACTCTGAAACTCCCTTTCGGGATTCTGCTTTCCCAACTGTACTGACATGCAGAAGTTCAAGTGCAATGTGAACAGACATCTTGCTACTCAACTCCCTTCATAATACTCCTGCAACTTTTTAAAAAAAATTTTTTTATTACATTTTCACCCCAAACAAAGCAAATTGCCACTTTGGTGTAGGGGACTACTATCAGAGGCAACAACTACTGGGGTACTATGTAGGGATTTGGGCAGCAAGATGTCGGTTCACGTTACACTTGAACTTCTGCACGTCAGTACTGTTGGGGAAGCAGGGACCTGGAATGGAATTCCAGAGTCTAGCGGTTCTGGGGAAGAAACTATTGGAGTAAAAAGATCTTTTACATCTAGGGATCTCTACAGTGTGGGGGTGGGATTTAGCAGCCTGTCGGGTTTGTCGAGGGTGCTCACGTCGTGGGGGCACAAGTGATTGCAGTTCGTCAGAGCATTCACCACTAAAATACTTGTAGAAAAGGCAGAGGGATGCAACATTTCGTCGATGGGACAGAGGCTGAAGCTTAGATGCCAGTTCAGGGCCTATCAGGTTTGTGACTCTCTTTTGAACCTTGTCAAGGAGCAAGAGACTAGTAGCAGATGCACCAGCTCAGATGTGACAGCAATACTCCATACATGGGCGAATGGTGGCCTTATAGAGGTACAGTATACTTTCGGGTGTTAGTAGTTTTCTAGCACGGTAGAGAGAGCCCACCTTTCTTGCAGCGGCCCTGGCAATGCCTTCAATGTAATTGTTCCAACTCATGTTTCCTGTGAACGTTAGGCCAAGGAGTTTGAAAGATGTACTCTCAGATAAAGAGTCGTTGGCCATTACTATAGGTGTCCCCGATAGTAGCCCGCTACTTCCAAGTTGCACTGTACCTTGTTTGGGGTGAAAGTTGAATTAAAAAAAAAAAAAAAAATGCATTATTCATCCATCCAAACAAAGATTATAAACCATCCTTGGTGTATGATTATTATTTCCTGTTAATTTCAGTTTTATGTGACCAGTAGTTTAATAGTTTATCGGTTAAATATTTTCACACATACACACACATACATCTGTTTTATTTATATAATTTCACTTAATAAAAAAAACGATACAGAAAAATCGTTATAGTGTATGTATACTGTAACTGTTATGGAATGAAGATTTCTTATTCTAAAAGTCACGTAAATTAATCAAGTATTTTTTTTTAATCAAGAAAATCAAATTTTACGATTTTTAGAGATTAATAATTTGTGTCAGCTATTTTTTATAAATAAAAGGAGACAACTCAATTCGAACTATCGAGATCAAAATCACTCTTATAATGAATACAATTTACTCAATAAATCACTAAAAAATCGTAAAACATGATTTTCTAAATAAAAAAAAAAATTACATGATTTTTGGACTATGGTATCATATGGCATATCATAAAGATGCATTTTTTTTCTTAATCATGTGTAATTCTTAATAAGCAACAAAAAAAATTTAAAAAATCTGTTGATACTTACTCATCAAAATTGAGGCCCACTGTCCAGTTCAGTAACTCATCGACCTCCCACGTGTCCAGTCTTTCGATTCCTTCCTGATTTGCTGTGGTCAGTATTCCAGTCACGGCTTCATTCACAAGTTCTTCGTACTGGGCTTCTTTCACTTTAGACTGCAGGAGTCCATCTTTATACCTGCATATATTAAAATGCATAGGTCACCAAGTGCCATACAATCACCTGCATATAATATTTTAATTGGAATTCATTATTGAGATGAGTATTATTAATTAATTTATTTATTGCAGACTCTTATCCTCATCTTTCGTAGATGTTGTTTCACAACGTTTCGGCCAACTATTCCTCTGGCATTCGTCAGGACGGGATACGAACTCTGAATCTCCTGACTGCATTCACTGCTTTCCATAGTTGTTGTTGTCTCACCACATTTTTTTTTTTTTTTTTACAGTGATCACCACTTATCAAGGCCCGGAAGCCACTCAGGGATAAGGGTTTTTGGCCAAGTAAGCCTCTGGCCGCCTTTGGGTAGGATTGAAACCGCTATCTTCAAACAATTCTCACCTGGAACTGTAGAGATTCAACGTCTCTATCAACTGTGCCACAGGTCCCGGTCAATGATATTGCTAGAGTGCCCCCTTTTTTGGGGGGGAAGCTGGTTTTCCCCCCACATTAAAAACGATATTGTGCCTAATTTGCTTTCGTGAGAGGTTAGAAAGCAACATTTTTGCAACTCATCTTTTGTTTTTTATTGACTACGTTAAATTTGAACGCTTTACACTTCCGGTCACGTCATGGAGTAGCAGTAAGACGTCAGATTTGCTTTCACTTTCTTTTCTGCCTTTGCGCCACGAGTTCGAACCTGCCTGCTACCTTTTTTTTTTTTTTTTTTTGCTCAACACACACCTACAACGCCGGGCACCCAGGCTAGTTATATATAAAAAATTTTTTTTATAAAATCAACAGTAGGTTCTCTGTAGACTACAATGTATTGCGGACTAAGTAACTGCGGGGAGGCATGTGACGCTCCTCTTCTCGGTGTACAGCGGTGGGTCCCCACCTAGAGCAGGCAATTGATAGATTTGTTAGAAAAAAGGGGGGCTTCATCGATTTCGATGACAATAAAAATATGAGTGTGAAACATTCGCTGATCATCATTCAATCCCAAGCAACGCCGAGTGACCCTGCTGGTATATAAAAGAAAAAAGATAAGGAAAATAGAGGAGAAAGTGAAGAAAGTTGGAATGGAAATATAAAAAGCAAATAAGGGATATGGAAATATGAGGTGTCTTCAATAAGACTTTTTTCGTATTGGCATTTTCATTGGTAGTACACACATGAAACTCCAGTCTCCTTCGAAGTAATCTCCTTCGAAGTAATCTCCTTCGGCTGTAATGCACTTGTTGTATCATTCCAACAACTTCTGGAAGACCCTATGGAAATCCTCTTGTGTGAATGTGTCAAGCACCCTCGTCACAGCCTCTTCCATCTCCTCAATTGTCTCATAATGACAGCCTCTAAGGTTTTCCTTGAGCTTAGGGAATAATCAAAAGTCACAGGAAGCAAGGCCTAAACTGTAGGGAGGGCGAAGAACTGTCTTGATGTCCATCTTGGTCAGATGGTCTAATCTTCTCTGAGCATCCTTGCGATAAACTTTACACAAATCTTCCACATCTTCAGTTCCTCGCAAATAATTGTGTGTACAGTTCCCACACTGACATCAAACTGTGCACTTATTGTCTCTACAGACACACAACGGTCCTTATCCATGAAATTCTTAATTTGGCCAATCGACTCTGGTGTTCTGACTTCCTTATTCCTCCCATACCTCTCATCATCCCTCATAAACTCCCTTATGCCACTTAAAAACTGATGCTCGATTCATGCAAGATGGCCCAAAAGCAGTCTGAAGCATTCCATACGTTTCTGTGGCATTTTTTCAAAGTTTAAAAACAAAATTTTATTGCATATTACGACCAGACTGCAATTTTGAAATTCAACAGCTGTGACAATCAGGCTTTAGTACGGTGTATTCCAATTCCTGCTGTAGCTGTTCATTTGAACCTGAAATCATAAAAATTGGTCAGTCATCTAATAAGATGTATAGCAATAACATACTTAATTTTCAAGAGTCTACGACAATTTTAAATGCCTGGACAAAAAAAAAAAAAAAAATCTGGAAACGTATGGAAGGCATCTATATATATATATATATATATATATATATATATAGTCATCCACATACAGTACCATTTCACAGCTCATCAGTGTAGCTAGACCAGCACTTTTCCCTAGCCAGGGATTGAACCTACAACCATCATTTTGATAGTCTGGAATTCTTACCTCCAACCCATGGGATCGGTACTCGCAAACGACCTCATTAAATGCCCATTTAAATAGACACTCGCTCACCGCTTTTAAAGTGATTGAGCTGCTTGTTTATTTTTGAGCAGCAGGTGAGATACATTTATGACAGTGCTCTATTCAAAGACGGTGGCTTAAAATATAGTCATCAACATACAGTACCGTTTTGCTGTATATATATATATATATATATATATATATGTTTATACAATAACTATTGCTTTTACAGCAGCATTGTTTCCAACAAAGCCTTCATCAGATGATGACTCTGGGTTTCGGGGCCGAAGCATCATTACCACTAGCCCAGAGCACCCCACCAGTATCTCACGATACCACCAGACTTTGTTGGATGTTATATCAAGGATGAGAGTTCATATAGAAACGTTGTTTTAATTTGAATAAAATATGCATCAAGTGCGCTTGAAAGCCAAATGATAATGTAATATTACGAAAATAAACAAATATTTTATTTATTTGAAATTTATAACAAATATATTTCAGAGGTATACTCCATCTTCAGTGTGTTGTTTTGTTCCCCCCCCTTTTTTTTCTTCCTTGTGTGACGGGCCTCTACGAAAAAAAGCAAACAAACCCGTCGAAACGGCACGTTGACAAGAGAAAAAGAGAGAGAGAGAGAGAACATAGAGAACGTAGAGAAAGAATATCAGCAGGAGCGAGGACAATGGGAGATAACTAAGGCGGCAAAAGAAAAAAAAAAGAAAAGCAAAAAAGAGTCAGTTGCCGCGAAGATTGAAAAATGGGATAGACACAGCGCACCACGTGGGAATTTAAAAAAAAAAGAGGAATTACCAATTTAACCCCATCAAGATAAAAAAAATAAAATAAAAAAAGAAAGAGGAATATGAACATGGAAAACCTAAGGTAAATACAGGCATTTTTCTTTTAACGCGGAAGGCGATACGACAAATATGAAAAAGAATTTTTCATAGCGGGGGTTTTAATTACGTAAAAAAAAAAAAGAGAGAAAGCAACCAATATGATTCTCGGAAGAGATCTAGAACGTTTCGCAGATATGTCCTCTTTTCTATGTCATGAAGCGCGGATGCACTATGAACACAAAATAAAAAAAAAAAATGATTATTATTTCAGCATCAGTATATTGAATTGGCATATATATATATATATATATATATATATATGAGTAATGTGACATTTCATTTTAAATATAAAAAAAGAAAAGGAATCAAATTCCGATTTAATGTGCGAATGATTGGTTATTATTTCAACATCAATATATTGAATTGGCATATATATATATATATATAAATGAGTAATGTGACATTTCATTTTTTTATTATAAAAAAAACAAAAAACAAAACAACCAAGAGAATCTCCCTCTCCATATATTTCTATATTTAGTAATAAAAGAAGAATCGCGTGTGATGCACCCGTGATTTTTGGAATTAAACATAATCCGCCGTTTGTTTTTCTTCTTTCTTCTCTTTGTTATTTGATGTATATAAAATATCACAATGGAAACATTATCCCATCTAACCGCAGCGCGCTTTGGATTCTAGAAGGGAGAACTATAGCTTAGCGCATTCGCTGATCGGTCCTTCCCGAGTTCGTATGTATCAAGTATATACATACCCAGCAGCGAATGTCACATGGGGAACTCGTCCGGGATAAAAATTTATATATATATATATATATATATATATATATATATAAATAACATATATATTCAAAAAAACGAAGAACCTGAATACTGTCCTGGACAACCAGTCGTGCGAACAAATCACATAAAGGGGGCTCGATAGCCAGGTGATATATATCTGTCAGAGAAAACATTTTTTTTGTTTAACAAAATTCGTGGAAAAGAAAATAACTAAAATATAAAGAAAGAAAAAAATTGGCGGACAAATAAAAAAAAAAGAAAGAAAAATGGCTACAGGAAGAGTGGAGAAATTCCTAAATGAACCGTCTCTCGAAAAGCTTGAAGAAATGAAGAAAAGCGAGCTAATTGCAGTAGGAGAGAGGCTGGAATTAAAAATGGCCATGAGAAAAAACAAAATTATTGGGATAATATTGGAGTACATGGTGGAGGAACAGATCTTCGCGCCAGAAACGCTAGATGAATGGCACAGTGACTATAGCGAATTATCAAGGGAACAGCTAGAGTTAGAAAAATATAAAATTGAAGCAAAGGTCGAGTTGGAAAAAGCGAGGATGGAACAGGAAATTCGGATAAGAGAAATCAGGTTGGCTGAGGCAACGACAGAAACGAACCAAGACAGGTTCGATTTGGCGAAACAGATACGGTTAGTACCTAAATTTACAGAGGAAAGCGTAGACGAATACTTTTCACATTTTGAGAGTATGGCGGTCAACATGGAATGGCCACAGGAAAAGTGGACCACACTTATACAGAGCACGTTAACAGGAAAAGCACAAAGAGCTTTTACAGCGTTATCGGCCGAAGAACGGGCAGATTATCAGACAGTGAAGCAAGCCATACTGAACAATTACGAACTAATACCAGAGGCGTATCGACAAAAATTCAGAACAATAAAGAAAAGCGAAACGCAGTCGTTCAGAGAGTTTGTCAAGGAAAAGGAACGAGTGATGAATAAATGGTATGATTCAAAAGGGGTGAATGGCGACCCAGAAAAAATCAAACAGCTCATTCTGATCGAAGAAATTTTAAATGGATTACCTAATGACATGCGGATACACCTAAATGAAAAAAGAGCAAAATCAGGCAGTGAGCTGGCAACACTGGCTGACGAATATATAATATCCCGTCGGAAAGAAATAAATAAACTGCAAATAGTAAATCGGGCAAATGAACCGAAACAAGTCACTATGCGAGGAGATAACTCAAGGAATGGCCGACCAACACAGCTACAGAGGATGAACCCACCCACGTGTTATAAATGTGGGAAAATAGGACATATATCAAGTCAATGCAGATCAAATCGAGGAACCGAATTAAGGAACAATGTGGGAACTAAGCCACAAGGAATAATTTCATCAGTGCCAAAATACGATATATATAAACCTTTCATGAGAAAGGGAACGATAATAAGGAAAGATGGAAGAGAAACACCGATAAAATTATTAAGAGATACGGGGGCCGCGCAATCAGTGATTCTAAGAAAGATGGCGCCCCGAAACAGAATTATCAACCACGTGGTGATCAGAGGAGTAGGAGGATGTGATATGAAAATACCAGTGATAAAGATTAAGCTGAAGGCAGGGAAGATTACGAGGATAATAGAGGTGGGAATCATAGATGAACTTCCCATGAAAAACATAGATTTATTACTGGGGAATGATGTAAACATAGAAATAAACGAGATAGACGGATATGACCCCAGACAAAGTATGGGAGCATATAATCTGCGGAACAGAAAAGGAAAAACGAACAGAGAATGAGAAACGACGGCACATAAGGAAAGCAGAGAGGCAACGCCATTCTACCAAGTCGGTGACAGAGGACTCATAATGTTAAAGAAATCACGAGAGGAATTAAAAGAGGCTCAGATAAAGGATGCCAGCTTGAAAAAACTATTTGAGCAAGTAAACAAGCCCACAAGTGACCGGTATAAACAGCAATACATTATAGAAGAAGGAATATTAAAGAGGAAATACGACGGTCAAGAGTTACCGGGAAGTAGAAGGGATATGCGATGCCAAATTGTTTTACCAAGTGACTATAGGGGAGAAATGCTAAGGTTAGCACACGAGGCTCCACTAGCTGGGCACCTAGGTGTGAACAAGACCTACGAAAAATTAACCAGGCACTTTTACTGGCCCGGAATAAAAACAAGTGTAAAGGAAATCTGTAAATCTTGTAAAACGTGTCAAACGGCGGGGAAACCACAGTCTGGAATTCCCCCAGCACCACTTAAACCCATATCCATAACCGGGAAACCATTCGACAGGATACTAATAGATTGCGTAGGACCCTTGCTGAAGACAAGGACAGGACATCAATATCTGTTAACATTAATGTGCACTAACACAAGATTTCTGCTAGAAAAATAATCGAGGAATTATTGAATTTCTTTACAAAGATGGGGATACCAGAGACTATACAGTCTGATCAAGGAACAAATTTCACGTCGAAAATATTAAAAAAAGTGACAGAAACGTTGGGAATTCAGCACGTTACATCGAGCGCTTATCATCCTCAATCGCAAGGAGCGCTGGAAAGATTTCATGCCACCATTAAGAGCATGCTGCGAGCACACTGTATAGAAAGGAAAAATGAATGGGACAAAGAGTTGCCGTTCGTATTGTTTGCCATAAGAGACGCTAAACAAGAATCCTTGGGGTATAGCCCTTTCGAATTGGTATATGGCAGAGAAATGAGAAACCCGATAAAAACCATTAGAGAAGAATGGGAAAATTCAGATAAATGGGCCGAACCCATAAGGGATTATGTTACGAAGCTGCAAAATACTCTGGAAAGATGCCGAAATATCGCAGAAAATAATATGCAGAAAAATCAAACCAGAATGAAAGAATTATATGATCGGAAGGCTAAGGGGAGAGAATTCAAAAGAGGCGACAGAGTTATGGTTCTTGCACCCTCGGTTAAATCACCATTTGAAGTAAGATTTAATGGACCCCATATAATATTGGAGAAAGTCGACGACCAAAATTACAAAGTGAATATATCCGGAAAGAGGAACAAGGTACAGATATGTCACCTGAACCGGTTAAAAAAATATTCAGAATGTAAGAATGACCCTGAACGTCCCATAGGGCAGATCATTACTACAGAAGAAAGGGAAAAAGATGGAGATGATCGCTTTGAAATTAAGAACATCCCAATGAAATTAAATAATTCCATAATTATGGAAAATATCAATAGCAAGCTCAAACACCTGGCGGAGAAGGACAGAACTGAGTTAAAGGAAGCTATGTAGGAAGTACCTGGATTATTTTCGAATGTTCCGAGGCAAACAAATATCATTGAACACAATGTGGAACTAACTTGCGAGAAACCGATAAGACTACATCCTTACCGAGTCAATCCGACGAAGCAGAAAACCATCCAGAAAGAGATTGAGTACATGTTAGAGAACCACATCATCGAACCAAGTCAGAGCGAATGGGCATCCCCATGCGTCCTAGTGGATAAGCCGGATGGATCAGTCAGATTCTGTACAGACTATAGGAGGCTGAATGAGGTTACGAAAACAGATTCATACCCCATCCCTCGGATGGACGACTGCATTGATCAAATCGGCAACGCTAAATATATAACCAAGTGCGACTTACTTAAAGGGTACTGGTCAGTTCCTTTAACAGCAGAAGCAAAATTGAAATCTGCATTTGTAGTGCCAGGAGGCAAATATCACTATAATGTAATGCCGTTTGGGATGAGGAATTCCCAAGCCACCTTTACTCGATTAATGAATCGATGCCTGTCAGAAATTCCAAACATAAGCGTCTATATCGATGACATCGTGATATACAGTGATGATTGGGAGAAACACCTAGACATCATCAAACGAGTATTCAAGAGGCTGAATGACGCGAGATTGACGATCAATCTAGAGAAGAGTGATTTCGGAAAGGCTGAAGTCAAGTATTTAGGACACAAGGTCGGATACGGAAATATCAGTCCGAGTGAAATAAAAATACTGAATATCAAGGAATATCCCAGACCTAAAACCGCAAAAGAAACCCGACGATTTCTAGGTATGACCGGTTATTACCGTAAATTCTGTCGGAACTTTTCAAGTACTGCCACGCCTCTAACGGTTCTCCTGAAGAAAAACAACAGATTCAAATATACGGCAGAATGCCATGAGGCTTTTGAGCAAATAAAGAAAATGCTTAGTGAGGAGCCCGTACTATTAGCCCCAAATTTTGATAAACCTTTCACTCTGCATACTGCATACTGACGCTAGTGATATTGATAAAGAAAATTGGAGACCGATTAGCTACTTCTCAAAAAAGCTAAATAAACATAAAAAAAAAACTATTCCGCTATCGAGAAGGAAGCATTGGCGGTTATTCTTAAAATCGATAACTTTGAGATATACCTCACATCTGGGAAGGATCCAATTGAACTATATGTCGACCATGACCCAATCACATTTTTTAGCAAAATGCGAAACAAAAATAGACGACTGCAAAATTGGTTTTTAACTTTACTTGAATATCCTTTGAAAATAAAACATATCAAAGGAACAGAGAACAAAGTAGCAGACACGCTTTCGCGTTGTCAGGTGATATAAAATAGAAAAAAAAAAAAAAAAAAAAAAAAAAGAGATGCTGAGATTAATTAAATTAGACGCAATCCAGGGACTGGATTAAAAAAAAAAAATTTTTTTCTGATAATTTTTTTTTTCTTTTATCGAGGATGGTGTGACGGGCCCCTATGAAAAAAAGCAAACAAACCCGTCGAAACGACACGTTGACAAGAGAAAGAGAGAGAGAGAGAGAGAGAGAACGTAGAGAAAGAATATCAGCAAGAGCGAGGACCAAGGGAGATAACTAAGGCGGCAAAAGAAAAAAAAAAAGAAAAGCAAAAAAGAGTCAGTTGCCGCGAAGATTGAAAAATGGGATAGACACAGTGCACCACGTGGAAATTTAAAAAAAAGAGGAATTAACAATTTAACCCCATCAAGATGAAAAAAAATAAATAAAAAAAGAAAGAGGAATATGAACATGGAAAACCTAAGGTAAATACAGGCATTTTTCTTTTAACGCGGAAGGCGATACGACAAATATGAAAAAGAAAAGAGGGGGTTTTAATTACGTAAAAAAAAAAAAAGAGAGAAAGCAACCAATATGATTCTCGGAAGAGATCTAGAACGTTTCGCAGATATGTCCTCTTTTCTATGTCATGAAGTGCGGATGCACTATGAACACAAAAAAAAAAAAAAAAAATGATTGATTATTATTTCAGCATCAGTATATTGAATTGGCATATATATATATATATATATATATATGAGTAATGTGACATTTCATTTTAAATATAAAAAAAGAGAAAAGGAATCAAATTCCGATTTAATGTGCGAATGATTGGTTATTATTTCAACATCAATATATTGAATTGGCATATATATATATATAAATGAGTAATGTGACATTTCATTTTTTTATTATAAAAAAAAACAAAAAACAAAACAACCAAGAGAATCTCCCTCTCCATATATTTCTATATTTAGTAATAAAAGAAGAATCGCGTGTGATGCACCCGTGATTTTTGGAATTAAACATAATCCGCCATTTGTTTTTCTTCTTTCTTCTCTTTGTTATTTGATGTATATAAAATATCACAATGGAACATTATCCCATCTAACCTCAGCGCACTTTGGATTCTAGAAGGGAGAAGCATAGCTTAGCGCATTCGCTGATCGGTCCTTCCCGAGTTCGTATGTATCAAGTATATACATACCCAGCAGCGAATGTCACACTTGTCATGTTGTAAAGTTGGAGAAAGAAGTCTGTTTGTAAAGATTCATGCGTTGTATTTAGCGGTTGTATTTTGAAATGTTTGAATCGTGCGTAGGCAACGCGAGAATAACGTCAAGGATGATATATATACTAGCAAAAGTACCCGTCGTTGACTGGGTTCAAAAACAGCCAACAGAAAATGGACTCTGATTTATGAAAGTATGATAGGTTATGAAAAGGAAGGGTTGTAAAGAGATAGCTTCGAATTTGTGGGTATCAAAACCAAAGCAAAATATGATGAAAGTAAAAATAAAATAGATAAACCCCATAATTTATTATACCATTCCTGT